>NW_026294514.1:65021644-65335641 GCF_007827085.1 Peromyscus californicus insignis
CATCAGTCCCTCACTGCATAGCTATGCATCCCACAGTAAAATGTGCATAAAGGGCTTTCTGGTAGCTTCTATCAAAGATGAAGCATTTCAGCTGCACTTGTTTCAGCGCCATGGTCATGATGACCTCAAAGATGAGATTGCCGTCTTGGAGGTGAAAGATGTGGACCATCAAATGAGGTAGAGCTACTGTTCTTTAAGGATGCAGAATGCAATGTGATTCTTGGAATGAAACAAACCAAAAGGAGCTTCTGGGTTTATCTTATTGTACTCTGCCTCCTTGAGAGAAAGCCTGCTCTACTTCATGTCACAAAGACTAGGAAAGAGGCAATGTGCTTATGCTCACAAAGTGAGTCCATGTGCACAAGCTCAGTCAGCAGTCACTGCAGATAAGTATTTACCACTGCTAGGCTCAGAAGTGCACAATAAAACAAGAGCAATATCTTCTCACAGTGAGCAGGAGAAGACCCTCCCATGCTCTGTTTGTGGAATTACTAACTGGTGCAAAAAGGTTAGAGACTGCCTCTGTGAAAACAGATAACCACACATGTATAGAGTCTCAGGTAACCTATGTAAAATTTTTAATGTAGAGCCATTATTATAACAATGACTGAGGACACACAAATAGGGGTACCTATTGGAGTATCATTTATAGATAATGATGACTTGACAACAGTGTGATTGTCCATCACTAGGAAATAAGTAAGTAAATCAGGTTAAATTGAACAGTCTGGGACTGGGGAGATGGCTTTGCTAGTAAAAGGATTGACACAAAAGCATGAAGATCAGAGCCCAGAACTCCTACACCCACCCAAAGGCCAGATGCAGTGTCTGGTAACTATAAACCAAGAGCTGTGGAAGCTGAGGCGAGGGAGATCCCTGGAGCTTACTAGACAGCCGTGTGAGCCAAATTAGTGAACTCCAGGTTCCGTGAGAGACTCAGTCTCAGAAACTAAGGTGGCAAGTGGTTGAGAAGAACATCCGATGTCACCTTTTGTCCTCCACATACACATACATATACACATACACACGCACACACACAATAGATGAATAAGTATGTATTGATTGTTAAAATAAGATTGTAATTCTGGCCGGGCGGTGGTGGCGCACGCCTTTAATCCCAGCACTCGGGAGGCAGAGCCAGGCGGATCTCTGTGAGTTCGAGGCCAGCCTGGGCTACCAAGTGAGTCCCAGGAAAGGCGCAAAGCTACACAGAGAAACCCTGTCTCGAAAAACCAAAAAAAAAAAAAGATTGTAATTCTATCAAATCTCCATGGTCACTCCTTCCTGCAGCCTTTACCTTCCTCTGTACTTCGTGAGTATTCACTGTCACTACTCTCATCCTATTTAGTATTTTCCATAGGTTGAGTGTCATTGTTAGCATACATAAGATGTTTGGAGAATGGTCAAGTGGTGAACTCTGTCATAGGGTTTTCTGACCCCAGAGCATCTCAGTGGAGAAAGAGAAACCCTGGGAGTCCTGAAGATCCCTGCAGGAAGTCCACAGATGCAAAACTATTTCCATAGTAATAAGGACAGCACTTAGTTATCATCTTTGCACTTACACTTTCAAAACATTAGGAGGGAGTTTCCAGAAGACCAGCAATGTGGAATATTGTAACAAATTGAATGCAGAATCAGATAAGAGAGTCCAGCTGTGCTCCTTTAAGCCAAGCCTTAAAGAGATTTATGAAAATGTAAAGCAATGCCTTTCTCAGTAAAAGTGTTTTGCATTTGGAAAATACAGTGTTTGAAACAAAAGTCTGTTGCTTACATTAACTGTATTTATTTTTTTCTGTTTAAAATTAATTAGTAAATACTTTAAAATACCATTTTAATAGATAGCTACAAGCCATGTAAACAAAAAAGTTCTTTTGGGGTCTCAATAATTAAAAAAATTCATTTGTTTTTATTTATGTGTATGTATGTGTGCTTGTGTGAGCTTATATTCAAATGCCTGTGGGTATCCCAGGAGAGCCAGAAGAGGGCACCAGATCCCCTGAACTGGAGGTACAGACAGAGCATACTACCTGACATGGGTGCTGGGGACTTTGCAACAGCAGTGAGCACTATTAACTGTTGAGCCATCTCTTTAGTCCCTCAATGAATAATACTATTTATTCTTTGAGGGTGCTGTATATGTGTACATGCATTACAGTGATTCTCAGTAGTTTTTTTTTTTTTTTAAGTGTGTAGCAGTCCTGAGTCATTGGGGTCTGAGGAACAACTGGGTTAGATGATGCTGACATGTGATCATAGAAAGTAGACAGATTGCCCCACCTTCCTTATGTGAAGAACAGCATTGCCAGAATAATCTAGTGTTCTTGGCTGAAAAGTCTATGAGTCAAACCAAAATAAAGTATCAAGTTAAGGTAAAATTTATACTGACATATGGAATTTTCTATGTGAAGGAGTAGCTTGAATGAAGAATTTTGATCCAATAATTGTTCAGTAACTGCTTTTTAATTAATTAATTAATTTTGAGACAGGGTTTCATTATATAGACAAGGGTGGTCTTGAACTCACAGAGATCTGCCTGCCTGCTTTTGTCTCTCAAGTGCTGGGTTAAAGGCTTGTGCTATCATGTTAAACTAGCAGCAGCTGCTTCTAAAGTTCTATAGTCAACATTAAGATACCAATAAAGAAATTTTGTTTCTTATCCTTAAAATATCCATAGTTTAATTCATATAGTATAATAAATAACAGAATAAAACACATCATAAACTTATATTTGATTCATCCACTAGGTTTTTGACTCTTCAAAGTTTCCAAGGAAATAAAATCCTGGAATATTTAGGTTTGGTAAAGTACCTGATTGTGTAATCACACACTGATGGTCGTCACTTGCTATAATCTATTTACTTGGTTATGCTATACTGACAGCATGAGCCCTGAATCAATCAGCACAGACTAAGTAACAAACAATCCCATTTCTCAGTGGCTAAAGTTTTTATCTTTTCCTTCATGTTGTCTGTCTGCTCTTTGGGAGTAGTTGGAGGTGCTCCTCTGTGTGTTTCTGTACACCACGGTCTCAACATGCATCATCAGGGTTGCATGCATTGGGGAAGGGAGTTGGAATGTCAGCCGCTAGCAATCCCTACCAATATTTTCTGGAAGGGACAGAAGCTTCTTAACCAATTCCATGGTCCTGCTGTCATGGGGAGCACATTCAGTCCTTATCTAGGCTCTTTAGTCCTCCATATTACATCCAGGGAAGCCAAAGGAGATGCACAGAGTGCAGTGTAGAAGACAGGGTTTATTTTAAAGTGGTGTGCCCTGAAGGAGTAAGAGTGGATGACAGCTAGAGTGACCACTGTGGAGAAATGTTCTCAGGGATAAGGGTGACGACGACCAGAAAGACCATTGTGCCAGCTCACATTTTTAAGTAGGCTTTATACTGTCTCTTAAAGTCACTGGAAGCATTTTCCTGAGGACAGTTTCTTGTCTAGTTGATTGATAGGTCCATCTGGTGTAACTCTTAAGGGAAGAGATCATGGCATGTCTTTGTTCTTTACCAGAAGGCCTCCTGCTAGATAGTAATCTTAAGAATTTGGGAGAAATTTAGAGCTCATGTTCTTATCCAAGGCCAGGGATACAACTATGATCCCATTCCTTTGATTAGTATCCAAAGTACAGCCTTTTCAGCCCCTGGCTTTTCCAAGTGCTGATTGTGAGAGAAGAGCCCAATCAGCCTTTAAATCTGCGGACATCTAATGAGATAGCAGACACAGCCTAGCTCCCAAAGTCAGTGGTGCAGGGGCAGCAAGGGGCCTGGGGAAATGGAGTTAAAGAGAAGTAGAAGAGAACAGAATAACACAGAAATCTAGAATTACTTTTGACAAGTGCTGCTTAAGGAAAATAAATTGTAGTAAACATCCAAGTCCAGAATCAGAGAATTTATCCAGCTGAATCAAATTCAAGAAGGATATTTCTCCAGCTGAATTAAACATCTTCCAGCTGAACCAAATGCCCCATGGTATTGGTTTCCCCTCAACCTTAACCTTCAAGCTTCATTTCTTGGCTCCCTTTTGTGATGTAATAACAGATGGATATACTAATTTAATTCAGAATATTTACTTTTGTCTTAAGCAAAATTTCTTATGACAATATTAAGTTCACTAATTCTCAGTTCTATGGATTAAATTTATGGGAGAAAAGACCTATACTCATACCACCAACTAGGACCATACAACTGGAACTCATCATGGACTGGAAGTGAAAATGTTTCCAATTCTGTGTGTGTGTGTGTGTGTGTGTGTGTGTGTGTGTGTGTGTGTGTGTGTGTATGTGTGAATTCTTTCCAAAGGTATACAAATTTAATTAAATAAAAGCATAAACATTTTGTATTTTTAAAATGAGGGCCATTTTCATGTCTAAGTATAATTAGTGCCCAAGGACAGTGATTTTATTTTGTGCTTTATATTGGAAGAAGTTTCAAAGTTCATGATAAATCATGTTTACTCCTTCGCTGGGTAAGTTGGTTGAACAAGCAGTGTGGTTGCCATTGCTTACCTGAGCTACTCTTGCCTGGAAGTGAGCAAACATAGGTGGAAATTGGTGGGAGTAGAAACTCAGTTCTAGATCTGTGAAACAAAGGAAAACAGGGCTTCACATATGAGTATTTACATGCAAAGAAAACTGTCAATTATAAGTGAGTTGATATAGGTTGGCAGGAAAGAAGTAGTTCCCAGTTCTAGGTGTGAGCACATCACAAGAGTTTGGTCCATAGTCTAGAGCATTTGAGCAAAGATTTCAAGTTATGTTGGTCGTGACATTGTATTCATTCTCAGGAGAAAATGAAATCAAAATACCATCCGAAGAGGGTATGAAGTATAAATAATAGGCGAAAAATAATCGGTTTATCAAATCTACAAAGTCAGCAGTTAAATGCCTCATGTGGTGTTTGGGTCCTCTTTGGAGAATTCAAGCAATGATATGCTTAAAACTCACCAATGTTAATCTGCTTCTTCCTGCATGGCTTAGTCCTGGAAACCTGACTAGGATGGGGAAGGAATGAAGAAAGGACAGGCACACACACATACATACAGAAAGGCTGGGATCGGGTGGGGTGCAATCTCTCTAATGGAGTGGCACCAGCTACACAACCCCACTGTGTTCATTATATACATCAGGAGAAGGCGGGGTTAGCTAGTCTCAGTAGTGGTCTCTGTAGGGGAGAAGTCTCGGGTTGCAGTCATCCAGAAAGAGAATACTATAGCAGCTAGCTTTTATACACTCATTCTTGGACCACAGGAAGGCTTTGCCAGTTCCCATTGGTCCAATGCATTGGTCCTTCTTGATAACATACACTCATTCATCTGCTCCTTACACATTCTCCAAGGCTTTTTCAGCTCCCCACAGTTGTCACAACTGCCCTGATCATTTCTTGTTTTATTTTTTTTTGGTGGGGGGAAGCATATGAGTTACATCTTTTATTGTGATAATGTCTATTATTTAGTGGGCTTGCATAGTCAAAATGAGCTCTGTTATTAAGATTCTGAGAGTTATTTTATTATTTCATTTGCCTCACATATCAGCTCCAGAAAGTGTGGATTCATTCATACTGATCATTAGTCCCTGTTTCATATATAGGTAAACTGAGGCATGATGAGGTTAAAATACTTGATGAAGGCAGTGAAATGTGCAGCAATGAGTGCTCACGTTTTGAAACAGCACTTGAATGCAAATGCATTTTCATGTGACTGTTATTGCTAGTGTTTCATTGAGAATTCATGACAATGCTCTCAGTAGAGCATCCATAGTGCTGACGTGCTTTTATCTATGCCAGTTTTTACATTTCCAATGGCCTACACTTTCTAATCACTCAGTGAAGCTCAGTACAGGATGAATAATCACTCAGAATAGAATGATATATAAAATAAGTTCTCCCAGAAGGTTCAAAACACAGGATCTTTTGCCCATTTTTTTTTTTTTTGGTTAATAAAATCATAGCTTGCACAGTCTGAAGACTGTGTGCTCAGGAGACCAGCCATTTTCAATTATGTAGTATATGTAGTACAAGGTCATCCAGGGATAGAACTGGCAACCTCTTGGGTTATTTCTGTGACATGATATGCTAGTTAAATTTTTTTTGTCAACTCAGCACAAACTGAAGTCATCTGTGAAGAGGCAACATCAATTGAGAAAAGTCTTCTTCAGCTTGGCCTGTGGGCAAATATGTGGGGACCTTTTCTTGACTGATGATTGATATGGGAGAGAGGAGTCCACTGTGGGTGGTGCCACTCATGAGTAGGTGGTCCTGGGATGATTAAGAAAGCACCTTAACAAGCAATAGAGAGCAAGCCTTTAAGTAGCATTTCTCCATGACTTCTGCTTCAGCTTCTGCTTCCAGGTTCCTGCCTTAAGTTCCTACCCTGACTTCCCTTCATGATAGACTATAAATTGTAAGGTGAAATAAATCCTTTAATTTTCACGTTGCTTTTGGTCATGGTGTTTTATCTCAGGAATAGAAAGCGAACTAAGATAATAAAATGTTTAATTAACGAATCAATCAAAAGTCCAGGCAAGTTTCCAATAAGAGGTGACACAACTACAATTCAGTTTATAAACATATTAACCAAATACCACTTGCCTCATGCTCAATAGTGCCCTTTATTTTCCCTGGAGCACTGAACTGAATTGTATGATTGGAAATGTGAGTCCTGGCCCCTTGTCTTATAACCACATGTTTTCTCTTCACTGAAACTAAGAACTGGATCACATGAGCATCTCCTCAGCAAAGCAACAATAGATGTGAAGCGAACACCCGAAGAAAGAACTATTACTTTGTTCTTACATGCAAGGACAGCTCTGGGATTCTCACTTCATTTCTTCTTGGTTTCATTACTCATAACTTTTCAAATTCAGTTTCTGTCAGGAACGACGGACTCCATAGCCTGTGTTCCAAGGTTTAGGTTACACTTAGTTGGGACCTAATGCTTCAGTGTCATCCAGTACAATCTATGTTTGATGGATGTCTGTGCTTGTCCTGAGCCCATGAGTTTTGAAGCAGAAATAACCTGAGCAGACTGCAGTTGGAGACTACTCCGTTATAGAGACCACCCACTGAGACTAGCTAAGCCCTCCTCCTCCTGATATATATAATGAACACACTGAGGTTCAGGGTTGTTGCATAACTGGTGCCGCTCCATTAGAGAGATCACAGCCCTCCTGAGCCCAGCATTTCTGTATGTATGTCTGTGTGTGTTTATCCAAGAAATGAGAGAGCAGCATCTGTAAGTCCATGAGGCCACAAGGACACTCTCAAAAGCACGTGGTTTTGCTCCTGTAAGACATATGTGTTTCTTACAACCAATTGGGAGCTTTGAATAACATTGTATAAGCATCATGAAGTTTTGATATGATTGACCATGAAATTGACTCTCACCATACACCAAGCCCTGTGCTCAGCAGGGGAGCTAATTTATCAGTGATTGTTTTAGTTAACACACATTTATCCAGCAATTAGTTAGTGGTAGGCATTACTGTTCCATGTATATCAATGAACAGGAAACAGCCTTCCTCTCCTGGTGCTCACATCCCACAGAGAGAGAAGACATAATAACAAGTTAGCAATAATAAGCAAGTGTACCCTAGTGTATATTGTAAGGATAATGGTAAGGAGAAACATAAAGAAATGTAAAATGGAAACACAAAACAATCAAGGAAACACTAACAACACAGAGACAGAGACAGACAGACAGAGACACACAGAGAGAACAATATCCATTTATTTACCAGTTCTGGAGGCTAGAATTTGGGATCTGAGGGCCAGCAGGATTGGATTCTAATGAAGGCAGAATATTGATGGCCTTTCTCACTGTGTCATCTTATGACACACAAAAGGTTCTCTTCCTGTAAGGGGGTTAACCTCAACTGACCAACGTCCTATTCTCATGACCTCATCAAAACCTAATTACCTTGAAGAAAGCTCCACCTCCAAATCCAATAACAGTGGGGATTAGGATTTCAACATGTGGGTTTTAAGGAGGCACAGGAATTCAGGCCATAACATGTACACACATGCATACTCAAACATCAAGGATGACTTTCAGATAAAATGAGACTTGTTCAGAGGACTGTGGCAAGTTAGTCAGTAAGTTGGCTACCATGGGAAAATGCATTCCAAGGACAGGAGAAAGAAGCTCAAAGGCCATTAATCAGGAATGTGCTGGGTGTGTTTAAAGGACATTGCAGAGCTCAGACTGGCTGCGAAGAGAGAACAGGCACGGGAGGAACAATGGCTGATGGAGTTGCTGAGTCACTTAGTGGCTGGCACTTGGGAGGCCCTTATCTGACGAGTAGAGAAGGAAAAGCAAAGGAGAGTTTGGAGCAGGGGAGTGGTTTTATACAAAGTGATGTTGTACATAAGCATCCATTCCTGAAACACCAGTAGATAGGGAAATATGGAATGTGTGCTAACAGGAATGCTCTCAGAGCAACAGTTTATTGATTTATGTTCAGGCTCTGTGCTCATTTATCACCTTAGTACTGACACTTAGCCTTTGTCTAAAAGAATGAGTCTGTTCCATAGTTCCTACATAATCTCTACTCTTGTGAGACCTCATTATTTTAATGTAACTTGTCAGAAGTTCAATACTCAATTAAAACAAGTGGGTAATTAACAGTTTCATGAATATTAATATGGCATATGAACTCAAATGTAAGAAAATAAAATATTTGATTTCATAATTGCTCACAGATCATTACCAGGAAAACAGTAAATATTTTCTATACAAGCCTGTTTACACCACCCAAGTTTTCCACTGAAAACTCCCTTGCAGCGTTTTCTTTCCTCTTACTATTTATAAAACAGGTTGCCCTAGCAATATCCACTTCTGAATCTGGTTTTGTGCATGAAGACGGAGATCAACAAAACGAACCCTATGTGATCAGATGGAATTCTCCCACCTGAGCCTAGAAGCCAGAGGCAGTGTGTTGAGGGAGTGTGGGCTTACCAGATTCAGCTCCCCAGGAAGGGGGAAGCCACTGCTGCAGCTGCTCATTCCCCTTGGTCCAACATTTTATTGCTCACCAGGCACAGCAACTTTTCTATATCATACAAATCACAATACATGTAAAGAAATAGTAAGGTTGGCTGAAAAGGAAAATAAAATCAGTTTCCTTGAGCATGGATTAAGAAAACAACTAACGTATCAGCCAGTGAGTGATGTAATGGTTGCCATTCATCAGTTTACATTTAAAATAATGCTTGATACTGTCATTCCGTATCAAACCCAATTCAGGTGGCAGGCATAATTATGAGAGAAGAATGACATGACCCAGGATCAGTCCTCCACAGGAACAATAGTGAGCAGATTATCCAAGGCTTTTACTAGTCACCTACCTATAAATCATACATTTTTTTTTTTACAAAGAGATAGTTAGTTTTAATGAAAGAAAATTATGACAAGGTGGTGAGCATGAGAAAAAAGGACATCTTTGTCCCAGGATGCTTAGTGTCTTGAGATGTGACATCTGCTCTGTGATCATCCAAGTCCTCATTTCAACATGAACTGAGAACCCAGTTGTTCTGTGTGTGGAGCCTTTACTGCTAAGAGGAGAAGATGATTTTGGTTGGTGAGCTTGTCTCCAAACTAGCAAATAAACAGAGCACAAAGAATGCTTTTCTCTTTTCAAATCCCATCTTCCCTAGATTTCAGTGTTAAGCTTGAAGGAATGGTTTATAACAATTTTTATTTCCTGAAAATTCTCCCAGCTGGCTTTGCAGTTCACTCAGATTTTTCACTGAGGATAATCTCATCAGAAAGGTGCTCTTTCTATTTCCAACCTCCTTTGCTCTATTTCCCAGCAGATCTTGTTTCAGGTAAATAGTTCACAGGGCCTATAGAACAGTATCGTTATCCTCTCTTATTGCTCTGATGTTCACTTTGAAAATCATATTTCCCTTGGCAAAATACCCCCTATTCTTTCTATGTGTAACCCTGTCTTCAGAAAGTTCAAATAATTCACCTCATTCAGTTCAACACAGGCCAAGTGGTTTAATTGGCTCAATGGAATAAGAGTGGAAGTGACATTTGCCCCTAAAACCAGTTCTTACCTAAGCATCCCTCTTTGAGAAGTCCACAGGATCATTTTATTTTCTCTTTACTGATTAAGGAATCTTCACCCAAGTCAAAGTGACAAAGATATGTTTTTAATCAATGCATTATATTTTATGTCTACTATTATCTGAAAAGTCTAAATATAACTTAATTGAATGTTGTATATAGTATGAAGTAAGTTCTTTTCCCCCCTCTTTGTGGATATTTATTTGCTATAGATGTACTTATTGAACATCATTCAGCTCTTAAGTTTTCATTGCATCATCCAGTTATATTCTAGGATTTTGGGCACAATCACATTTTTCTCTGGCATTATAAGTTAACAGTAACATCTCAACATTGTCAGATCTCTCTGGAGTCTGGAGAGTCTGGAGAAGTAAAAAGTTTTAGAAGTTACACTAATGCACATCTATTGCTTAATTAAGTATGAGTTAATAGGGTAAAAACTAGATGTGTGTCAGGACCTAGGTAATATTCTATGATTACAGGAAGTAGCTCAATAACAAAAATACAAAGGAAATATATAAATTAGAAATACAAAGCTAAAAGATGGAAAGCAGCAGCTAAAATGTATTCTTCTCATTTCCTAGGTGAGTGAAAATTTTCCCCTTTTGCAATGAAAATGTTAAGCTCTGTCCCTCTTTCTGTAGAGGTTGCTGTATGTTAAATGCTTTTCAGATGTTATAAAGAATAACTAAAACTGTCTGGATGGAGACACGCAGTCTGGTAGAGTGATATCCTGTAGGGACGAGGATTGGTAAGAGGTGATGCTCTGTTTTGGTCCATGAATGTTGCTATGAACTCCTCAGCAATGCCTTCCAGTGCATAAGTAAATCATGTGTCATTGGCTTTGTCAATGATAAAACCATAAGCAGATAGTTAATGGGATCATAATGTAGGTGCCTTAATCAGATAAGGTGGATGCCCTTATCAGTAGAGCAAGATATAGGGGGATCTGTTTCTCTAGTCTATGAGTGCATGAGCAGGTACTTATGAGCAACTCAAGAAGTTAACTTATGCCAGGAACTGAATCTGCTAATCTCTAATAGTTTTATATGGCTATAATTAAATTCTGCACTTAAATTTTATTGACTATTTTGTATTTATAAGAATAAGGTAAACAGGCTCTCTGCTCCTCCCTGTTCTAGAGACAGCCGCATCTTTGCAGTGCCAGCCTCGTTCCTGAGACACGATGGTGAAGGTCGGAGTGAACGGATTTGGCCGAATTGGATGCCTGGTTGCCAGGGCTGCCTTCCAGACTGGCAAAGTTGATATTGTTGCCATCAATGATCCCTTCATTGACCTCAACTACATGGTCTACATGTTCCAGTATGACTCTACCCATGGCAAGTTCAACGGCACAGTCAAGGCTGAGAATGGGAAGCTGGTCATCAACGGGAAGGCCATCATCATCTTCCAGGAGATCCCGCCAACATCAAGTGGGGTGAGGCTGGTGCCGAGTATGTTGTGGAATCCACTGGTGTCTTCACTACCATGGAGAAGGCTGGGGCCCACTTGAAGGGCGGGGCCAAAAGGGTCATCATCTCCGCCCCTTCTGCTGACGCCCCTATGTTTGTGATGGGTGTGAACCATGAAAAGTACGACAATTCACTCAAGTTTATCAGCAATGCTTCCTGCACCACCAACTGCTTAGCCCCCCTGGCCAAGGTCTTCATGACAACTTTGGCATTGTGGAAGGACTCATGACCACAGTCCACGCCATCACTGCCACCCAGAAGACTGTAGATGGCCCCTCTGGTAAGCTGTGGCGTGATGGCCGTGGGGCTGCCCAGAACATCATCCCTGCATCCACTAGTGCCGCCAAGGCTGTGGGCAAGGTCATCTCAGAGCTGAACGGGAAGCTCACGGGCATGGCCTTCTGTGTTCCTACCCCCAATGTGTCCGTTGTGGATTTGACATGCCGCCTGCAAAAACCTGCCAAGTATGAAGACATCAAGAAGGTGTTGAAGCAGGCATCGGAGGGCCCACTAAAGGGCATCCTGGGCTACATTGAGGACCAGGTTGTCTCCTGCGACTTCAACAGTGACCCCCACTTTTCCACCTTCGATGCTGGGGCTGGCATTGCTCTCAATGACAACTTTGTAATGCTCATTTCCTGGTACGACAATGAATTTGGCTACAGCAACAGGGTGGTGGACCTCGTGGACTACATGGCCTCCAAGCAGTAAGAAGCCCGCCCTGGATCACCCACCCCAGCAAGGACAGCAAGAGAGACCCTCAGCTGCTGAGCAGTTCCTGTCCCATCTCAGCCCTTGATACTGAGCATCTCCCTCACAGTTTCCATCCCAGACCCCCAGAACAACAGGAGGGGCTTAGGGAGCCCTACTCTCTTGAACACCATCAATAAAGTTCACTGCACCCCCCAAAAAAAGAATAAGGTAAACATTCTGTTTACTAATATTTATAACTATAGTTTCAACAAGTATAAGATATTGAGTTGATAGAGTCAGTCAAAATTTTATTTAACTGAAGTTGTTTGTGGCTGAACATTTTGTTGTTTATAATTTTGGAGTATGATAATAAACACTATGCTAGATATATCCAAGGCATATGGCTGCTTAAAATTGGACTTATTTTCTGAGGATAGATCCCAGAATTCAAATTACTGAGTCAAAAAGTACAAACATTTTTAAGATGCTTGATATATTTTGCCAAATAATAAATCTGATAGTTCTGATCAACTCCCAAGCCTATCAGTAACCATCAGGTAGACCCATGCACTTTTCTTTGGACGTCATTGGGCATTATTTAACTTTATCTTTATTTCCATAGACAATATCATTAAAACACACTTTTCTTTTCTGCTCTTAAACATTTATGTGTAAAGAATCTTAGTAAATAGACTTTGTGTAGTCCTCATAATGTTCCAAAATATAAATGTCCTGTGATGAATTACTTTCAGCCATCAAATATAAGATTTCTGTTGTATAAACAGATGTATCTCTTTGATTAATAAATGAATGTTGACAAAGTAGCCATGCACTAAAACTGATCTGAATTATTGTGAAAGAGAGTAGAAAACATTCTGGAAATAATACTTTCCTTCCTGGGAGACCTTCTTGGGAGTCACATAGCACTGTTTGCCTTAGTGTCTTTATTGTCCTGGGCATAGTACATGCTGAGTTTGTAGTGAGTTAGGGGTCATGAAAATGGATAATATTCTACACATACATATGTATACACACACACATACATATATGGTGTGTTAATTTAGCATCAAGAAAGAGATGTTTGGAGAATGAATGGAAGGGTTTGGGAAGGAAAGTTTAAGCAAATAAACTTCAATATTTAGGAAGTGATGGTCACTATGCTATCTGCTCATGTAGATAATTCCCAGAGTATGTGGAAGGCACCAACGTGTGTGTGTGTGTGTGTGTGTGTGTGTGTGTGTGTGTGTGTGTGTGTGTGTGTGTGTGTAATTGGGGGTGTTCACATGTATATGGGAGGTACACATACATAGATGCACATGCATCTGTGTAGGCCAGAGGTTAACAGCAAGTGTTTTCCTCTCTTCCTCTCCATCTTACTTTTCAAGACAGGGTTTCTCAATGAACCTGGAACTCACTGATGCAGCTAGACTTGGATGTAGCATGAATCTTAAATGTTCTTATTAATAAAATCAAACCTGAGGCCAGTTATTGGGGTCAATGCTGGTAGATCAGAGAGACAGAACAAGCCACAGCTAACCTCACCTGGCCAACTTCTCAGCTGGTCCTGTTTCCTCAGACTGGAAGCTTCTGTGTCCTCATCCCAATGGCTCTCAGCTGAACTGCTGCTAGAAGCCTGAATGCTTAATCAGCCAAATGCTTAACCAGCCAAATGCTTCTAGTTTCTGGTCCTCAATGCCTTATAAACCTTTCTACTTCCTACCACCACTCCCTGGGATTAAAGGCTGCTTTCTGGGATTAAAGGTGTGAGTCACCATGCCTGGCTGTTTCCAATGCAGCCTTGAACTCACAGAGATCCAGAGGGATTTCTGTCTCTGGAATGCTAGGATTAAAGGCATGTGCTACCACTGCCTAACCTCTATGTTTAATATTGTGGCTTTTCTGTTCTCTGACCCCAGATAAATTTATTAGGATACACAGTATTTTGGGGAACACAATACCACCACACTTAGATAGTCAGCAAACCTCAAGGATCCGTCTGTCTCTGCCTCCCCAGCACTGAGAATACTAGAACCCAGGCATGCTGGGGCAATTTTTGTGTGGGTGCTTGGGATAAAATGAAGGTTCTCATGCTTGAATGGCAAACACTCTCCTGACTAAACCATCTCCCCTAACCCCTCATTGAACTTCTTATGACTGTAATCAGCCAGTCATGTCAGTCTATATTCCTCTATTTTCTTTTGTCTTCCATAGTGGATGAATCATCATTCTTTGAAAGAATTTGTACTAGTATCCTTAGCAAGTGATTCTTCAAAACTGCAACTGTGAATACATGGTTTTGGCTTTTTGATTCTGGAGGGAAGTTTGAGAGGCAAGGTTTCTACCTACTATCATTTTTTTTTTGGCATTATCTTATTCTTTCCTGCACAACAGAACCCTAACTGTCATCAAAATCTACCCCATTTGTAGGGAAAAGGGGCTGGCTAGAGAAACCCATCCTGACCCTGGAGCCCAGAATTAGGGAAGGATGGCTCAGATAGAGCCAGTGAGAGAAACACAGTTTAATTCAGATCAGAGCCATCTCTGGCCCTGTCCAATTGATTTGTGAAATCAACCAATCACAGAGCAGGACAGCAGAATCCTGGCCCTAGGGCCCAGGACCAGGGAAAGAAACACAGCCTGTGTTTGGGACCTGGGCCAGAGAAATGAACCAAGAAAACATGCCCTGACTCTGAAACCAGTACCAAAGAAACACTCTTGGCCCCTAGAATCAGAGTCAGTGAAAGAAATGTGCCCTGGCCTTAGAGGTAGTGTCAAAAAGCTAAGTAAGGCCAGTGAGAGAAATACAGTTTAGCTCAGATCAGAGCCATCTCTGCCCCTGTCCAACTGACTTGTGAAATCAACCAATCACAGAGCAGGACTGCAGAATCCCGGCCCTAGGGCCCAGGACCAGGGAAAGAAACACAGCCTGTGTTTGGGACCCGAGCCAGAGAAATGAACACTTTATCCCCAAACCCAGAACCCAGGAAATATGCCCTGACTCTGAAACTAGTACCAAAATAACACTCTTGGCCCCTAGAATCAGAGTCAGTGAAAGAAATGTGCCCTGGCCTTAGAGGTAGTGTCAAAAAGCCAAGAAAGGCCAGTGAAAGAAACACAGTTTGGCCCTGAAATCAGGGCCATCTCTGCCTCTTGCTCACAAAACTGGCCAATCCCTGGGCAGAAAATAAACTAACCAATCACAGTTGACTCCGCCCCCTAGACATCCTATATAACCCGCCCTGCCTGGTCAGTTGTGAGCTGTTCTCTCCACCCTGGTAGAGGCAGCTACTCTCCTGGACTCCTCCTCCTCTTTCTCAAAAGAGTATTGGGTGAAGACCTTCATTGACAGATGAACAGAAGAACCTTGCTGGGACATCCCATAAGTGGACTGAGCAAGGGGGAGCTGAACAGAAGAACCTTGATGGAACATCCATAGTGGACTGAGCGAGAAAGAGCTGGTAACACTGAGCCAGAGATTGTGGCTCTCCAGGAGAGGAGCAGGATTGCTGTGTCCTGAGGGGAGACCATCCCCCATCACACCAGGTATATCCTGACTTTCCCAAAGAGTCAGGATACCCTTCTTTGCTGAAGCATTTCCAGGCCTGACTCTCCCAAGAAGTCAGAAAACCTTCCTTTCCAAGGTTGGGCTGTTTCTTTGCAGTCCCAGCCATCAGAGCTGTGCTAAACAGCTCCAGGTGTCCGGGACACCTTCAGGGCAGAGCTCTTGTCCTAAGTAGCTCAAGGTGTCCGGGATACCTCGCCCTCTAGGGCTGAACTGTCTCCTTGCAGTTTCAGCCATCAATTTACTAACATTTTGGTGCTGAAACCCAGGACACCAAACCCAGAGTTTTTGCAGTATACTAGCATTTGGTGCCAAAACCCAGGACACCAAACCCAGAGCTTTTGCATTTTACTTACACCATTCATTGCTCTAGTCAGAGGTAGACTTGGTTGTCATGACATCTTAATAATGACGGTGAGTGTTATAGTGATTTAAAACATATAATTTATAGCTTGTAGTTTCTGGATAGATCACATATTTTGATGTCTCTGATTTCCAGTGTGAATGGAAACACACAACTTGCATTTTCACTGGAATCTGCTTTGAAACCATGAAGAGATCAGGCTGATGTAAACATTAAGAGAAAAACAGTAACAATACAGGCAAAATATTATTTTTAGATGATATATACCAACTTGACTAAATTTATAACTTTGGCAAAGAAGGGGCCATATCTCTTTCTTTCAGTGTGGTCTTTCTAGAAAGGATTAGAAGGAAGACTCTTCCTGCATATGGTCAGCACCATCCTCTGAGCAGGGGTTCTGGACAGAATTAAAAGGAGAAAGGATCTCTCCAGCCAGCAAAACCCCAGAATTCCTTTTTCTCCTCACTTCATGACTTCTATGAAATAAGAGCTCTCTTGAGCCATACACCTCCAACATCTATTTTGTTCCTCCAAGGTGTGTAATGACAAGCAGATTGAATCCTCTGAACTTCCTAGCCAAAATGCTTTCTGACTTAGGTTGCTCCTGTCTGGTGTTTTGGCTACAGGGAGGAGAAAAGCAAGTAAAAGCACACAATTCTGCAAACTTTTAGAGTATGCCTAGACAGACAACCACCGCTTCATCTTGAGCAGTTTCATTATTGTTTAAGATAATTTGTCTCCTGCTTTCTGTTAGTGGTAGAAAGTATCTTAATTGTTATTTTGTCTTTTTTTTTTCAGAGCTGAGGACCGAACCCAAGTGCTCTACCACTGAGCTAAATCCCCAACCCAAAAGTATCTTAATTGTTAAAGCTGATTTCATTTCTGTGCTTTGGAATCTGCTGAAGTACATCCAAGGTGCTAACAGGGATAGATGTATTGATATTTTCAGAAATGTCTTTGGATAATTTGGATAATAAATGTAGTAGACACCCAAGACAAAGCAGAGGGCAAGAAATGGGGTAGGGAGTGGCTTGCACCATGCCTTGTTCCATTCAGATTCTGATTGGGAGCCAAAAGTTTTCATCTCCATGCATTCTGAAGGAATCCGTGTTATATAATAACCTAGGATTCCTGCCATGTAGAATGAGCTCTCAAAAAACATGAACTAGACCTCAAGGGAAACATCTGACTATAGAATCTATTCATGAGGGAATAGGACTTAACAGTTTATAGGCTACACTCATAGATGGCATCTGCTACCCCAGTGCTGTGAGACTAGCAAAATAGTGTCATCATGTCAGAGATTCTCCATGAGCCAGTGAGTCAGCCTCCTAGGGCCTGTTTTTAGCTAGAGCTTAATGATGAGTTTTGGTATCAGCTCTTATAGGATCCAGGTTTGACAAGAAGCCTGCCATGTCAGAATAGAGGGGATACCCCTGATAATTGATATCTTACAATGTTGATGTGAACTTAGCAAGAATCTGTTTAGCCCTTCATGTTTCCCCTTCATGACTTTCTAGCGAAAATGCCCTTATTTCTGCCCCCACCTCCTCCTCAGCTGTGGGTTTCCATTTGTTTTTGTGTTCAGGGTTGAGAAGAATCTTCTTCCAATCTCACTGGAGTCTTGACACAAAGTCATAAATAAAGCCTTCCTTACCATTATAACAAGTGTCAGAAAAACTTTGGTTTAGTAATAGCACAAGTGGTTAAAGAAGTTGGACATTAGGCCTAATGTGACCTTTCATATTTTTGTTTTCTCAGAATATTGAAACTATTCCTTTAATGAAGACACCAAGGCTTTTTTCAAGGAAAGTTGCTTTATCAGGGTCACTCAGTCACATCTCCTGTTAGTATTGTTTCAAATTCTTCTATTCGAAAAACTGAATGATTATTCTTGGGACAAATATTCAGGGACTTGAAAAGTTGTTCAGGGAGCTAAACTCCTTCAGCCATGTCTTGAACATCTCCGACACTTTCCTCCCTCCCATCCAGCTCCCAGTGTTGTTCTTCGCAAGGTCAGTGGTCACATCTGGCTTCAATATGATGCTATCTTCACTCCACATGTGGATATATTAGTCAATGTCAACTCTATTTCTGTGAAAAGAACAACTTCCCTCTCTTCAGGCTTCAGGTAGCTGTTGTTTTGTGAAAATAGCAGCCAATTCCTTTTGTGTGATATTGAAGTTTCACCCTCTCTGACTCTGTGAACGCAATGTCCTTCAGAAGCTCTGATGGACAGCTGCTTCATAGGTGCCATGACTTAAGTTTTCTTTGATAAACATCACACATATGATAAAGTATTAGTAGATTACCCATTAGAGAAGTTTTATTTGTTATAATTTACTCAGGAGTCAAAAACAAATCTTTCAGCCTTAGCTTTTCCTATTTTAAATTTAGAAAATTTAAAAATTTTTAATTTTAAATTTAGAAAGTTAAAAAATAAGGAAAAAATTTACTTATTACTTCTCTCAAACTTCCTTACTAAAATCCTGGCACATACTTAGTCCATATTTGCAAACTATATCACATCTCCAAATGCTTCTTGGCTTTTTAACCCTTTAATATATGGCCCTCAGATATCTTTGTTGGTAAACATTAGGGCAATGTGCATTAAAGTCAGTGCTTCTCAACCTTCCTAATGCTATGACCCTTTAGTGCAGTTCCTCGTGTTGTGGTGATCCCAACCATAAGATTATTCCATTGCTTCTTCATAACTGTAATTTTGCTACTATTATGAATTATAATGTAAAATATCTGATATGCAGGCTATCTGATATGCGACCCCTGTGAAAGGGTACTTTGACCCCTCAAAGGGATTTTGACCTACAGGTTGAGAACTGCTGGTTCTGGTGGATCTACCTGACATTTTATCACTTCATAAACAAGGACTCCAAACATAGTCTGAACTATGATGATGATTTTTTTTGTTGGCTAAAATATATCATATGAAATGCTAAGAATTCTATACCTTTTAAAATATATAAATTTAAAACATCCTTCCCCCATATGGGTCACATACAGTTTTGGCAATGATCTATGGCTAGTACACTGGGTTTAGAGTATCAAGGAAATGCATTTGAGTCTTCTGCAAGAGATATGAAAAGTTACTTAAAGGACCATAGGTAATTCAGGCAGCTGCATTGCCAAAAGTACATCTTGCATAGTCAAGGACAAATGAAAGCTTCATCCTTCTAGCTACCTGCCCAATTTACAGGCAGCAACTCTACCAACATCTCCTCTCCCAACCCCTAGCAATTGTTTACTCTTTCATTCCCTTTGAGAGGAACCTCCTAGCACTTTTAAATTTCATGAGCTTCCTAAATCTTGTCAGCTTTTTGTTGTCCAGAGGTAACCTTCCATCTGGGGATGGGGATTGGGGGGAGGCAAGAGTGCTTGAAAGCTAGTCTTTTAAATTGGCCCTATTATGCTTGTGTTTCTCCTGTTCCAAAATTTTTCTGCTGAAGCTCTAAGCTTCAATAGAATACTGTTAGTAGATGATGCCTAAGACAGGTAATTGAGTCATGCACGTAGACCTCATTAATGGATTAATTAATAGAGCAATAGCGCTACTGTCTTTATGAGAAGAGATCTGTACACTTGTTTTCTGTGAATCAGGAGGAAAGTATCCATCAAGAAACTGACTATAATCTTGTAGCTCCATCCCCAGAACTGTGAAAAAAAATCCATGTTTATTGTTTAAGCCACCCAGTCTAAGATTTTTTATAGCAGCCTGTGATGATTATAACAGCGTGTGCATTGCTTTCTCATCACTTGTGATCAAATACCTGACTTAAAGCCACTCAAGGGAAGAAAGGCTCACAATACAGAAGAAGGCAGTCCATCATGGTGAGGAATGCATGGTAGTGGGGGTGACTCCTCCTGTGGCAGCAATGAGGATGCCAAGAAAGGAGATCATCAGTTTCATTTACTGCAGGAGCTCAACCTATTGAATGGTGGCATCCACATTTAGAGTGGGTCTTCTCTCCTCAGTTAATTATCACTGCAAATGCTTTCAAATACATGAGTAGAGGTGTGTCTCCTTAGGTGATTTCAAATTTAGTGAAGTTGACAATGAAGATTGACTGTCAGAGGTTTTAAGAACAATGGCTTTGTGTACATCTGTCTGCTGTACAAACACATAGCCTTTCTTTGTCAAATAAGATTGACAAGTTCTCTATATAAGTGCACAGAGCAGTACTATAGGATGCCCAATAACCTTGATGTGCTGTGTAATGAAAATAAGATCAGGAATATTTGGATCACTAATGCATGCAAATGCACTGGCCAACTTGGGTTAAAGAAACAACAGGTAATGGAGCAGTTGATTTCTTCTTTCTCCTCTCCTCCTCCTTTACCTCATCTGACTCATTTTCATTTAGAACCCAGTAGACAGATGAGTTTCCAAACCCATCTGCAGAATTAGTCCTTTTTTATGCCATGGCTCACTAACAATCAATGACAGCAATAGTGGAAAAACACAACAGGAGGTGACAATTTCTTCTTAGAATTTGAGGATGAATGCTTAGCTATTTTTGATGCAAGGCTGTTCAGCTTTGGAAAAATGCAAATTGGGTAAAATATCATTTCAAAGGGAAGAATATTGGCTTTGAATGTTTCTTAATTTAATAACTCTAGGCTAACCTCTGTGGACTCATAAATACCATTATTTACTTTTATCATCAATGTGGCAAAATAATTGACCAAAGTTATTTATGGGAGGAAAGAGTTATTTGGGGTCATGATTTGAGAGGGACATAGCCCATCATGGCAGGGAGTGCAACATGAAGGGTAAGATCAGTGGTGGCAAGAGCATGCAGCGAATTATCCATATGGCAGTGTTCTAGAAAGCAGAAAGAGCTAGAATGGAAACAGGGATAAGAATAAACTATAAAGGTCCACGTCAAGTGACTCATTTCTTCCAGGCAGACCCCACTTTTCAGAGGTTCCTTAGCATTGCAAATTGTGGACAAAGTGTTCAAAACATGAGTCTCTGGGGGCCATTTCCAATTCCAAACATAATAGCTTTGTTCTAGAAGCTATTCAAGCCAGTTACGCTTTAAAGTGCATCTAATATGAATGGAATGATAAGCATATTAACAATCTTTCACACTAATAGCTCTGCCTCTAGCAGGTTGGTGCTGCTTGAGATATTCTGCCAATTACAGCATCTTGATAGTTTATTCCTTATGCAAATTATCTTTCTTTCATATATGCATATTTATTAACTCCCAAAGGCCTACACCAAAGATAAATCAGCCCCTATACTACCATTCCTTGGGGATTACATAGTTCCTGATAGCCACTCTACTTCAGAAAACTACCTATAATATCTCTTTGGTTCCCAATCTACAGTCTTTATCATTTGAACAGGCTTTCAAACCAATTCTTTCATTCAAGCCCCAAATTCTCTTTCAATAGGACTCAGTTCTGGATTGATACTGAATTTATAGTGTGTTCATCATTGATCTGACACTAACTGGTCATGGATAGAGTGCATCAGAAAGATTCTATTGGCAAGCTGATACAAAAGACTATGTATCTTCACCCTTGAGGATGTTGAATGTTCCAAACAATGTGCACAGAGACACTGGCCAGCACAGCTATACCAGTAGCACACTGAAAAACAGGAAACCCAAGTGCTGACATACATCTAGTCCTCTGAGGCTGTAGCCCCAAGAGCCCCAAGTAAGAGGTCAGTCACAAGTTTTTTGAGGTTGATATTGGAACCAGATTTACATTTTTACCTCACTGGTGGTTAAGTTGAAGAAGTAATAAAATTCAGAAATAGACTAGTGAGCTTCTAGTGGGTGCTTTAAAAATGTATAGACATATATATGTATGTACTTGTGCAGACATAAATTAAACTTACATAAACAAATATATAGAAGAATAAATGATTATATTATGTACAGGTATATGTATGTGTGTTTACATAGATATCCTCATAGATATCAATCAATCCACTGGGGTATCTTCACATAGCTATATATCAAGTAGATGGAATGTTTCTTCTTCCACTTCTCAGCATGTTCATTTGCATTTGTATCATAATTTCTTCTTTAAAATTTTTTCTGGATACTTAATTTTTAAAAATAGTTTTCAAAAATAGTCATGCTGAGGAGACAGGAGCTGGCAGTGTGATTCCTTTGGCTGGACCACACCTCTGGGGATGCCTGACACTGATAGAGAATGTCTACCATAATCTCTTGGGAAACATGAGGGACAGCAGTAAAGTGATACCTGATCTCTGAATGTGTGTCTCTCTGCTCAGCCCTGTAGAGACCTGAAAAGAGAAGGCTGTCCCTCTGTCTGGAATCTTGCCACATTCTGTTGTTCTAAATATGTACAAGTGACATTTTCTCTGAGGGTCCCATGTCAAAGACATGACAGTCCTTCCCCGCACTGCTAATGGCACTTTCCTCAGCATACACAAAGGGTCTGGAGATCCTCAGTATTCCAGCAATAGAAAGGCCAAGTGAGAATGAGGTGAAAGCAGTTATAGAGAGGAAAGAGAATGTCTGAGATCCCCACTATTCCATCTGCTGCCACATGCATGCCTGTGTATGTCTGTGGCGGAGGTGGGGGTGGGAGTGGGGGTAAGCCCGTGGACAGGCTGACTCTCAGCCCTTTCTTGACATTAGGGTATGGTTGCCTGGGTGACAGTCAAGTGGCCTTCTATTCAAGTACAGATTTGAATCCTGCTTTAGGCTTCCACAGGGGCTGTTTGATTATTGCACTCAGAGCACTGTATGACCCTGCCTCATTATGCAATCATGTTCATTAAGAATTCAATGCTCACAAAGATCCGCCTGCCTCTGCCTGCTGAGTGCTGGGATTAAAGGTGTGCGCCACCACCGCCTGGCCAACCTGGTCTACAGAGCGAGACCCAGGAAAGGCGCAAAGCTACACAGAGAAACCCTGTCTCAAAAAAAAGCAAAAAAAGAAAAAAAAAAGAACTCAATGCTAGGACTGAAGAGATGGCTCAGTAGTTAAAAGCACTTGCTTCTCTTACAAAGAACTCATATAGCAGCTTGTAGTTGTGGCGCCAAAATGTGGGGCATGAGTTTCCACCTAAGACCTGAGAAAGCTTAAAAAAAAAAAAAAGATTCTAAAACAGAGCTAAAAAACAGCTTCCTAGTTGTCTTTCTTGAGCTATTCTATGGCAGGTTCATGGTGTGTGGGCTTGACCTGCAGCCTAGTCAATTCCTGCCAAGGTACATAGAGACATCTCCAAGTTGCACATTACACTGAGTGGTGGATTTAGCCTTTGCTAGTACAGACAAAACAAAAAAGAAAGAAAGAAAAAGAAAGAGGTTTCTGGGATACACGCTGCCTCCCAGAGTCAGCGGACAGCATGGCAGTAAATTACCTCCACCATGTTAAAAAGCTAAGATGGGCAGAGTCAGCAGCCAAGGCTGCTGCTTCAGTACTAACCACTGCAGTTTACAGCAATAGATTCACAATAAGGCAGATTCAGATGGAGTAAGACTTTAAATGGTTTACCGTGTGTGTTGAAATGTACGTAGGTTTAGAAGAGAGAATAAAATGAATATAGGCAGTTATATAAAGAAATAGTTTTTAAAAATAAAGTCTTTAAAGAGACAATAAAGGTAATATAAAAAATAAGCCACATAAAGATGGATATTACACAGAGAATCTGGATTATATTGTCTTTGGGATTTTTAACTGCAGAGAGACATTTGATTGTAAAAGCTGCTGAATTAAATCAATATATACATTTCAAAGATCTCTTGATTTCAAAATTTATGAATAAGGATATGTTGCTTTGGAAAAGAAGTTCTGCTTTTGTTTCCACAGAAGATGAGAACCTGTGGATTGCTTCCCGGCTCAAATGGTTTGATCAAGGAAGATCCCCTGAGAGGTTTCCAGGTGAATCAACATCCAAAATCAGTTTCAAGGCAATTGGTTCAGACAATGAAGCATCACAGACTACTCCAGTCAGGACTTGACCACAATTCTTAATTTTCTCTGGATCCCCGTAAGATTATCAGTGCCCACAACCAGCAGGAAGTAGTATGAGAAGCTATGCCCAAATTCCCAAAATATTGTTTATAAATGTTTATTTTTATTTAAAGGGGGTTGATTATAAAGGCAATCTCTTTCTAAAGAAGGAAAGGGGATAGTATTAGATATGATAGAATAAAAGGGTAGATTATTGAATCTATTTTTAAAGAGCAACAAGTTGTTTGAAATGTTTTACAATGCTATGGATTTTAGCTTATTGATACAAATTTAAAGTTAATTTTGTTATACTGTATGTATATTTCTATTCTTGTTTGTTTGTGCAACTCATTTGAAATTGTAGTGTATAGTTGAGAAATACAGATTAATAATTAGTCATCTATGATAATCAAACTTATAGTCATTTTAGCTAAATTTTCTAGGTATACATAGATACAGTTCAATTAGGTAGGTAATCTTCAAACACTTCAAGACCTACAGAATATGGCATTTAAAATGTTTTAAAAAACTTAGACTTTCTGGACAGTGAAACAAATCTACTCCTGGCAGCACCAATTTATTTCCAAGAGAAAGATGGGCATTGAAGACACTCCATATGGAATTTATCTTCTTCTTGGCAAAAATGGCCATTTTGGGCAAGAAACTGTTCTTGCCTGGACTGCTTGACAAAATGTTTTATCAATTGGACATGCAGGACCCATAGAAAGGTAACCACCGAACTTTGCCAGGTTATATGGTTCTTTGGGTTCCTGCTTTGCAGAAGAGACTGCCAGACATTCTACAGGACACAGAGAAAAAAAAAGTGACTGAGAGACTAGACCGGTGGGCTGAAGATGGATGCCCCAATGTTACAGGGGAATTTTGCGTAACTGTCCAGGCAGGCAGCTGTCTATGTCATTTCCAGAATTTTGGAAGTTGCTTACAATGCATTTCCTGTTTACTTTCCTCGGTTATGATAAAAGATAAATTAGATATGAAACCTTATACTCACAAATATAGGATAGATAGAAAATTTTTTCTTTAATTTTACAAAATACAAATAGACTAGATATTGTAACTTTAATTCTTGCTTGATAACTGTTTTGTTATATGTAATTTTAATAGCTTAAAGTTAAAACCTTCCTTTTGTTTAGACAGAAAGGGGGAATTGATGGGGGAATGTCTTTCTGTATGCTGAGAATATGTGTTGCTCTGATTGGTTGATAAGTAAAGCTGTTTGGCCTATAGCAAGACAGCTTAGAAGCAGGAGGGAAATTCAAAGAGAGAGAGATAGGAAGAAGGATGGGAGAGAGGCCAGTGAGCCACCTAAGGAGCAACATGTAATGGAATGCAGATAAAGCACAGAACATGTGGCGATACATAGATTAATAGTTATGGGCCAATTTAAGATATAAGAGCTAGCTAGCAAAAAGCTTGAGCCATGGCCATGCAGTTATAATTAATATAAGCCTCTGTGTGTTTACTTGGGGGATTTGAGTGGGAGAGGATTTTTCCTGACTGCCAGCAGGCTGGGACACAGGAAATCTTCTAGCTACACAGTTGTCTACAAGTTCAGTTCCAGGGGCTCTAACACCAGTCACTCTGGTGCTCTGACATAGATTCAGGCAAACCACTCATCCACATAAAATAAAAGTTAATTGGTCTTAAGAAATGGTTTTTAAAGATTTCAGGGCCTAAGTTTGTAAAACTGCAAATCTTTAAGAGGTTGGAAGAAAATATGAGGGAATCTTACTCTATGTGCATAGATAGCACGTTGTCCCAATTTTCTTTCTGTCTCAACTTTCCCATCCTCTTGCAAAAAACAATGTCAATGACAAACTCTACTTTACCTCTCTCTGTTCAAACTGTAGCTCTGAGGCCACCCTTCCCCTTGTTTCCTTGTAACATTGCTCTGTAAGAGGCTGCTGGCCACAGGAAAAGTCTACCTGCCTTTTCCCACCCAGCACTGGCTTTTGTGGAATGGGTATGTCTCTACCAGTTCTAACTACTCCTCAAAAGAGAAAGTAAGGCTGATCTATGGCATTCTTCCCCTTGAATGCTATTGTAGATCTCCCTTGCAGAGCTGCTCAAGGGCTTGTGATTACATACTTATACAGGATCATAACTTCAGAAGGAATGGCCCTTGTTTTAAGGCTATGTAGCTGCCATCTTGAAATCTTTAATGCTCTTGAATAAAAGGCCCTGATATTTCATGTTTACTGCTCTTGGCAACTTATGTAGCTGGCTCTGTCAATGCGGCTGACTTTTATCCTGAGTATGAAAAGTGAGGTAGCCGGTACCCCATGTTTAAGAGAGTGAGAAAGAGGCCTTAACACCTCACCAGCTTTGGGTTAAAGGAAAAAGAAACAGCGATTTCTCAGCATCTATTCATGACTCCTTCCCACAGGGTGCCTGCACTTGCTTTATGGCCCTTTAGCATTAGAGAGATAACAGGACTTTCTTTTCTTCATTCTGAGGCCGAGGCTGAACACTGAGACTTTTATCAAAAATTATTAGGATGTGATAGTGACTTGTTGGACTTTGAAGCTCTGATGAAAGGCCCTGGGGAAACACTGGTTTGAGTTCATACTGAAAAGAGCTCAAATCTTGCTTCCTCCAGTACTTACTCTTCTAACTTGTATTTCAAAGCACCTAGACATCATAATAAATTCTCTGTTGGATTTCTCTCCTTGGGGAAATAGAGGAGTTTGCTTTAACCCTTAATCAATTTATCATTTACTTATTCATGACATGAAAAATTTATCTCTATTCATTTGATCAAGAATGCCATTAAATTTTTTGTCTTTGATTTTATAGAAATGATTGGGAGCAATATACAGAACTATACTTGGGGGCTGTGTATGTAGCTCAGTTGTTAAGAGTGCTTGCCTAGCATGCATGGTTCATTTCCTAGCATTACATTAAACTGGTGTGGTGGACACCTGTAATCCTGGCACTTGAGAGGTGAAAGAAAAAGAATCGGGGGTTCAAGGTCATCTGGGCTCCATGGCAAGTTCAAGGCCAGCCTGGGTTACATGAGTTCTCTCTCTCTCTCTCTCTCTCTCTCTCTCTCTCTCTCTCTCTCTCTCTCTCTCTCTCTCTTTCTCTGTGTGTGTGTGTGTGTGTGTGTGTGCGCGCGCGCGCGCGCGCGCACGCGCATGTGCGTACACACGTACGTGAACATGATGTAATTCTATTTCAATTAATAAAACAACAAAACAGTAAAACTGCACTCATAAGTATCTTTAAAACTTCAAGATTCTTGTGCTAGATCTACAGTGACAGACAATTTTATATGTGAATGTAGCTCAGTTGCCACAAGTTTTGATGGTCCCTAGGAGAAGGCCTTGTTCTTTCCTCCTAATGTTCCCATTGCAGCATATGGCTTGGAACACAACAATGCTAACAGACATTCATTGAAAGCCTAGCATTAAAACAAATGTTTTAGACAGAGACTGACTCTTACTCTCTAGCTTAGGCCAGCCTAGAATTCACTTTGCACACTACATTGGACTCAAACTTATGATAATCCTCCTGCCTCAACTTCCCAGATGTCTGGATTTTAGGTGTGATTCCCCACATCTGCTTACATTTTCCCTGAATTTCAATGTAAAGAACCTCTCTTTTGAAAACTAGTTTTAGGGCTTAGAAAATGGCTCAGCTGTTAGGAATACTTTCTGCTGTTTCAGAGGACCCAAGTTTGGTTCTCAGCACCCATGTTGAGTGGCTCACAACTGCCCATGACATGAACCCAAGAGGATATGAAATCCTCTTCTGGCCTCATTGGCACTCCATACATGTGGCATATATTCACATTAGCAGATACAACAAGAATACCCATAAACAAAAGTACAAATAAGCCTTAAATATATCCTGTTTTATAGCAGATTGTAAATTATTATTGATATGTGTCAGCTCATAAATTACCTATATTAATATTTACACCAACCTAATGCATTGTAGTAATTAATCTGGCCATTTTGTAGATGGACAGTTGAAGCCCCAGTAGCTCACATGCCATTCACAAGTCGACCTAGATATTTTTTAATTGTCTTAAGAGAGTCACCAAGGATATAACCTAATTATTAATAAGTAACTTTTTTAAGTCAAGCTGTGGAGTAATGAAACAATTAATTTATAGTTAACCACAGAAAATAAAATCCATGTAAGCAGAAACACAATGCAACATTATAAAGTGCCTCTCATTGATTCCCCACTAAATGAAGACCAGATAGAGAGGGGGATTACAGGGAGAACACTTTCTGCCAAAGTACTCAATGAGTTTAGGTAATTCAGCTCCAAAGGAAAATGCCTTTGGGGAAGTGGGAAATTAAATAATTTGATGTAGAAAATGGCAGTTAGCTTTTGGTGCTTCCTGTGTCGTTAATGTATTTCCCACTTTCAATAAATATTAGCTGAGAAATATGGATTAATACAACAAATGAATTCCCTGTGGAGATAAATTACAAAAATGCCACTGATATATACACTTTAAAACTTAGAGCCTGTATCTACTTCTTTTGTGTGGGCTGCACACAGTGACTTCCTTCATGAAAACACAGCATAGAAAAGGAGAAAAAAACATCTAACTTCACTGTGGAAAACCCTCATAATAACATGGCTGGGAGGTCAATTCAGTATTATGCTAGTAGACCCTCTTGGCACAATGTCATGCAGATCTATTTTACTCCCTTGGCCTTATACACCTTAAATCCAAAAGCCCAGGCTAATGGTGAGACAGCTATCATGCAGACGTCACTGAATGGACATTTATCAAAACACACAAAACTATCAAAACAGTCAAAACAGTGCCTCTTAGAAAGAGTCATTGTGAAAAACAACCTTTGAGGACCTGAACAAGGACCTGGAACACAAGAAGGAAAAGGTAAAATAAGATTTTTAAAACTCATTGGCAGTATACTAATATCAGGTTATTAATTGAAACATACTTAAGAAGCCAATAGGAGAGAACCTTGGTGTACTATTTCCACAATTTCCTACACATTTAAATCTATTCCAAAAATAGATTTTAAAGAGTGATAGTGAATTTTACAGCTTTTGAAATCTGATTAAATGACTGATTAAATGCTCTTGTTGGGCAGGTTTTGCTGTAACAGAAAGACATGCTTGGTAAACATTTTCATAACAACTTCAATGATGATTACCATCTATAAATTGGGAGGCACCATGCTGTCTCATAATGAACCTTCTGCCTCTAGGGACCACTCTCTTCAGATTGATGTCAGGGAGCCAGGTGTGGTTAGAAGCAGCAGATGGTGTGTGATGGCCAGGCTGTGACTTTCAGTCTCTTAAAGCCCATGGAGTGAGGCATTCTTTTGAATAGTCTACCTTTCTTGAAGCACAGGCTGAAAAAGCTGATGCAGCCTAATTCTGTGTGCTCCACATGAGTTAATGGGTGACATAGCAACTATTTTCTGTCACATGGCACTAACTGTAATGAATTCTACATGCTTGATATAGATGATTCAAAATGGCCGTCCAACATTCTTACATGAGACTCCCAGTATGACTTCTTTATCATTCCCTGGAAATGGCATGCATGCATTTTCAATTTTAGGAAAACTATGATTTGTAACTTTTCTATCAATGCTTTGGAAGTTGAATGAGATCAGTAAATATTGTGTGAGATCATAGATGAAGATTGACTAAAGTAACAAACATCATGTCAGCAAAGGCTTTATGTGCTGTCTTGATAATACAGCTCAAAGGTCTTCTGTGGTAAGTATATAATCCTGTCTGAAATAGGGTAGAAAGATCCAGGAATCTGACCATGTTTTAATATCAAATGTAAAGTTAACTTTGGATGTAAACCAATGATCTCGCATCTGAAAATAATTAAAAGGTTTTGCTTATCTAACATGATGTTATAAATTTGCCAATGACATCATAGTTTCCATTGTATATACTGTGTATTTCCCTCCAGAGTACTTGGAGGGAAATTGGAAATTGGAAAACCCAATTCAGAGCAGCAAAATGCAGGGAAAAAATGGCCTTAAAATTTCCAGTTCCATGTTTTTAATAATAAACAATGAGAGATAAACATGGAGAAGATTCTATAATCAATACCTCAGCACCTTAATAGTGATTATATAGTGCTTAAAGGGTTAAAGATTATTTAACTTTAACTACAGGTTCAGTGTCTAAAAGTGCTTGCTGCCAAGCTTGGCAACCTGAGTTTGATCCTTGGGAGCCATATGGTGGAACTCTAGAAAGTTGTCTTATGACCTCCACACATGTGCTCTGTGCAATACACACATGCTGCCACAACTCACATAAGTAAATGTAGTAAAAATTTAGGTATATTTTCCAAGTGATATCTTAATATTTTGACCCTAAATATGTGCTATATTTATAATTGAATGAAACTTTTCTAATATCGTAAAATACCTTAACTAAAATGTGTTAAATGTTTATGATTCGATATGTTTAGAGCAAGGTATACTGTGAAGGTTTGAGATTAGTCATATGATTTTACAATCCTGATATAATAATGCTGATCACCATGATAGGATACAACATTATTGGTTCTAAATCAGATAATCTCTACTTTAGCAGTATTCATTGCTTTTGATTAAGTGAAGATTTCCTAAGCAAACTAAGTTTTCCCCAGATTATCAGAAGATGTTAATATATGCAAGGGAATATTGGGTTTCTTTGAACTCTTAATAGCCTTTATTTGCATTATATTAGTTTATTTTGTATATTAACTATTACTCAAAAACACTAGCTTGAGTATCATTTTTTCTCATAAATGAAAAAATATGAAAGAATATTTGGTAATTTTGTATGTATCATACAGATTACTGAAATACAGGCTGGAGTAATATGGGGTCAGGGAGGCTTCTAGAAAATATTCCCTGCCTCCTGTACTATTATCTACCTCAGTTTATGTCATATTCTTTATCCCTTTATTTTTCCTTTTATCTAGAACTAAATGTACTTAAATTATGTGTCAAGAACAGGGCCATCTTGGCCTTACTATGCTAAACAGATTCTGAATACAAAGGTTCTGTATTTCCTACTTTAGAATTTCTATCTTGGAAGATGGATGAAATAATGTTTTTGTTTCTTTTTTTTCTGTTTGTTTGTTTTGAGACATGCTTTCTCTGTGTAACCACTCTGGTTTTCCTGGAACTTACTTTGTAGACCAGGCTGGTCTTGAACTCACAGAGATCCACTTGCTTCTGCCTTCAAGTGCTGAGATTAAAAGGCATGAACCACCTCCTCTGCCTAGCTAGACATCATTGCCAGAAGAATTTCTAAGAACAATATTTGTTTATTGACTTCTGGTTTTATTTGGGAGAGAGGTATGTATTGGGTTTATTCCCTGAAGTAGATAATGGGATTTCACAGAAAGAAAAATATAACACACAAACCTAGAGGAATAGGTGGTTGGCATAAGGAACAATTTTAAGCTTTTAAACATATTTACCTGCACCTAACTGGTAAACTGGTTCAAGGGTTCAAACAACTTCTCAATAAAACCCATTTCAGAAAAGAAATGATAAACAAAACAAAAATTCTCAATGAAGTAAGAGAATGGTCACAACCCGAAGACATACGTATTTGAGTGTGACATCTACACTAAACCAGGTGAAAATACTAAAGGCCATGCATACATTCTCAGATTTTTGTCAAGAAACAAAACTGAGTTTTACAAAGTTGCCTGACCTATAGATCAGTTGGTTATGTCCCAGAGTCCTAGAACTATTATTGTTTGAGTGTGTTCTTAAAGAATTTTGAGGGACAGAATGGGTATGTGAAGCTGAAGGAGGACCCACGGTAACAATACCATGTCTACTTGACTGCATTACCTAGAAGTACAGGACTTCACAGACATCACAAGGGAGCCAAAGGTGATCAGGGAACAGGCAGAACCGTTGCCCTTAGATGTTGTTGGTACTTGGATACTGAAAACTGAGAAACATGTGCTACCAAAGCAAAGAAGAAACATGAAAAAAAGATGCGCTCAGTATCTGATGCTGTGAAATGCTTGCCATACTATGCAAGGTAAGAGCTGTAGACATTTCCAGTTGCTTCTCTTTCTCTACTCCAGGAGCAGCCATCGTGAAACTTGTACAGAGATATGGGGGTGGGGGTGGAAATCCAGGGGAGGGAAATATAAGCAGAAGTCACGTGGAAGACATAATTGGCATGAAATGAGGCTTGCTGATTAAAACACATCAAAATGAACAAAAATAGCATTTCACAGTATGAAATAATCGAATGTGGCATATTTTGTCACTGCATTGTTTTTCAGGGAAAGCTCAAAGGACACGCTGAAGGAGAGATCACATGATAATAATTCTAGGAGACAAAATCCAAGCTGGCTGTGAACAGAAAAGAGAAAAGAGCATAACACAAAAAAGTTTTAGAAATGAAAAAGCAAAAGCACACTAGAAGCTCCAGAAAATAATGCAAATGTGATTCAATCCTCTTGCTTGGAAATTGCAAGAGCAGCAACCTCAGACTGAGAAGAGAGTAAAGGCGGGGGAATTATTATGGAGAATGCTTGGATACAGCGCACAGGAACTCACTATACAAACCACAATGGAATTAAAAAAATATGTTTTAAAATGGGAGGAGGAAACTTTTCTGACATAAATCTGTGAATGAGCAGGCTGAAAATGTATGTGTGTGAGGATAACTAGAGTAGTCAATAGTGAAGCACACTTTGAAATTCAAGAGTAAAGGAAAACAGTTTTATACACAAGTAGGTTGAAAAAAAGATACCTTGGGGAGAGGCAAAGAAAATATGAAATGAATTTTAACATTTGCTACTCTCAGGACCAAACAAGGAGTGAGTACAGTTGTTCTCTGCAAATAACTGAGGAAATAATCCAGCACTCTTTAGAGAGATGGGACTGAGAGGACAATGTAGCTAATACTTCATACTTGGCCAGACAACAGACTTCTAATAGATGTATTAGTTCAAGGAATAAAATGTTAAAAAAACTCTTCTCCAGAATAACAAACAAAGGAACAAAAAACAAATAATAACAAAGCTCCTGAGAAACAAAGAAACAAACAGAAAACAAACAAGCAAGCAAAACCGAGCACTGGCTGTCAAATGCTAGACAAAAGATTTGCATCAAATTAACAATTTAGCAATGGAAAATCAGCTAAAGCTGAGAAAACTTTAAAATAAAAAGACCCCGCTTTATATATAACACAGAGATTTAATTTGTTTAGGGATAACCAAGAAGGAATAGGAATTAAAATCCAAAAGTAGAAATGATATAGAAACTGGTAAAATGTTCATTTCTTTTGTAAAGATGTATTTATTTTGTGTATAAGTATATATGCCTGAGTGTATATATGAACACAACAGGCATGTACCAGCTGAGGCCAGAAGCACACATTGGATCCCCTCTCCTGTAGCAGGAGTTACAGGTAATTATGAATTGCATGATATGGGTCCTCTGCAAGAGCAGGAAGAGATCTGAACTTCCAAGCCATCTCTGCAGCCTCAATGTTTGTTTATTAACTATTCATAGCAGAGTGAATATGTAGTAAAATAATAAAGATTGGCTGATGCTGTAGGTCAGTAGTGAGGCACTTACCCAGTCAGCCTGGCAGATGTCTGTCTATCTATCTATCTATCTATCTATCTATCTATCTATCTATCTATCTATCTCTATATCCATATCATCCAATCTATAGTTATACATATTCTGTATCTATATTTATTTCCATATCATTTAATATATAACTAATAAAAACCTACATCAAGATCTTGATGGTTTCTCAATTTTTCCTTTTACAAAAATGTTGAGAATAATTTTAGGAACAATTACATCTTTGATGAAGAAAGAATTTTGTTTTCTAAATTTTATCAATTCATTTTTGCTTGTGTCAAATACAAGTGTGATGAAATGTAGTACTCTCTAGAACAAAACCAGCAGAGACACTTGGATTTGAACTGCTGACCAGCCTTTCTTCATTCAGACAGGGAACTGTGGAATGGAGTGACAAATGGCAGAGACTGTGGAGAAGGGATCCAGCCATGCATACATTCCCTTCCGATGGGAACTCTTCACACAAGCTGGTTTGTCTTGCTATGCTTACTTTGCTCTCTCCTTTGAGCAGTGAGGGTAAAGATAATGCATATCTCAGAGCCCTTCCCTAAAGAGGATCATGCCCATTTAAACAAACTATTGCTGTTCCCTACAAACTGATCATAACAACTCTGTCAAGTTTCTATAGGTTTTTATCTTATTCTTCTAAGTTATTATATATTTAAAAAATAATATCAGTATTCATGAAAAATAAACAGTTTCAATCCAGTAAGATGACAGCCTAGGATCCAGCCAAATTTCCTAATATTCAATTTTCTGTTCTATTTTACTGGATGTTGGCATTATGACCCATTCAGAAGATCTTTGTCAAGGTTTATTGATACACTACGTAGCAGCTTAACATAGCTATTAAGTATTTATCTGTTATATAAATATTTCCTTTGATCAATTGCATGTTTTGCATCTATCTGTGTGGTTGTACATTTAAGAACAACAAAAAATGACGTGTTTGAAATCAACTGGAAGATAATCACTTAAAAGTCTTTCATAATAGTAAAAGTATTAGGGCACAGTACTTTACTTTGTTTTATCTCACACTGGCTTTGCATGTCAGTTATTGAGATGATTCCCAGGTATTTCAAATACTAATGGTGAATTTCTAAAATTCAAAGTTGTTGGGAACTTCCTAGAGATTGCTGAGAATTAGGATGAATAATGCTATCAACTGTTCCAGCTCGTGCAGCATACAGCTCTGGGTACCATGGGGTAATAGAAAGATGCAAATTCGGCCAGTTCATTCTGATTCAATAAGCACTGACTGTCTACCCAGTATGAAGCATTCACTAAGGCAAAGAACTGTGCATTAGACTGCTCTGAACCCCATTTCATGGGTTCTACATACCGAGGACAAGATAAGGGTGAGAAACTTATTTCCTCTAAGAATCCCTTTGGTAAATTTGTGAACAACTCATAAAAGAGGTTTTTCATCTAAGAAATAAGATAATAATAGCAAAACCACACAAAGTTGTTTTGAAAGGTGAATGAGCTGTCAAACATGATGTCGAGGCATGCATATGATGGTCACTGATGGTCTCCTGCACTTTGAATATATTTTTCTTTAACAACCTAGAAGTGTTTGAAATCAGCTAAGAGGTAATCACTTAAAAGCCACTCACAATTAAGGCATTACTTTGTATTAAATACCACTTAGAGATAAAGTTTAATATTTGGCATCTGTTACTATAGTCATCATAATATTAGACTACTATATTTTCATGAATATTGGTGCCTCAGGAACAGTTATTGAGATTAACTTGGTTTTATCTTTTCTTTGCTAATAGTTATGAAACAACCCCAAAGTGTTTTAGTACTTGTAGGGCCATGTTTATTTCATGAGAAATTCTAGAACTTACCATTTATTCTGTTTGAAATAAGAAGTGGTGTTAGCTAGCTGGCCCAGTAGTATCTAGGAAGTTCTTAAATAAACCAAAAATTGAATGAACATGCCAAACCGTAGAATTTAACATTCTGTCCTCTTCGATATTGAATGTTCTGAAGGGAAATGTCTTGGATACACTGACACAAGTCAGTGAAACACAATGGAGAACCCTGAACCCATCACACCCATAATTTTCATAAAATATCTCTGGGAACACACAGTTGAGGGAGTGCTGGCTCAGTTGGATGTACATATGCAGAAGATGAAATTAGACCATTTGCTTATATCATAAATAAAAATGAATTTAAGATGAAGTAAGGACTAATTTGACTCAAGATCTGAAGCACAAAACACCTAGAAGAGACTTCTGATGAGATGGAGGATTTCATGTCGTCCCATTGCAACAGAGAGAATGAGGAGAATCAGGAGTAAAATAGACTTAGTTCCAAAGGGAGTAAGACTGGAAGAGCCTCAGGAATCACCGAGGAGGTGAGAGGATCACTAGAAAGCAGAGAAGCAGGGAGGCCAGGCAGCTCTGTCTATGAGGGGAAGAGGGTCTGAGAACAAACAAGGAAGTGGCTTTGAGTGCCAAGACCACTTACGATCTTTTCCACCCTGACAGAAACTTAGGTACAAAACAGAAACAAAACAGTGAAGGCTTATAAGGACTTAATTTCCCTTATTTAGAGGGAAATCAGAGGAGAATAACAGACACCATGGCCTTGTAAGGGAGAGGATATCTCTTATACGAAAACAAAACTAAATATATATAAGCTTTTCAGATTGGCTTCTATTCTGAGTGGACAAACTTGAATGAATCATTATTATTTTAAAAACATTCAAGTAGATGAACTTACTTCTTCTTTTTTGATCTTTCTAAACTAGATCACTTCATCTAATAGGCATCACAACTAAGGACCATTGGTAAAGCTTTTAGGAAGGTTATCAGTATGCCAAAAATAGTTGATGTCTGTTGATCTTGGCACAACTCACACAGCAACTGAAGCAACCTCTGCCTAGATGAGAGGCCAGAACACCTCTGAGACTCTCTGGGAAGGTGTATATTTAGTTTCCCAACAGGTACTTTTCTCTTCTTTCCTGCTCATGTGGTATATTAACAACAAACCTGCCAGCATCTCCATGGAAACAAGCACAGATGTTCTGAAATATGCCTATTGAAAAAAAAATCCCTACCAACAAGCAGCCCTGTTATTTCTTTAATTAATTCAAATATTTTTTCCATCAGTTCTTTCCCTTTGAAGTTGCAGATTGTTTTTTAATCTGAGATTCAGTTTCTTCCTCATCACAGATACCAGTGATTTCTTTTGTCCCACTGTCTTGAGATTCAGAAATAAGAAGGTTCTCGGAGTATGTGGTTAACAGTTCATCTGTAATCACCATTTGCAGCCTTTTATCCTCCCAGGAAAGGTCACCCTAGTGTTATATGGATGATGTCTTCTTTTGTCATATCCTGGATGACCCAATGTATGCAGTTCCACCCTGCAAGTCTGAGCCTTACACAACTGTTACAACAATTAGAAAATACCATCTGAAACATTTCCAACATTCAACACTATCCACATGTCCTCCGCAAGCATGACTATACATCATAAGACCACAGTTATTTTGATATTTTCCCCTCTTTCCTTCATCTTTTGTTGTTGTTGTTCATGTGTATATGGTGTCTGAAATTTGACTTGAGACAAGATATTATCCGCCTGATTCCTAGGTTGGGAAGGGATTACATTTTATCCCTCTATTCATTTTTAAATTTTGTAAAATTTCCTATGTGTGAGAGTGTGCTGGTGCTGTGCATACATCCATGTGTATGTTTCGTGTTCCTGTGTATGAGCACAGTGCACATGTGGATGTCAGAGGGTATCCTTAGGTGTTTGTTGATTCTCATCTTCTACCTGTTAAAAGAGAGGGTCTCTTGTTGCTTGCCAGCATATACACTGACCAGGCTGGCTGGCTTGGGGTTGCCAATGATTCCCCTATGTCTCCTTCCCATCTCACAGTAGCAGTGTTGAGATTACAGCTGAGTGCTACAGACACATGGCTTTATGTGGGTTCTGTAGATCAGAGCTCAAGTTGTCATGTTTGCAGAGCAGACATTTTAGCCATTGAATCATTTCCCCTTCCCTTTTTTGTTCTGTTCTTAAACTGTGCTGAGGAAATACGAATCAAGAGACAAGATAAGCTGACAAAAGCTTAATTCTGAAAGAAATTGCCATGTGGATTTTTTGACGGAATAAGTAAGCTATCTTAGATGGGGCATCCTGTCATTAGTAACCTATTAGAAATGATGCATGACATTGATTTATTTTCTAATTTTACCAATAACAGTCAGAAGAATCTGAATGAAACTGAGTCTCCCAGAATTCACATGGACTGGAAAGAAAAAAGGCACAAATAAAACGCAGATTAATTCAGCAGGTGGAGTAAATCTTTAGCAATGCTTTTCCATTTGCCAAATGGTGGCTCTCTTGAAAACCTAGCAATGGGAAGACAAGCTACACACACACAGCCATCATGAAAGCAGCCTCATCATATCCAGTCTCCAGATGGCCCATGGTGAAAAAGTAAAAGAGAAAGTCCCGTTCAGCTCTCTATCAATAAGCACTAGTGTGGGTCTCAGGCTAGTGTGAGATTCAAGTAGCATGCTATATATGATAGCCCAACAAGTGCAGAAGAATTCTTATAATTTTATGACAATAAATGATTGTCACTAGATGAAAATTCATAATTAATAAGGTAGTTTTTAAACTTAAGCCATTTCACCAGATGAAATCTTATCTTTAAGGTACATATACAATTTAAATAGAGGTAGGACATAATGCTGATCTCTTGTGTGATTTTACTAATGTACATTGTCTATAACTGAGAATTAATCCTATTTAGGAAAGACAAGACATACTCTGTTCTTTATTGCTGTGGGATGGTCTGTATGTCAAATGTGTTGCTGATTGGTCAATAAATAAATCACTGATTGGTCAGTGGCCAGGCAGGAAATATAGGCAGGACAAGGAGAAAAAACTGGGAAGTGGAAGGCTGAGTGAGGGAGACACTGCCAGCCGCCATCAGGACAAGGAAGATGTAAAGTACTGGTAAGCCACAAGCCACGTGGCAAGGTATATATTAATAGAAATGGATTAATTTAAGCTGTAAGAACAGTTAGCAAGAAGCCTGCCACGGCCATACAGTTTGTAACCAATATAAGTCTCTGTGTTTATTTGGTTGGGTCTGAATGGCTATGGGACTGGCGGGTGTCAGAGATTTGTCCTGACTGTGGGCCAGGCAGGAAAACTCTAGCTACAAATGGCATCCAACGTGGTGGCAAGAGTTTCCACCTAAAAACTGAGAAAAGATTCTAAAACGGAGCTAAAAACAGCTTCCTAATTGTCTCTCTCAAATGAGCGGCAACTGCCGGTTTGAGCTACTGGTGGGTTCCTAGTGTGCGCACTCGACCTGCGGTATGGCAGGAATGAGGCCTCTGCAAGTGGCACATTAAGCTGTGTGGTGGATTTAGCCTTTGCTAGTACAAAGCAAAAAAAAGAGGTTTCTGGGCTACACGCTGCTTGGCTAAAAGCATAGACCCACGAGAGCTCCCAGAGCTGGCGGTAAACCACCACCATGTTGGGAAGCTGAGGTGGGCGGAGCCAGCAGCCACAGCTGCTGCAGCTTAAAGCAATAGATTCACAATAAGACAGATTCAGATGTAATAGTTTAAAATGTGTGTAAAATATACGTAGGCTTGAAAGAGACAAAAAAAGGTGATATATACAGTTATATAAACAAATACATAGTTTAAAAAAATAAAGTCTTTAAAGAGACAGTAAAATTAATATAGAAAATAAGCCACGTAAAGATGAATATTACACAGAGAATCTGGATTGTGTTGTCTTTGGGATTCTTAACTGCAGAGAGATATTTGATTGTAAAGGAAGCTGAGTTAAACCAATATGTATACTTTAAAGATACCTTGATTTCAAAATTTGGATATAAGGATATGTTGCTTTGGAAAAGAGTCTCTTTTGTTCCCACAGAAAGCAAGAGGCTATGGATTTGTTCCAGATTAAGATACATCAGGTTTGACCAGCCGAGACCACCTGAAAGGTCTCCGATGACACCATGGCCTAGATGATCCAACATCCAGAACCTTTTCAAGGCAACTGGCTCAGACGATACACCCTCATGGACTACTCCATAATCCTAAAATATTCTTTGTGTCCCCATAAGATACAGCGCCCCCTTCCAGCAGGAAGTAGTAAGAAAAGCTACGCCCAAATTCCCAAATATATCAAGCTGACTTTGGAGATGTGTAAAGGTTAAAACCTTCCTTTTTAAGAAAAGAAAAGGGGAAGTGCTGTGGGATGGTCTGTATGTCAAATGTGTTGCTGATTGGTCAATAAATAAATCACTGATTGGTCAGTGGCCAGGCAGGAAATATAGGCGGGACAAGGAGAAAAAACTGGGAAGTGGAAGGCTGAGTGAGGGAGACACTGCCAGCCGCCATCAGGACAAGGAAGATGTAAAGTACCGGTAAGCCACAAGCCATGTGGCAAGGTATAGATTAATAGAAATGGATTAATTTAAGCTGTAAGAACAGTTAGCAAGAAGCCTGCCACGGCCATACAGTTTGTAACCAATATAAGTCTCTGTGTTTATTTGGTTGGGTCTGAATGGCTGTGGGACTGGCGGGTGTCAGAGATTTGTCCTGACTGTGGGCCAGGCAGGAAAACTCTAGCTACACTTTATAGAAATTTTATGCAGAATATCAGCACTGTCAGGGCCAAGGAATCCATAAATTTCTATTTTGGGTGATATTTGGAACTATAAATCATGCCTCTGGATTTTAATTCTTAGCAATTGTCTAAAAATTATAAAGGCAATTATCTAATTATAAAAGCAATTGTCTAAAAGTTATACAAGCACCAATCCAGAATTCCTGAGCAGTATCATAGTTCTGATATTTCTATATACTCACAGATAAGCTTCATCAAATATAGCCCCCACCCCTCTTCTTACCACCCATCAGAGCACACTGAGCACTGTAAACAAAGCAAATTTGGGGTATTATGAGGTCAGAGAGAGTAAAAATCATCTCAGAATTATCTCTTGAATTCTTTGATTCCATGAGCAGAGAGAAAAGATGAAATATGTAATGTTTAGAGACCACTTTGCAGTACAGATATAGCTCATAGTTAATAATGAACAGCATGCCTTGTTCTTCATATCTATGTTGTCAGCAAGCTCTTAGATAAATAATTATTTTCACTTCAGCCTTGAGGATTGCACGAAGAGAAAAGTGGGTTTTATTAGATAGTAACAAAGGAGGCAGGAGAAACAATATCACCATGGGCCTGGTAAAGGAGCTGAATATGGTTGCCTGAAGGAAGGAAGTGGGCAGAGAAAATTCACCTTGTCAGGCCAGTATGGTCTTGTAGGGTGGGGAGGATACTGGGCAAAACTTTCTTTTCACCCTGGTTATCAGTTGACCTGAATCTAGAGAGTTACGGAACCTTAAAGATTAGCTGTGGCATACAGTTTCATTGACGGGCTGTGGTCAATCAGACTCAGCAGAAATTTTGGAAACTTTGTGAAAGAAGCCCATAATGTTGTTCCCTAAATAGAGATCATTGCAATGAGTGTTAATAGAAGATACAGGATCATTTTTAGCATTGGAACAGTGGAATAGTCCATAGTAAGAGTCTACTGAGCCTTAAACTGAATAAGAAACCAGAAACTCAAAGTTTAAATGCCATCTCTCTGCTTCTACTTTCTGTACTCCCCACAAGTCCACCATGAAGAGCCACAGATGTTCTTTGAAAATTGAGGTTGTATCTTGCTACTCTTTCATTTAAAATCTTCAGTGACCCTTCTTCTATTCAAAGGGAACATGAGCTTCCATAGTGGTTTAAGGCCTCATGTAACCTGCTTAATATTGCTTCTCTGATCTCTGCTTCCCCCTCCCAACTTAGTTCACAGGCTCCTCCTGGGCTTTTGCCACAGAACCTCTTCATGGCCTTTGCCTTCTGCCTGGTCTGTTTCTCCCCACCATCTTCCAGCTAAGGGAGTCCCTTTTCTCTGGCTGCCCAAGGCACACCTTATCAATGATGATGTGGAGCATGCCCTTTCCTTTGCTGCCAGTCCCAACGATCTTGTCTACTTTGTTTTCCCCAGATTTTGCTATCTTCTCACAGAGTAAGCAGCTCACATACTTCTTGTAACTTTCTTTGCTTCTAAAGCACAGCCTTTGTGGATTTGGAAGCCTATTCCTGGTCTCACAAATGCACTTCAAGTACATGTTCAAGCAAGCTTTGGACTAATGAATAGAACAAAGAAGTAAAGGAAATGGTTGATTCCATAGCAGAAGAGTAGTGGATTAGACTTTGTATCCAAATTACTTTCTACCGTTCATTCATTAGAGAGAGACGTGGCCAAATGCCACTTGGTGTGAGATGGAAAGAGGAAACAATGTCTAAAGCATGCCTACCACCCCTAAGTATACAGAATGGGTTACAAACTGTTCCCAAATCTTGGGCAGACAGATTAAGAATTCAGCATTACATAGACTAAGACTTTTGCTCCTGTCAAGAGGAGAGTTTCGATTGCTTGGCTGGTCATTCATAATATATTCTTTATCAGCATAGTTTAATGTGAACTTTGGCAACCACCACTGTTCCCCTGCAACTCCCTGAGCCAGTATCACTAGTTCAAGATGCAATAATAAAACTGCCATTAACTGAAAAATCCAAGCTGCCATTCTATGCCTCCCTTCCTCCCTGCACCTCCTTTGAGCTATGCAAGCCTCCATTCAGGAGTAATAGTAGGACTGGTGTGGGGGTTGACAGTGGACTTAATTAAATCATTAACCTTCCTCACCAATTCCTTTAAACCAATGGGGGGAAAAAACCCACTCCAGATGTAATTGGGTATCAATATGAAATATGGCTCTTTAAGACTGTCTCATATTCCATTTATAGAACAGAGATATAATTATCATGCCTAGCTGAGCATGCTCTGAAAGGTGAACTCAATGACAGCAGCAGAAGGTGTGCATAATTGAGGGTAAGCCCTCTGAGGATAGTGATGGTGATTGTTATAATTCTGCCCAAATGTGAGTCTCTCTTTATGGTACCAGTGAGATTAACATTGCTTGGCATAAATGAAATTATTGGGTCAAGGCAGTCCAGGATTCCTTGCCAATAACATGTAGACCATCTAAGTTTTACAGAGACATTTAAGTCAAGGTCATCACTGGAGATGGACTTTTACCTAACAGGAGACTTAGATCTTGAACATGATAAGCAAAAAGTGAGCAGTCACCAATCCTGGCAGCCTGCCTAATTCAGACGATGGGAGCAAGCAAGGGTCCCCCATCAGGGCTTCTCGGCTACTAATCAAGAAGGACCTGTGGCAGTAGGTTTTCATTTGATCCTTTACAAGAAGTAAGTTCTCAGATCCATGATGAAGGCACTTCATTTTTCTATAGTGTCCCACATACCTTTTCATAAAAATAATGCTGGAAAAATACACAAAAGAGCAAAGCAGAACAGGCCTGCAAACTCCACTGACAATAACAATGCAGTTCCATTTTGATGAGGGTTTTGAATGATGGAATTCTCTCTTCCCATGCTCCCTTCTTATTCTTAGGCCAAGATTAAGAAAGAAAGATGAAAGCCTATGTCTATAGAAATGTCTACATTCAACCTTGGTTGTGATTCTGTTTGGTGGTTTGTTTGGTGTGCTTTTGTTTTACATATTGCCTCAGTTAGCCTTACCAGAACCAGGAAAGACCTGAGCTAGTATGTCCAGAAACACAGGGGTCCAGGGAGGAGTTAGGGTAACTCATCCTGAGCCACACATCCAAAAGGAGCTGATCAAACACAAAATGAGGAAGTGAAGCTACTCATTCTATAGATCTTTCTGGAGCAGGAAGGGGGGGTCTCCTTTATTCTTCTAGAAGCAGAGATTGTATAAGCTGCCAAAATGTATAATCCATGGATTTGGATTGTTACAGTGGGGAATCTTCTGTACTTTATTTCCAGATTTTCTTCTTTGGAACCCTTTAGGGATGTCTTCAATAGTCTCTATGGGGACAGATAAATTCCCCCTAACTTGGTATCTGTCAACCAGGCTGCAGACAAAAATAACTTGAGGGAGGTCAATGAAACACTGAAGCACAGAGATCTGGTATAATTGGTCTGTTGTGGGCTCTGGGCATGTGTGCATTTTATAAGTTCCCAAGTGATTTGACTGTACCGTCATCACTGAACCTAAAATCATGCACTAGTTTAAAAACATGTAATCCTGAGCATCAGGCACTAAGTAGAGGATTGAAATAGGTTGTTTTTAATCCACTCCCAGTTTGTGAACATGAAAAGTGAAACTCATTCTCTTTTCCAAATGGAAAATGCATCTGTGACTGCAGTTGGCCTGGTGCTTTCAGAATTTGGGAGGTGGCACTCAATGCCCACAAATTTTAATGGAGGATGTTGGGGCAGATGTGCTTTTGATTGGACTGCATTTTCTAATCATCAAGTGGAAATTGTGTTCAGCAGACTGTGGCTGACTGTATCAGAGCACAGAGTAGTGCGTGGGCTGAATAGTTGAGAAGCTTGCCCCAAGGAAAGCCAGGGGGGGAAAAAGAGTTAAATTCAGCACCTGAGCTACTTTTGCATAATAATGAGACTGCTGAATAAAAATTAAAAAAAAAATTAGTTACTAAGGGATTTATAGGGGACAGTCAAATGATCTGAGTTCTGGAGAATGTAAAACTGGTTGAGGCCGAGGCTGCATAGGTCCCATTCATTATTGATAGAAGACAGATATGCGACTATCACACAAGTAAAAGAGAAGGTACCACCCAGAGACATTCAAAGAAAGGGGCTAAGATGATTAGAATGCACAAGAAGAAATAAAAACACAGACAAGAGGTTTCAGAGCTAGACATGTCTATGGTTTTATTCTGCCAGATTTAGCCACTTACTGCTTGCGTGGCTTTTTTCCTAAACCCATCTTTGCAGGGGAATGAGAAACCCAAGCTTAATACATAGCTGACATAGTTGTAAGGCCTAGTAATGTGAATGTTGTGTGCCCAGGACAGGCCTTAAGCAGACTGAAAAATGTGAATATAGGGAAATGATTAGCATGATTATGTAATCTATTATTCAAATTGGAATTTCTATTTATTTATTTGTGTTTGTGTGTGTGTGTGTGTGTGTGTGTGTGTGTGTGTGTGTGTGTGTGTGTGTGTGTGTAAGTGGATTATTTAATAATTATGGAGCAATTACAGTTCAAACTTGGGTGATCCTAAGAAGTCACCATGTATGATCACTCTATGTAGGCTAAGAATTGTTATAAGCTGTTCCTGATAGGGGATCAAGAACATAAGATTTGAATCAGACTTTCTAGGTTTCAATCTTGTATATATCTCTCATTAGTGATGTAATCTTGAGTCAGTTAACCAAACTGAATCTGTTTACTCCACTACAGAATGGAGATAGTTATACCTCTGATTCGTAAGTAAGTTTGTACCAATGTTTAATTCATGTAATGATTTAGACAAGTCTGGAGGGCTTAGCATGTACTTGGAAAGTTTTACACAATATTAGTAGTACCGGTAATAGTAGAAGATTTATAGCCAGATATGGAGTAATCAAAATAATATAGTCATTGGTTGTAGCAAGGGAAATGGTGAACTTGCAGAACTACAGGACTCAATTTAGCAGGAAAAAAGAAACAAAGAGGTATGGACATAATGATAACTTTTAAGAGAGTAATTTACTACTGTAATAGAACCCCAAACCTTATAGAATGAGAGTATGGAGGAAAGCAGATGTAATCTTTGCCTATAAAACAGTTCTTGTTAAAGCTTGTCAGTGGGAAATGGGACCCAGATGACTGGGAACTAGAGGAGAAAATAGAATTGAGGAGAGTAGTGTCTCTTGGAATTTCTTAGAGACCAAAAAGAGAGGACTTGGGGAGAAGTTGAGCTTGAAGTACAGCAGATAACAGAGAAACTAATGACAAGAATTCTTGATGTTGGGATAGATTCCAGGTCAGATAAAGGAGCTGGAACTTTATTAAGATGAGGGGAATTCCCTTCATGATTACTTCATAAGTTTTCTGTTACTGGACTGAAGAAACAAAACAAAGGAGTGGGTATAGGGGAAGGTTTCTATGCAACCTTAACTTCTCCCATGGACCCTTGTTTTACTGCAGTGGGAAGGACGCTTCCTCCCTGATCATCTACATAGGCAATTTTGCAACAGTGTTTATTTCTGTTATCCCAAAGAACTACATGAATAACAAGAAATGACCTTGAGTCTGTATCTCTTAGCTATCATCTGGTTTCTACTTCTTGTCCCTACTATCTGCAAATTAATCAGTGTTTACCTCTTCACTTGGCCACCTTTCACTTATTTCTAAACCTATTGTCCCCTGATTCTTGGGTCCCTTCCTACATGTTTTGGGTCATTATTTATTTTTTTCATTCAAAAATTAAATGAAGTGTTTTCAGGGCTGTTTCTATTAAATCTATTCCTATGAAAAGAGGCTCTCAACTATGTTTCCCACCATAACCTTTTATGTGTTTCATAGACCCCGATGGATGCTTCCTTCTTATTCAGATTCATGTTTTAACTGTCTCTCCATGTTGTTTTTTCCCTAGGGATCTTTCTTCAGTCCACTGGAATTTTCACTTTCCAAAGTACCTTAGCTACTGCCCACACTAACACTTCCAATGTATCTATGCTTACCCACAGTTCCAACTCATCTGGCCAATTCCTTGCGTAAGGGAGTCTCTGAGAATCCACATTAGTAACCAGAGTAGACCATCTCTTCCATAATGTTCATGGGATGTCACCCCGCACCTACCTACATTTCCACCAATGGCTTGTTAGGGTCCACAGAACACCCCACAAAACAAAAATCACTACTCACATATGCAATCAGCAAGAGCATTGTTAATTCCAGCTTGCTGGGGTCAGCCGGCCAGACAACAAAATGGCTGGGACCCAAATGGAGCTCACAAGCTCCTCTTATAGGCAGCCAGGAGGGGGATGAGGTCATCCTGAACCTGATTGGCTGGGGTCACTCTTCCTGCTTTAAACAGGGCACAGAAACTGAAACTAACTTAAAACTCAGGCCTAATGGAGGCTAGGACCAGGAGAAGCCTGGCTATGGGGCTACTGTGGCCCCTTAGGCTCAGAGAAAGTACAAGCACATGTCCTGATGTTAGAGCACCTATACTCCATCATTCCCAACAGTATGCCTTACATCACATATTTAATGTGCAAATCAGTTTTTCTTTTGATAGTTAAAATAGTAAAAACAAACCAAAACAACAACAACAACAACAAAAACCCTAAGTTATGTGAGAATGAAGTAAAAAGCCACCTGAAAACCATGCTGAAGAATATCTTGCATGTAAATGCTCAATTAATACAAGCTATTATTACTATTTTGTTGATATTTTTCTTTCAATTGCAGCATCACTGCCTACTAGTTCATTCAAACTAGAGAACGTTTCAGTTCCTGCCTTTTCATATTCTGTATTCAACCACAGACTAACCACCAGCAATTTTTAGACATGACTTCTGTCTTACGGTTTTACTGCTGTGAAGAGACACCATGATCATGACAACTCTTATAAAGGAAAACATTTAATTAGGGCTGACTTACAGTTTCAGAGATTTAGTCCATTATCATCATGGCCAGACACGGTGGCATGTAGGCACGCATGGTGCTGGAAAAGGAGCTGAATGTTCTATGTCTTGATCCTCAGGCAGAAGGAGACTGTGTGGCACACTGAGCATAGCTTGAGTGCATAAGACAGCAAAGTCCACTTCCACAGTGACACACTTCCTCCAACAAGGCCACACCTATTCCAACAAAGACACCCCTCCTAATAGTGCCACTCCCCATGGGCTAAGTATTCAAACACATGAGCATGTGGGGGTCATTCTTATTCAAACTACCACACCTCTTGTCATTTCTGACATTCTTTTAAATCTAGCTACTCATCAAGTGTTTTTTGGATTACTGACAATCTCCCAGATGACCTCTTGGATCCCAGATATGCTTGCTTCCAATCTAAAGTGATTCACTTAAATGCCAAATGTGGTAGTGCCACATCCAAGTTTAAGACCTGTGGATTGCTGTCATGTCTACCCTAGTACATCAGAGCTGTAGATGGTGTGTGATTTAGAGTCTTGCTGCCAAATTCTTGACACATGGGTAGGAGTGTCATGAAGTCAGGCACATAAATAAGGAACAAGAAGGGGAAAAGAAGAATGATTTCATGGGATTGAGTAGGTTTTCAGAGAATGAGATTGATAGTTGACAGTGAAAGAGTAAAAGGTAGTATCTCTTTTCTCATTTTCTTCTCAATGTGACACACTAAGTCATGTAGTACATGTCTGTACCTCTTTGCACATATGTGTATACATACACCATCTGAAGCAAGCATAGTAGAAGATGAACACTCTTCACTAAGAGTGTTATTGAGAGCAATGGTGTCATGGTTGAGGGTGGGGTTCTTTGATTAAAAAAGAAAGCCCCCAAAAACCAAACAAGAAAATGCATTGTGAAAGTTAGTTTGTCTTAAAATAATAAGAAGAGATGGTAGACAAAATTCATTCAAAAAATTTAATGATGGTGGACTAGTGAGATGCCTCAGTGTACTGGTGAAGCGCTTGAAGCACAAGCCAGATAGCTGGTGTACAATTTCTGGAACCTATGTAAACGTGAAAAGGGAGAACTGACTGCACAAGTTTCTCCTCTGACTCCATATGTGCACTCTAGCACATGGGCATGTGCCTATCCCCAACCACACACATACACTCAATGATACATAAAGTTTAAGAAGTTAATGATGGCAACTTTGGACTCAGAACATTAAATATATGTTTATATATGTGGGTAGATATGCTTATATCTCTAATATTAAAACAAATCAATGGGAGCAGGTAAAAGTAGCTATGTTTTAAACATGATTTTCAAATAAGAAGTTATTTTTACCTTCAATTTTTAAGTTGTCATTTCATGGTGGAGTAAGATATTTTAATGAGAATCAGGTGGGAGACAGGGTAAGGGCTGGTTGACAGTTTTAATCAGATAATGACCTGAGGCCCCAAGACAAGACAAGCCTATCCTAAAATTCATACTTTATCAGTTGTGTCAGAATTGAGGAGACCTTTTCATTGGGAAGGCTCTGCTTGCTACAGGCTTTCCAGTTTCCATATGGGAATATTTCTAGCAGCAGAAGCGGAAGCTACAGCTTTCACCTGCTGCATGTTGTTGCAGCTTTGAGTCACATCCAACAGTGAAAATGTATAACACTTGTGTGAGGATGGTGGTGGTATGCAGCCACACAACAGCAGTCGGTACTGTTTGGTGCTTTAGACCACCAGGGAGAGTCAAGGGAAGAGTTCTAGGTATAAGGTACCTGTGTTCAGGAAGGTTGAGGAAGGACTAAAGAAACCTAGGCTTTGCAAGATTACTGGTGAAATAATTTGAGAAACTGAAGTTTCTTTCAAGAAGTTGGAAAGTTGATAGAGCCAGTGAAGCATGGCGAATGATGTCATGATTCTAAAATGAAGGCCTTTTCTTACCTGGTTTTTCATTTGCTGCCTTGGCATCATCAGCGAAGTGGGCATGAAGGTTTTTATTCCACCTAGAAGACACCAAGGGCCTTTGTGGAACCTTGTCCTTGTTGAGAAAAAAAATGATTGAGACTATCTCAGATAATTGTTTAAGGGTGGTATAAGGTGTTTGAGGGCTGCAAAGAAGCCCAGTGGGAGATTTTTATATTAGAAATGAGAACATCATTAAGAACCACATTCCTTTCTTTTGCTCTGCTTTATTGACCACATTGGCATTAATCCTTCAATGCACTCCCATGTGAACATACAATGGGAGCCACAGTTCTATGTGTTTAGCTGAAACCATTAGATGCTGTCTTCACATAAGCTCACACAAAAAGGAGATAATATGTGTGTGTGCATGTGTGTATGCATGTATATGCCTCTTCTTTTAACATTTTTTGTAATAATGAATAAAATATTTTCTAAAAGAGTGAGAGAAGCTTCTATTCCCACATCAGAATTTTTGTGGTCTTCCAGGTCTTAGGCTGACAAAATCCCCTTTTGGCAAAGAGGGTCAAATCACTGCTCTTGAACTAGACTTATTTACATTATCTGACTGGAATATAGAAAACACTCCATGGCCTAAACATATAAGAAAAGAAGGCAGAGCCTGATTGAGCTCATGATGAACCTTCTTTTCATGTCATTGTTCAGAGTGTCATGCTGTTATTTAAAATTAAACATTAGGCAGAAGAATTGTGTCTGGATGATCTAATATGTTCTATTAGATCAACTACTATTCCAAATTATTGCAAATTTGATTTCCTTGTGTCTTGAGGTTTACTGAGTCAGGGATGGACTTGGGAGTGGAGTTAGTGGTGGGAGGTCACATTAGGTTTGGCCTGACTACCACCTTCATGAGTCTTTAAAGAGAAGGGACAGGATAGGGGAGCAGATCACTGAACTGTGCCTCCATTGCAAAAACTTGGCAACTGCCTTTTCTAAATGTTGAGCCAGGAACTTCAAATGAATATGTAGGTCAGGACAGATCTCAGCAAACCAAGTCTGCAAATGTGTTTACCTGCAGCTACCAGATAGGTTCATACAAGAAGAAGGATTTTCTAGGAAGGGAAGATGAGGGTGAGATGAAGAGGTAAAATCTTCCCACTTCTTGAAACAAAAAACTCAAGCAGATTAACTTGAATAGAGTCAAATGTCTAATGATAGCTCAGAGAAAAGCTTCATTTTCTCAAATTACTTCATCAATGGGATTGTAGTTTTGGTCATTGTAGAGTTAATGAGAGGAAAACTCATAACTTAGCTATAACCTTTGATGGGCTCCCTGCCTTAGGAAACATTTTGCAATGGAACTTATTTGGCTAAATGTGATTTAAGGTCCACTGTTTGTAAGTCTAGATAATGCTGATGTGACATTGAACTAGCTCATACTTTTAATTCCATGAGCTATGCTAAGAATTTTGTTGTTGATGTGATGATGGTGGTGGTGTGTGTGTGGTTTTCTGCTAAACATAAAATGCCCCTAAATTTCCCTAAAAATGAAAAAGCGAAAAAAGGAAAGAAGAAAGAGAGAGAGAGAGAGAGAGAGAGAGAGAGAGAGAGAGAGAGAGAGAGAGAGAGAGGAAGAAAGAAACTACCCCAGGCCAGCCTGATTTCTGGATTAATGCTGTTATTTAGTTTAATTCTATTTGATTGAAAGTAAACTCAAATTGTTCTTTGAATTTTCTGCTGTTCTAGTCTTTACATTAGTATCAATGAAATATGTCAGCTCCCAAGTATCACAGCACTTAGAAGTGGTCCAGATACCACCCTTTGTTTCATTTCTTACCCTTGATTAAGGGTGCTACTCTAGTTTCATCCCTTACTGGTGATAATGAAAGCAACTTGGGGAAGAAAGGGTTTATTTGGCTTATACTTCCCAGTCACAGTCCATCATTGAGGAAAGTCAGGGCAAGAACTCAAGGTAGGACCTTGTGATAGTTTGAATGTTATTGGCCTCCATAAGTTCACAGGGAGTGGCACTATTAGAAGGTGTGGCTTTGTTAGAGTAGGTGTGGTCTTGTTGGAGGGAGTGTGTCACTGTGGGGGTGGACTTTTAGGTCTTCTATGCTCAAACTATGCTCAGTGTAGACACAGTTTCACCTCCTCTTGCCTGTATATCAAGATGTAGAACTCTCAGCTCTTTCTCCAGCACCATGCCTGCCTGAATGCCACCTGACTTGAAGATAATGGTCTAAATCTCTGAACTGTGAGCTAGCCCAATTAAACGTTTTCCTTTATAAGAGTTGCTGTGGTCATGGTGTCTCTTCACAGTAATAGAAACCCTAAGACAGACCTCGAAGCAAAAACCATAGAGAAATTCTACTTACTGGCTTGCTCTCTTACTGGTTCATGTTTAGCTAGCTTTTACATATAACTCAGCCATGGTAGCTCCTGCAGTGGGCCTGGCCCTCCTACATTAGTCAATAATCAAGAAAATCCCCTGTGGTTGTCAACCTCAATAAACTTATCTGGGTGTCATAGAACAGAACAGTCACTATATTAAACATAGAGATTAGGCAGTGGTAGCACACACCTTTAATCCTAGCATTGTGGAGGCAGAGATCCATCTGGATCTCTGTGAGTTCAAGGCCACACTGGAAACAGCCAGGCATGGTGACACACCTTTAATCCCAGCACTTGAGATCTCATGTCTTGCTTGGGAAAGACACATGCCTTTAGTCCCAGGAAGTGATGGCAGGAAGCAGAAAAGTATATAAGGCATGCGGAACAGGAACTAGAGGCTTTTGAGCAGCAGTTTAACTGAGATCCATTCAGGTGAGGACTCAGAGGCTTCCAATTTGAGGAAACATTGGCGAGGTGAGATTGGCTGTGGCTTGTTCTCTCTCTCTCTCTGATCTTTCAGAATTTACCCCAATAGCTGGCACCGTGTTTTTATTATTAATAAGACCTTTTAACACCGTGTTAAAATCCCCCACAGACAGGTCTATTGGCCAACCTGATAGAGAGACAATTCAATGGGGCTTCCCTTTCTTATGGCTCTAGGCTTTCCCAAGTTGACCACTGAAACTTACTAGCTCAGATGCTTTTATGAGTACTGTCTGCTCACTTTCGTGGAAGCTGCATACTTTCAGCAGGACAGTCTCAATCCTTTCTTCTAGATGAGCAAAAGACTGGGTTCAAATAAGTGAAGAATAATTGGTAGCAAGCAAGAGATTCAAACTCAGGTATTCTACCATTACATTTAGAATTCCTTCTACTCCTTGTATGAAAGATCCAGTCCACATTGTTCAGTCCAGATTCTTGCATGATATTGGAATCCCCATAATTATCCTCAAACCCATGAGGATATAAGCATGAATTCTTTAGAAGCAGAAATGCTGAACAGTAAGTTACTTTTCTCTATGGGAAAGTAATGATTCCTGAAGGAGAGGTGTGGGGGTACTTAAAAGTGAGTGCACTGAGTTTTCTTATTTTTCTTCCTTCCTGCTACTTTCAAAGTAAATCCATATTAAGGGACATATGTCAGACTCACAAAGACAGTAATTTCATATTTTTTCTCATATAAGGAATCTAGGGATAGGAGAGAAATTTAAAAACAGACAGATAGTGCATATTATGAAAGGGATCAGAGGGAAGCAGAAGGAAGGAAAGATAATACAGAGCTATGAGACAGGAGTATGATCAAACTTCACAGTGAAATCCATTATTCTGTATAGTAAGTGCTACTACTTAAACACTAAAGACTAGAAGTTAGAAAAACTTGGTGTTTAGCATGTGTGCAAATGGAAGGATCACAGCAACCTTGTTCGGGGTCTAGAACTCAGGCTCTCTGGAATCCGGGGACACCCCAACCATAGTCACACTAAACTCTGACCCTCTGCCATGCCACCTACTTTGGATGCTTGGAGACTAAACCTAAAAGGGTGCTCCTCAGTTCCATCCTCACTAGATCCAGCTAAAAATAACTGACAGATTGTCATGAGTGACAATGTTCAACAAATAGATTCTTTCTGACATCTGAAACAACCTAACCTCTATCCTCAAGGAGAAAAGGGAAGTCACATGATGGAAAGTCCCAACAAATCTGGACTTACATGCATTTGGCCATTCATTTTTTCTTCATTTTCTTTGGATGCAATGAAAAGATATGACTTTATTGTCTAATGCCCATCACTGTGATTTCAATTGTCTACCAAACTTCTATTCCAACATCATTTTTCTTTATATATACGTTCTTTCCCAACAACATTTAAACATGGTCCTTAATGACACTCTGTTAGCAATGCTATCCTCCATATATTACAGCCATCATCTTCATCAGAGCAGCTATGATCACTTGCAAGAGAGCCTCAATATCAGGTCTGTTGATGGCTCACATTCCATCACAGATTGAGAGAGCAAGAAGGAGAAGGATCATTGGAGCTGTGCCTGATACTTTAGCTGCTTTTTGTGCACCTCCATCCTCTTACATATAATTTTGCCCTCCTTGCCTTTGGTCTCATTGTCTTGGGAGGTGTTAGAATCTATAAGCAATTTGGAGGATTCATGGAAGAGGGGCATCTCTGTAGATCTAAAGAAGTCACAATCTATGCTGGGGTGAGACTTCCCAGTGGTACACCTGCTTTGGTATTATTCTTGATTTTGCAAGTAACCCCTCTTCCATGTTCTACAAGTACGCCCAATAAACTCATTGGTTCTCCAGGTTAGAGTATGATGGAACTGTGCTTTGGCTTATTTCTGAAAGAGTAGATACTTGTTTACATCTTCACAAAGAAAGTTCCCTGGACACACTCTCAGCTTCTCCACAACTTTGTCAATCAGTCTCTGCTCAATTCTTTACCATCACAAACCAAGGGTCATTATTGTTATGTGTATTTCCACTTTAGTTTCTGTAACTGAGTTATCAATGAGCCATCTGTTCATGTTTGGACTCCTTAAATTCCAGAACTACCATTATGAATAATAAAATAATTGTATATCATTTAACAAGGAGCACTTTTGAGACTGAGATAGCATACTTGTGGTGATGCTATTACAGTGCAAATAAGCAGCCTTTAAAAAAAACTAGTCCATATACAAATCCTAAAAACAGCAATGTCTCAGTCTTTTCCTCACTTGGTTGCTGGTGAAATGCACACTTAGCTGCTCCTCTGCAGTATGTTCTCTCTTCCAGCCTGTGTGACAGCAGACTCTAATTTTCCTGTATCTATCTGAGTTTTCATTATTTTGGAGTTTCTACCTTACTAAAATTTGAATGTTTTTCATTCCCCAGAGTTTATTCTGGGCCTGACTATCACTGTCTGCCTCTTGGTTCCAATTATGACACTGACAAAGCGACAGACTCACAAATTCATAGACCTAACTAGTAAGTATCTCAGAGTCCAATGTCTATGGTGTATTAGGTCTCTTCTTTTGACTCTTTAATGCCAGAAAATTATCATGCCAAAGTCTTCTACCTTTTCTCATTTTGGCATCTTTTCTTATGTCTATTCCGTCATCCAGTCCTATATCCCATAGCTAAGCATCTCAAATCTCACTTCCTCTCTTTCCACCTCTCTGGTTCAGGTGAGTGCCGTTTTGCATTCACACTTCTGTCAGGGCCTCTCCATCTAACTACTTGTCCTTTAGTCATATTTCTTGTGATAGCCAAATCTGTGAAGGCTACTTTGTAGTTTAAAATATTGCAAGAGTACTTGTTTCTTTCTGAGAGACTTCCTTTCTTATCTACTTTTGGCTTATTTCCCAAGCTTCAACTTTCTTTTTAACTTATTTCATTATTTAGTATTTTTAGTAGAGCTTTCCCTTGTGATCCAATCGCTTTCCTTGGTTCCTTTATATAGCTTTTAGCTACTTTTCTAGTGTCATGTTTATCTGCTTCCCACCTTGATTATGGACTAACCCTCTAAAACTATAAGCAAGACCCCAATTAAATGCTTTCTTGTATAAGAGTTGCCTTGGTCATGGTATCTATTCACAACAATAGAACAATAACTAAGACACTAATAAACTGGTTTAAGTATTCTTCTTATGAAAATCCAGAGAGCCACAGATAGTTCCTTTAACATGGCAGTCATAAATATTGAGAGAATCCCATGGCCTCAAAGCAGAAAGTCTATCCACTGTTGGTCTGAAACAGGGCATTTGAATTCTTAGTCAAAGCATCCATGTCTCTATTACTTACCATCTAAAATGAGGAGCTGAATCCTCAAATACCATTGCAGGTATTCTCCAAAATTGTTGTTTGAAATAATAGCCAAGGGCAACAAGATAACTCAGCAGGTAAAGGTATTCACTGACAATTCTGAAAATCAGAGTTATATTACCCCAAGACTCAAACAGTGAAGGTTAGAACCAGTTCTCATAAGTTGTGCCCTGACTCCCACACTCATGTTATGGCATGCAAACATATACACATAATAAATAAATAAAATACAATTAAAACAAGAAACAATGGCCAAATATTTTATTTCTACACTGTTGGAAGAAAATCTGTAACCAAAAATGGACAATATGGAAATAACAGTTTAAGGCTGACTGTTTACCTGTTCCTGGCTTCAGCTCTATTAAATATTTTTCTCTATGCTTGTGCTATTACTAGAGGGAAATAAAAAATTCACTTTAGAAATTAAAACTTAAAGATGAACAGAGAGAAAGGAAAAGAGACACTTAGTGAAATGGAGCTGTGCTAGGAAACAAGACCAAAGGAGACATCAGTAGAAATACAGTCAAGGAAGGGGACACAGGGACAATAAAACTTTTTACAGTTTCTTGGGGCCAGCACCCAGGAAATGGAAAATCTAGTACGTTTCCCACACTAAAGTTTCTTCTGCACTGCCACTCACTCACTCATTCATTCGTCTATCCTCGTGACTGTTGTTTGTGGAATTCACAGTATGTGCATTGCATCTCTGGGGAAAAAGAGCTAGAGAGACTCAGCGTCAATGGAGGGAGCAGACCTTCTGTGGCAAAGTGTGATTAACAGACAAAGAAGTGTCTAAACAATGATGCTCACATGATAGAAGTGGCAAGTGCTGTGATAGAGGACAACCATCTTTTTTGGAGAAAATGCTTCAGCTTGATCAGAGTGAAGCAGGAGGCAGAAGTTGGATGTGGCTTCAATATTCCTTCTTCTGAGTATACACCCTGAGTGTTGGTGGGACTTATGGGTATGTTGGAGCACCTGTCTGATATTAGTTTAGATTGCATGGCATATGTTATTAAGTTCTTTGTTCAGCAGGTTTTCAGTACATCAGGGAGAGATTTTTTTTTCTGGATGGACCTGAATTATTTTGGTGAACCCTTTCAAAGAGAAAATAGGAAAAGTAGAGATCCTTCCTTGAGAGAATAGGAAAGGTATAGCTTCCTGAAAGTATACCTTCTGATAAAGAATGCAGTGAACTGCATTGTAAACCATTGACATGAGCTATTATGTTTTTAATCTGAAATGTCCCCAAAGACTCATGTTTTAAAAGCTTAGTCTCCAGCTTGTGGTCTTATTTTTAAATTATATTTTTCTTTATTCTTGAGATTTGATCACATCTACCTTCATTTCTTTCTTCTAACCTCCCCCATATGGATAGGTCCACACCCATGAATATACAGGCAATACAATTTCGACTTAGTGAATCATCAAAAAAAGAATAACAAAAACAAAAAGACAGGCTGCTTTGGCATTAGTTTAAAGGTCATGAAGTATGCTTTCAGAGGTGGGAGGGACCTGGGCTAGTGAAGTAAGCCAATAGAGGAGGGACTAGGAAGGTTGTTAGCCTCACCCCTAGTTCTGGCTAGCCTGCCACTGTGTGAAGAAGTTCTGCTGCATGCTTCCATGCCATGCTTTCTCAGCTTAGGTGGACTGAAATCACCATGGAATAATGTGTCGTTTCATCAGGCACTCTGGCCACAGCAATGCAAAAGGAACTAGGATGCAGTCCAGAGAATTATGAGCTGAGCATGGAATCTAGTATGTAAAAGTACCATGTTTGGCAGCAAGTGGAAAAACAGTGGGGGTCTGGGAATGACCTAAATGACCTTGAGGAGGATGTCAAATTATAGATGAGACTGAAGCTAATTTGATTGTAATCTTTCTGTAGGCACTGAGTTGAATGTCCATCTAGGCTGTGTCTGGATTTGGATATACGGAAACTGTGAGATTATAAATAGATGTTGTTTTAAAACATAAAGTTGGTGATAATTTGTTAGGAAGCAATAGAAAACTCCCACAGAATGACTGTAGTAGCTCCTGGTTTTGCCTTCGTCAAAGGAAAGCCATCAACACAGACAATTTGTTAGGTTTTTTCCCCCGTCTTAGAATAACCACATTTCCAACACTCTGGGCCGAAATAGAACAAGAAGGGGCATGTCTGACTCCTTATGTCAGTAAGAGCACCTGGCATCCTCTCTACCCTCTCCCTGATGAATGAGGTCACCAGTCCTCCTCAGGACAGGGTTTGTCATCAGACACAGGAGAGCAGGAAAACCAGAGATGCTCCTGGCTTCAGGAAGGGGTGTGTTGGCTCCCCTTAAAGCTCTTAGTGAGACGATTTTTTATGTCTCCTTATGACAGCCCATTACACCCAAGCAAAGGGAGGACAGCAGAAAATGAATATTTTATTGGCTCTCATACAGTGGGCATGGCCTGAAGTAAAAATAAATGTTATATGACATTCATCTTTCTAAAATGCATTCTTGCTCACTATAAAGGGATCCAGCAAATCATCTCTTTACATGTCTCTCACTTATAATTTTACTAAGTAATTATGGTCATATTTTCAGATGTTCTCTGTGCCTAGAAAAGTTATGGCCAGATAGAAACAACTTTTTCTAATATAAAGGAAATTATAAATGCGCTGGTTGGAGAGCTGTTTCATACAATAGTCCTATGAGGTTCCTCTTAGCCAGAAGGCTGGATATTTTTATGAGAATGTCTAGAATTTACTATAGATTAATGAATTCCAGGATATTGATGTTGTGTTTGGGGGAAAATATAGTATTTTCAGCTAAACATCCCTCATCCTAAAAATTCATTTAGTGAAAATGAGAGTGTGCCCTACCACCAATTGCCTGTTAGTGGCCATGAGAGGACTTAAAAGGAGGGAGCAGAAAAACAGACATGATGTGCATTCACACATGAAGGACTAATGAGGTGTACATGTGGAGAACAGCTTGTGGGAATTGATTCTGTCCATCTACCATCCGGGTCCTAAAGATCAAACTCAAACCATCAAGCTTGGTGGCAGTACCTTATCTGCTGAACCAGCTTGCCAGGCAAAAGTTCCTATTGAAGCCACTGTTATGGTAGGCCTTTAATTTGTGACTTCCATCTGAAGAGCAGAATTTGGGACAAATTTTGTCCTTCTAACCATCTGCTACACAACTTCATGCATATATAGACACATTTACTCACATTTTTCAAAACAGTGAGCCATGGAGACTCTGGTGACTTGTGTGGGGAGAGGTAGGAGAGGTTTACACTACCACAGAGGAACTAGTTTCAAAATTACCCCTTTGGACCTTTAGGCACCATTTCATCAATGGTCTATGAACTGGCTTATTTTGTGTATCAATTTGACATAGCTAGAGTCATCAGAGAGGAAGGAACCTCAGTTGAAGAAGTGCCTCCATGAGATCCAGCTGTAAGATATTTTCTCAATTAGTGATCTATGGTGGAGGGTCCAGTCCATTGTGGGTGGTACCATTCCTGGGCTAATAGTCCTGAGTTCTATAAGAAGTAGACTGAGCAAGCCAGGGAAAGCAAGTCAGTAAGCGGCACCCATTCATGGCCTCTGCATCAACTCCTGCCTCTAGGATCCTGCCCTGTTTGAGTTCCTGTCCTGACTTCTGTGGGCCCTGGCCCCCCACTCTGAGTGGCTGCAGCCTTGTTGCCCACCTTGACCAGATGTCCTCCCTATTCAGATTCCCTGCCAGTTTCCTTCTCACCCCTTTCTCACCTAACATTCAACCAAATGTTCTTTGTTCCTGTATCCTGCATTTGGTATAAACAGCTTAGATGCAAGAATGTAGCAAACTTCTGCCCTCCAGGGATCCTCCATTGTGCTGTAAGCCTGTATTTAAGGTTTCCTCCCTCTTTCAATAAACGGCATTCAGCCGGCATTCAGCTGTGGCGAATGACTCGCTGTCTCTTGTCTCTATTTTTTAATCTGCAGCCCCTTGCTCAGACATGGTGAACGGGTGACGGTAATGCGGGCGTTACCGTTACAGACTTCCATCAGTGTAGAACAGCAATGCTGAAGTGTAAACCTAATAAATCCTTTCCTCCCCCAACTTGCTTTTTGGTCATGGTCTCGGCAGTAAAAACCCTAAGACAGTCCACAAGGCAGTTCTTTGTTCCTTGACCATAAAGCCACTCATCTTTTCTTATTTGATTGATCAAGGTCCTAGGTTTACTTCACATTGTTTCAGATTTTCAACACATTTTCTTTTATGTTGTTTCTTCATGTTCACAGTCAAATTATTTGGGCTTCTAGCTAATGCTCCAAGTTCTACTTGAGTTATGTAAATTCCTGTGGATTAGGCTTCAGTTACTTAATTGCCACTCTGTGACATTACCTGAGCTGTCATTTTCCTCCAGCCAAAATGGGAAAGGGTCCTAGTCACAAATTATGTTTGTGTCCATAGCCCAGCTGTGTTAGGGAAGTGGGGCAGGCTGCCTTTCCACAGCACTTAATCAGAAAGCCCAAGAATGCTTGACTTCAGGGCTCTCTGCTGGAGAGCTCAATGGTGACAGGCTGTGTGAGTAGTAATTTTGGTATCCACAGTGCTCCACATGCAGCCACCACTGGGAAAGAGTTTTACAGATTAGATGATTTGGGAATTGACATCAGCACTGTTCCTTGTTCCTTGAATGATTAACATCCCAATTAGCAGCTGCATCTGGCACACATGCAATAAGGCAGGTTCTCGTCTAGGAAGCCCTAGTTTGCTGAGTTTCCAATGCCCTTCAGAAAATAATCACCCAAAAGTTGTGGCCCACTTTACATGGTTCCTTCAACTTGGCTACACCCTTGAAAATATAAAATGTAACACAATCACATGCTGTTTGGTGTCCTTTTCTTAGTGACCATATAAATACCTCTAGACATTTTATGAACTTGTGTTATCCAGAAACAGCAGAGCAATATTTTTATTCAATGTTTCTCAACACAATTCCTTACTAAGTTCCATACCATTACAATAACATATGGATTAGGAATGGACATATTTTTAATTATCTGCTTTCTGATAAGTAAATAGCTCCTTGAGTGAGATAATGTTCTGTTCAGTGAATCCATTCCTGTGTTACTGAAATGGCTATTAATGTTTGTTTCTTTTATTTTATAAAAAAGGAATGGACCTTAAAATAAAGGTATTTGTAATTTAGCTTTATATCTTACATCAAGTCAATATATTATGTATTTGAGGTAGGGAATACCAGGTATCTCTTGGTAATAAGCCAAGGTGAGGAATGGCTGCTGCTACAAATCTTCATGCTAAATTAAGAGATTGAGAGGGTTGATAAAGAACTCAGGGAATGGGAAGCAAAGGATTCAATTATAGATTATAATGTTTATCAAAGTTATTTTCAAACAACTTTTAGAGAAATGAAACAAAGTAAGGATGTCATAACATACCAATGCTGAAATGAAGGTTTAAAATATCAGTGTTGGCTATTCTGATAACTTATGTGTATTAAGGAGGTTGTAAACAATGATTTATGTCTGGGGCACCAGCATATATATGTATATAATTTATTTGTGTAGGGGGTGAGTGTGTGGGCAGAAGGGAGTGCATGATGGGCAGAAGAAAACTTTCAGGAGTTGGTACTCTCCTCATACCAAGTGGATTCCAGGCATTAAACTCAGGTCCTACGGCTTGATGGTAAACATCTTTATCTGTTAAGTCATCTTGCTGGCTCTAAGGTATCATTTTTCACTTAATGTTCTTTATTTTCTAATGAAAGATGTACAAATATTACATCATTCCCTGTACTTCTCCTTCAGCCTTTGATGGTCAGGCCTTTCTCCTTATTCTGTTCAATGCTCTGGGAAATCAACTGAGACCATCAGGAAAGTTTACAGTGAGAGGGTCATCTACTGTCTCCAAGGATATAACTTGGTTTTGTTTTGAGATAAAACTTTTAATCCAGCCAGATCATGTCTAATTGTCCTGCTTTGGGATTCAGATTGCTGCACATTATTCAGTTATGAATTCAGTGATCTTTAACTGGAGCTGATTTTTTTAAATTGAGATTTCAATACTTTATTATTGTTTTTATTTTAATTTTTTTATTCGTTTTACATACCAATCACATTACCCCCCTTCCTCCTGCTCCCCTCCACCTTATCCCACCCCACCCCTCATCCACTTCCCAGAAAGAGTAAGGCCTCCCACGGGGAGTCAGCAAAGCTTGGCACATCAAGTTAAGGACTAAGCCCCTCCCTGCTGTATCAAGGCTGAGTAAGCATCCCATCCTAGGGAATGGGCTCCAAAAAGTCAGTTCATGCACCAGGGATATATCCTGGTCACACTACCAGGGGCTCCACAAACAGACCAAGCCACACAACTGTCACCAACATGCAGAGAGTCTAGTTCGGTCTCATGCAGGCTCCCTAGCTGTCTGTCCAGAGTCCATGAGGTCCCACCAGCTCAGGTCAGCTGTCTTTGTGGGTTTCTCCACCACGATCTTGACCCTCCTTGCTCATGTAATCCCTCCTCCAGCTCTTCCACAGGACTCTAGGAGCTTGGTCCAGTGCTTGGCTGTGGATCTCTGCATCTGCTTCAATCAATTACTGGATGGAGGTTCTACGATGACAATTAGGGTAGTCACCAATCTGATTATAGGGGAAAGCCAGTTCAGGCACCCTCTCCATTATTGCTAATAGTCTTAGCTGGGGTCATTCTTGTGGATTCCTGGGAATTTCCCTAGGACCAGGGTTCTCCCTAACCCCCAATGTCTCCCTGTATTAAGATATCTCTTTCATTGTACTGGAGCTAAATTTTGATTGGGAGTTAATGACAACTAATATGTTGCCATCAACTATTGTTCCTTTGGTATTTGCATTATATGCATTTTCTACACTTTTTTTCTCAACAAAAATACTTCAAATGTAGTTAAGTAATGTTTTCATATACTTTTCTACCCATGTTTAATATGACTTTAACTGATTTTTTTATATATATTCTGCTCCCAAACAGATCCTCTTATTGGCTTAGCTATACTTCTGTTCATCTAGATGGCTTAATTTTTTTTCCATTGACTTTTTGTATTCATTTTCAACACCAATCTTTTCCACTATTAAATATGTTTTAACTCTGCTTTCAAATACATTCAGATTTTGACCACTTCCTATATCCAGGGATATCATTGTTATATATGACCTGGGAAGAGGAAGGCAGAGTCAAGAGATGCCAGTCTGCCGTCCAGGGAACAGCATGTAATGGCACATAGGTAAAGCCACGGAACATGTGGCAACATATAGATTAACAAAAATGGGTTGAGTTTAAGTGTAAAAGCTAGTCAGTAGTAAGCCTGAGCTAATGGCTGAACAGTTTTAATCCTCTGTGTGTTTACTTGGGTCTGAGTGGCTGCTGACCAGGCAGGTCACAGAAAAACTTTCAGCTACAAATGGCACCAAAATGTGGGCCAAGAGTTTCCACCTAAAACCTGAGAAAGTTTTAAAAAAAAAGCTTCTAAAACGGAGCTAAGAACAGTTTCCTAGATATGTCTCTTAGGCAAACCATGAGCTACAGTATGGTGGGTTTGCAGCAGTGTTTGGGCTTGAGTGCAGCATGGTGGATTCTTGCCACTGTACACAATGGTGTCTGCAAGCTGCTTAGCACACTGTGTGATGGATTTAGCTTTTGTTAGTACAAAAAGAAGAAGCAGAAGAAGGAGGAGGAGGAGGAGGAGGAGGAGGAGGAGGAGGAGGAGAAGGAGAAGGAGAAGAAGAAGAAGAAGAAGAAGAAGAAGAAGAAGAAGAAGAAGAAGAAGAAGAAGAAGAAGAAGAGATTTTTGGGCTACATGCTGCTGGATGGAGGCATAGAGGCACTGCCTCCCAGAGACTGGCAGTGAGCATGGTTCCCCCAAAGTTGGTGGTAAACTTAGTTCCTTAGTTCCTCCATGTTGGAAAGCTGAGGTTGACAGAGCCAGTAGCCAAAGCTGCCATTTCAATCCTAGTAATACTACAGCTTAAAGCAATTGATTCACAATACAGATTCAGATAAAATAAACCCTAAATGGTTTACACTGTGTGTAAAAATGTATGTAGGCTTGAAAGAGAGAGAAAGGAATATAGACAGTGATATTAAAGAAATAGAAAGCTTTAAAAAATAAATTCTTTAAAGAGAAAGTAAGAGTAATATAAAAAATAAGCCATAAAAGTGTGGATATAGATGTAAAGATGGAAATCACACAGTCTGGATTATATTGTCTTTGGGATTTTTAACTGCAGAAAGACATTTGATTGTAAAGGTTTCTCAGTTAAACCAATATGTATATTTTAAAGGTATCTTGACTTTAAAATTTGGATCTAAGGATATGTCACTTTGGAAAGGAGGCTCTGCTTTTGTTTCCACAGGAAAAAAGAGACTATAGATATGTTCCAGGTTAAGATACATTAGATTTAACCAGCCAAGACCCCCTGAAAGGTCTCCAATGACATCATGGCCCAGATCATTCAACATCCAAAATCAACTTCAAGGCAACTGCCTCAGAGAATACAGCCTCACAGACTACTCCAGTCAGGACTTAACCATAATTATAAAATTTTCTTTGTATTCTCATAAGAATACAGTGCCCTTTATCAGCAGGAAGTAGCCTAGAAAACTATGCCCACATTCCCAAAAAATGGATTATAGATATTTGTCTTTGTTTAGGTTGTTGGTTACAAATTGTTATTGATCATAGTCAATCTCTTTCTAAAAGAAGGAAGGGGGATATGATATGGAGATATAGGATATAGATAGGATAAAAGGATGGATGTTGAACCTACTATTAAAGAACAACTTATTTAAAATATTTTATATTGCTATAGATTTTAGTTTACTGATACAAATTTAAAGTTCATTTTTTATACTGTATGTATATTTCCACTCTTATTTAAGTTATTAAGTTTATGTAACTCATTTAGATTGTAATGGATAATTAAGAAATACAGAATAATAATTAGTCTTCTATAATAGTTAAACTTATATGTTAAGTTTTCTAGGTATACATAGATATAATTCAATGAGAGAAGTGACTGAGAGATTCTAGGCCTATAGACTGAAAAATGGATGCCCCAACACTGCAGAAGAACTTTGGGTGACTGTCCAGGCAGCCAGCTGTCCCTGTCATTCTAGATTTTTGGAAGTTGCTTACAATGCTCTTCCTGTTTACTTAGGTAATATTATATCCTTCTGAGGTCCTTGATATAGTTGATAGTTAGAATTTTCCTTGGTTATAATAAAAGATAAATTAGATATGAAAGTTTAGACTCACAAACATAGGATAGTTAGAATATTTTCTTTAATTTTGCCAAATACAAATAGACTAGATATTATATCTATAATTCTTGCTTGATAACTGTTATATTATATGTAATTTTACTATGTTAAAGTTAAAACCTTTCTTTTTAATTAGACAGAAAAAGGGAGGTGCTGTGGGATGTTCTGTATGCTGTGAATATGTGTTGCTCTGATTGGTTGATAAATACAGTGCTTATTGACCAGTAGCCAGGCAAGAAGTATAGGCAGGCAAGCAGACGAGGAAAATTCTGGGGGGAAGAAGAAGGCAGAGTCAGGAGATGTGCCAGCCTGCCATCCAGGGAGCAGCATGTAATGGCACACAGGTAAAGCCACGGAACATGTGGCAACATATAGATTAACAAAAAGTGGGCTGAGTTTAAGTGTAAAACCTAGTCAGTAGTAAGCCTGACCTAACAGCTGAACAGTTTTAATTAATATAATCCTCTGTGTGTTTACTCGGGTCTGAGTGGATGCTGACTGAGCAGGACACAGAAAAACTTTCAGCTACAGAGTTGAGCATCAGGGAGAGGGAAGTGCAGAGAGTCAGTAGAACCTGAGAAATGAGACATTTCCCAGAGCTGGCTAGTGCTTATGCAATTTGACCAGCTGTGCCTGGTGGCTGGCAGTTATTAACATTAAGTTTCTTCTACACTCCCACAGAAGCTGCCCAACAGAAGCTCTGTCCTTCCTGTCGATTATATTACAAAGGGATGGCTCTCAGGTCCATTGGCTCTCAGACCTATTTATTTATTCTATTTATTTATTTTATTTAATACTATTTATTCTATACTCACAATAAGAAATACATACTCACAGTTGGAAGCCCCTTTCATGCTCTTAGAAAAGAAACTCAGTGGTTTATTATATGTGAGTTGGTAGAACAAACAGTAATCTTTTTGTGAGGTCAGAATTATATCTTAGGTAGGCATGTTATCAGGGAGTGGGGTCACATTTGAAGCACAGATGAGGCTGTTGGAAGCTATGCTTGTTTGGTTAAGTTCCTCAGTGCAGGCATTTGGATAAGATTCTCCTGTTCTGTGGTTTTTATAATGCCTGTGAACTAAGGGGAGATGGAGTAAGTAGAATGAGTCTTCAGACCAAGATTCAGGTCTCATACCTGAGAAAGGGAAAGAAGGAAGGGAGGGAGGGAGGGGGAAAGAGAGTGGGAGGGAGAAGACATTGAGTTATAACAATCTTAAACTGTTCAGTCATCTGATGAACTCTCAACAAGCATGAGGTGGTGTATCTCAAGTTAAATACAGGCATTAAAGGAGTCATGGCATCACAGGAAGAGCATTTCTAGTGCCCACATTGTACACATGAAGGTATTGGCCAAGAGTAGCCTGTAAGAGCCATGATTTAGCTATGGACATGGTGGTAAATCCAAAGGAATGGCAAGTGGGACTCTAGTTACCTGTTGCATTTACAGCAGGAGATCTAAGCAACGAGGACTCATAGTCATATCATTACCATATTGACTACTACTGGTCTAGCTTCCCAGGCTATGCCCTCTCTTAGGGCCTCTGCACTTGATATATTCTATCCATGGAACACTCTGGCATTAATATTAATAGGGATCCTTTCATTAGCCAAGCCTCAGGCTGAACTGAAATCTCTTAATCTGGGAAATTTCACTAGTCACCCTGTGTTGGATGTTCTTTTCCCAATATATTTGTATCTGGTTTTCATGGCGAATACATTTTCCTTTAGTATAATTACCATTGTAGTTCATATTTTACCATTTATTGTCTGTCCTCCCCCACTATAATACAAGGAGTTTTCTTTTAATTATGACCATAAATTCTAATAGATTCTTGAAAATATCTGAACACTAAACTACTTTTAATGAAACCAATGTAACTATAGATTTTTCATCTCAGAACCTCCTTTCCAAGCTCTTAGATGCTTGGAAAAATTAAAGAGATGCCTTTTCATAGATCTCAGTTAAAATCAGTATCATTTACAGGTTGGAAGATTTGGTTAAGCCCATGATACATATTTTTCTTGTTTTTTAATGTTTTAATCTTTAATAATGCTTCACTTGGGCCTGAAAGTTGTGGTGTGCTATTCATTCACAAAGATCTGAATTCAACCCCCCAGAATCTATGTTAAAAGCCAAGCATGGTGGCATGTGTCTACAACATAAACCCTGAGGGAATGTGGCGGGGATAGCAGGATCCCTGAAGCTCAATGGCCAGCTAGCCTCACCAAATAGATGAGCTTCAGGTTTAGTGAGAAACCCTGTCCCAAAAAGTAAAGGTGAAAACCAATCAAGGAAAGACACTCAATGTTCACTTTGAGCTTCCACAAATGTGTACACATACCTGCTTGTATATGTGTATCACACACACACACACACACACACACACACACACACACACATACAAACACACACTATCCCACATCAAATGTTAACTCCTGCTTAATGAACTAGCTAGAGGGTGATTTCTGAAGCTAAGACCCCCATGGGAAAGGGGGGAGAACTATAAAACTTACATCCACTGAAGATCCCATTCCAGATTGATTCTAGGTTTTATATTCTTCCTCTAGTCCAAGGGTAGAAAAAACTAGTTTCAGGAGGTTTGATCATTTTTGGTTGCAGTACATGTCTAGGTTTGCTAAGATTTGCAAAACCTAGTTTGCTGGGTTATTAAAAATGAAACAAAACATATGGAGATCTGAGCAATTGCTTCACAAGTGATGTCATACATCCTTGTGGCTGATCCCTTGATGCTTTAAGATCTGTTGGTGTTAAGCATCAGGGTGTATAGTGCACCTAATATTTAGAATTCATTCAGCTCACTTCCCAAGGTAATTGATGAAAGTGAAAAAGAATAGTTGAGAGCAGTTGGGAAGATATTTTCTCTTAATATTCAGAAGGAAAGACACAGGGAGAAAGTGACCTGTGTAGACCATGGAAGATTAAACTAAACCTCTGAATTTCACATTCAGATTTACTTTCAGCTTCTGAAGTAGAGCTGAGTGGAGACAATAAAGTGAGCTTAATGTGTATACTGCCTGTCTGTTTACGAATCCTAGTTTTATCTAAAGACAAATAGATAAATAATAGAAGTCTATGATGTTTGCCTCTGAAATAATAGTTCAACTAAAACTCACTATGCAGGCAGCAAAGGATGAATGGCCTTTATAACATGTTTTTATAACATAATCTTTTCATATATAAACAACTGGCAGGGGATTCTAAGGGAATCTTATTAGCCAGGGATTTCAAAGCTTCAGTGAATGGATTGAGTTATAGAATTATTTCCCAATTTTGTGCTGGTGGAAGGAAACATCTGTTAACTGTATGTTAATGAACGAGACATTCTGTTCTTTTAGAAACCCAACAAAAAGAGCTCTGAAAAAGCAGGACAGTTTGGTAAATAAGAAAAATCGCTTCTCCAAAGATGACAAATTATGTCTAATAAGAAATATTATGAAGATAGCAGTCCCGTCCCCACCCCCCGTTGAGAATTGCTGTATTTGGATCAAATGAGGAGTGGACAGTTCTGTGATTCAAAGGATGTCTAGAGCCCTTTGCTTTCTCTCTGCGTGGTCGGCAGACAGACTGGAGTTAGAAAACAGATTTGCCTCATGGAAGAAGTGTGCAGCAGACAGCCAGGAGAGGCAAGGCAGTAAATCTTAGTTCAGTTACTATTTCCACATGTCTGGCAAATGCCCTTGCATGTCCAGAAGTCCAGACAGTCTGAAGCAGATGCCACAGAGTGAGCTGCCTTTTCATACTCTGTTTGGTCTCTCTGTACCAGATTGGTGATGCTCATCATGTACATACTAATTTTGTATGAGGTGAGCTTGGCCTAAGGGCAGGGAATGAGTTTTTATGGACCATGAGTGGGAACTGTCATAATAACCATGGTGGTCAGTCAATACAACTTATGGGCTGAGACAAATAGACAAATTTTTACCTTATGAAGAGCTTACAAATGTGGTTTTGTAACTCAGGGGGACCTGGCTCACTTCCTAAATTCCAATGCTAAGGGGAAACTTGAAATATTAACATTGTAAATTTTAGTCTTTATCATTTAATCTAAATGTCTCAATTATCCTTTAGTATTTTATATGTAAAAACTGTTGTGGTTTAAGAACAAAGCTAAAGTTTTAATGGAATAAACATTTAGACTATAAATATGAAAACATTGCTATATTTTCTTCAAGAAATTATTACTGGAACTTTTGAAACTTCCCATTTTTTCCCTTGAAGTAATATTAGGTTTGCTGACTCAAATTTTTAATCTTAACACTAGGAAAGCTGAAGCCTATGTATGATCATGGCTTTGAGGCCAGACTGGACTACACGGTGAATTTCAGGCTTGTCTGAGATATGGAGTGAGACTGTCTTAACAAAAGAAGGGAATAAAGAAAGAGAGAATGAGAAGGATAGAGATAGGTAGATAGATAGATGATAGATAGATAGACAGAAAGATGATAGGTCAATACAGATAGATGGTTAGATAGAAGATACATATAGATAGATGACAGATAGATGGATAGATAGATAGATAGATAGATAGATAGATAGATAGATAGATAGACAAGTAGATATTGAAGTAACTGTTTTTGCCTTAGACTTACATTTTATTTGTGATTCCATTAGAACTGATGGTTTTGAGTTATGCTTTTGGAGAGAAAACTCAGTAGATAAAGTGTGTGTTGCATGAAACCTATGTAAAGACATGAGTGTGGTGTTGTGCACTTAATCATCCCCATGCTGGGGAAGTGGAAACAAGCAAGTCCATCAGCTTGCTAGCTAGCCAACCTGTCCTACTAAGCCCAGGTCCCAGTAAGAGTCCCTGTCTCAAAATACAAAGTGGACAGGCTTCTGAGGATGACATTGAGGAAACACACAAGCACATGCTCACACACACACACACACACACACACACACACACACACACACACACACACACACATTCACTGGAGATGATTATTAAAGTCTGATCAAGTTTACCAATGTTTCTGATAAATATTTCTTACTCCAAGCTCTCCTTCGAGGTCTTAGCCCTCAATAATAGTTTTATCCAGAGTGTCCGGTGTGAAAATCTTTGCTTCTGATTTTGTGTATTTACTTCATTTTCCCTAGATTTAAATGATGTTCACACAAGGCCATGGAAATTCTCCCCAGATTATATTTTCTTAACTTAGAGGCCCTCTATGTTTTATTGATGTGTGCCAGCACACTTCAACTTAATTTTGGTTGGCAATTGTTAGTCTTTAGTTCTTGGCTGATTCTGATCCCAATCTCCCCTGAGAAAGAACTGTATATTTAAATGTTTTAAATCAATTCAGATGCCAGTGATGAAAGCAGCTAAGTAAGAACATGTGCACAGAGCAAGCAATAGACGTGTTTTCTCCCTCCAAGATGGAGAAGGAGGAATGTATAGGGGACTATTGGGGTCCAGCCCCTAATAGTCTCCTTTCCAGTGTCTGGGGAAGAATCTTTCAACCAGCTGAGAATCTGTTCTTAAGGTCGGTGAATCAATCTACGCACGCAAAGTTCTTTGGTCAATCTCAATCACAATCCTCTCCTCCACCCAGGACACCCAGCCTGAACTTCCTCAGGCAGTGATTGTCCACTATCAGGATCAAATGGAGGGGTAATAAAAATCACAAAGAGGGGCAATAGTTGTTAATTATCATTTGTAACCCAAAGGGGAAGTGACTAATGATTTAACTAAAGGCTAAATATGGGTAATATCTAAGAAGAGGGATCTTATGTGAACAACTATTATCTTAAATGTGTTTGGTAAAAGATATTAAAAATCTATAAGTTGCTAGGTCAATGAGAGAAAATAAAACTGTCTTCTTTTTTCCTGTGGCTCCTATCTGTCCAAGCTGTCTGCTGTTTTTCTGCAGGGTGGGGGAAAGTGTGCTCAGTCTCTAGGCAACCTGTGTACAGGTAGATGCCTCTGGTGATAGTTAAAGGGAGATCTGGAACTGGAGGTAAGATTTGGGAAAGGAGGAAGTTAAGCTTAATTGGCACATCTGCCAGGCCTTCTCAAACAGGTAGCCTGGATGCTTAAGTCTGTTCTTAGAGTGTACAGAGGTATCTCTGATAAGGTACTTTCCTCCATCCAGGGATGGACCTGGCCGGATGCTGCCAATAACGATAATAACAGGGAGGCTTGAACTGGGAGTTCTGGCTGAGCATAGCTGTTAGCACACAGGTTGTCTAAATATTCCTAGAAGTGGTTAGGTAAGGAGTTAGAGGTCTAAAGTTAGTAAGGCTGTAAGAAGGAAGGGTCTGAGCTAAATTGTATAAAGCTATTATTTAATGTCTACCTGACCTAGGCGGTGTTCCCTTGTGGAATTTACCTTAAGTCAGGAGACTTGTATGTGGGCTGCTATCACTGTTAGTCCTTGAAAGTTGGGCACCCATCTGGGCGTTGTTTCCTGTAGTCCTTGAAAATGGCTAAGGGACGTAATCTGATTCCAGAGAAAGCCTTTCCTGAGGCTGTTCTCCAATTACCCGGAATGTGTATGTCCAGAAAGTGATCAGTCCACACTGTTAGCCCTTCTTAGGGGAAAGTCAATTGGGAAAACTATGAAGGCACACATGATTTTCATAACAGAATACAGCTGATATGTAACAAGCCAAGTAACACCAAAAACTCCTTGGGATTTGGCTTCTTCTGGAGGAATTCCCTGATTCCTCCAGGTAGTGATTTTGCCATAACCAGCTGAGTTCTTATGATATATTCCTGTGGCCCGCAGCACGAATGAATGGCTCATGCACAGCCAAACACCTGTATGCCTCTGTGAGTTTACTATAAATGGGTATATATGTGTATATGTGTGTGTGTGTGTGTGTGTGTGTGTGTGTGTGTGTGTGTGTGTGCGTGCATGCATATGTTTACTGACATGAAGTTCTACTTCATACTTAGGTCATGAGAGCTTGCTATACATAAGCATATTAAAGCAGCAACTAATGAGGCAATCCATGTAGTGTATCTGAGAGTCAAAGAGGTTTATTTTGGTGCAATTTACAGACAGCAAATGGATTAGTGGTTACAGGATCCGGGAGAGGTGAGCTGCTGTCCAACACGGTTCTCTGGAGAACTCTGACTTGGTCTGTAATCCAGCATCTAGCATCCAGGATCACGAGGTAGCCAAGAGAAAGTGGGCACATATGCATCTTGGGTCTTAAGGGGTCCCCCATCTTGGCCACGCCCCAGGGGCAGGTCATAGGCAAGTGTGGCAGTTACTTACTGTCTCACTAGGGTCAGTACTTCAAGGTCAAAGCTGGAACAGCTACCTACTACATCCCCTCCTTTTGTCTAAATAAGAAAGTTCTAACCTAATACATAACTATATACAATAGGAATGATTATCAAATATTGTCCAGAAGAAATAAGGGTAATGACTTAGACAAGTTAGAACTACAACCAACAAGAACAACATCAAACAAGAAACACATACCATACTAAAATCCAAAGAAGTCTAGAGCATAGGTAAATGGCATGTTACAGAGATCATTCCAAAAGATGAACCTGAATCAAATACTTAATATGTTCTAGCTAAGATACAAGAAGATTGTAACTGTACCTATTAGTCTTCAATCCCATCAAAGAACTGAGAGGGAATATAATAATACCCGAGAAACAGGAGAAGGATGCAAACAACTTTCGGGAGTCTTGCAAGATTAGACAGAGACAGCTGGTAGCCTGGACAGTCACTTAAATTTTCTTTGCATTGTTGGCACATTCAAATTGGCTACAGGCCTAGAGCATCTGAGAGACCATTTTCAGAAGCAGGTATTTTGAAAGACTATCTTACCCTGTCTTGGCAGAGTTCAGTAGTTACTTTTCCTTGTGTCCTGCTTATTCAGAAGGGACAGTATTTGTACTGTCAGCAGTCGAGTCAAGGGCAGTTCTTCACCCAGTAGGCCATTTTTGTGCCAAGAAGAAGACAAACTTCCAAATGGAAATGTCTCAGAAGCCCACCATTCTCTCAGGATCAAATTGGTGCTGCCAGGGGCATTCATGTCTCATGTCAATAGAATTCTAAGTTATCAAAACATTGATATGTCATATTCTCTAGGTTTATGAAGTGTTTTAATATTTCTGACATATTTTTCTGCAAGTCTGGAGAACTTAACTAACATAACTATAGAGATGAAAAGCATAGGTGTTTATAAATTTTTAAGTCTTATCTACTAAATAACTTAAGGACTAAGAATTCATGTAAACAAGGTAAACAGTATGTAAGTAAATGTACACTAAAAGGACAATGATCTCAAAATATTGTGACAATACACAAAATAGCTAAAGTAGAGGTAGGAATGTATAGTGCAATATGCAATATGACAGTAGTCCTAAATATGTATCAATATACCAAATATCCTAAACAGAGGTAGAACATACATACAGTATAACAAATATAATTTTACATTTGTATCAATATACAAACATTTCAAATAAGAGTAGAAATATACATATTACAACAAATATGACTCTGTATTTGTATCAATATACAAATTATCTTAAATATGAATATAAAAATCATTTACATTTGTATCAAAATACAAGAATCCATAACATTGCAATTTATCTAAGGCTGATATTTTACTAAATTAGTTTACTATTATATACAATAATCTATCCTAATATCCTGTATATATCCAATCCCCTTTTTCTTTTCTTAAGGAGAATACTGAGTCCAATATTTTCTTCCACCCCAACCCTGTAACAATTATCCACAACCCTGAGAAACATGAAACCTTTGGGAAAAAGGGGTGTTGTTTTCTTAGAATTGCTTCCTGCTGTTCAGGGGGCGATGATATCTCTATGGGGTAAGAAAGTTCAGATAGTTAGGTCTCAGTTGGACTAACTGTAGATTCTGCAGCCAGTCTCAGAGTAGTAGGTAATGTTTTCTGTGCTTCTGGCTAAAAGTGTAGTATGATGACCATCTTATTATGGAATTATCTTGGAGAGATTTCAGTCCAAGGTTGTTCATTGAATAATGTTTGTGAATATCATGGCATCATTCTGGACTGGGTAGAGTTGTTGTTGTGGGGTCCAATCTTCCTTCTGGCCTGGCTAGCTCAGTCAGTAGAGCATGAAACTCTTAATCTCAGGGTCATGGGTGTGTGCCCCACATTGGGTGCCAGATAAAGCAGCAACTAAGGAGGCAATTCCACGTAGTTTATCTGATAGTCAAAGAGGGTTATTTTGGTACAACTTACAGACAACAAAAGGATCGGTGGTTACAGGATCCAGGAGAGGTGAGGTGCTGTCCAACACGGTTCTCTGGAGAACTCTGACTTGGTCTGCAATCTAGCATCCAGCATCCAGGATCACAAGGCAGCCAAGAGAAAGTAGGCACGTATGCATTTTGGGTCTTAAGGGGTCCCCCATCTTGGCCACGCCCCAGGGGCAAGTCATAGGCAAGTGTGGCAGTTACTTGCTGTCTCACTAGGGTCAGTGCTTCAAGGTCAAAGCTGGAACAGCTACTCACTACAATATATGATTAAGATTTATCTGCTTGTGCAAGCAATCCTAACTCACCTCATTGGGACCCCAAAATCTCAAAGCCATGAAAGTAGAGGGGGGAAGAGTTGGAAGAGAAATGAGACCAGCTGGGATGGAAGGAAGACAAGAGAATGCTATGGATATTGCTCTGTATGCTGTGAATGTGTTGCTCTGATTGGTTAATAAATAAAATGCTGATTGGCCAGTAGCCAGGCATGAAGTATAGGTGGGGCAAGCAGAGAGAAGAATTCTGGGAACAGGAAGGCTGAGTAAGGAGTCACCAGCCAGACACAGAGGAAGCAAGATGTGAAGGTAGAATTGAGAAATGGTACCAAGCCATGTGGCTAGACATAAATAAGAATTATGGATTAGTTTAAATGTAAGAACTAGTCAGTGGTAGACCTGAGCTAATGGCTGAACAATTTTAATTAATATAAGCTTCTGAGTGATTATTTTATAAGTGGACTGTGAGATTGCAGAGGCTTGGCAGGACCCAGAGAAAAACTTTCCAGCTACAATAGAAGATAATAGAGAGGTGAATGTGATCAAAATATAGCATAAATATATACGAAAATGTCACTGAAGCCTATTACTATATATAATTGAGACATGCTAATAAAATGTTCTATCTTTTTGGAACTCCAGAGAATACCTCTAGTGATTACATAGCACCAAGATCCAAAGTGAAGGTAGTGCCACCTTTGTCTCAGCTGTCATAGTTTATTCTCAACAATGCTTTTATCTGAACCTGGTTCCATGCTATTATCTTTGCGTCCTCAGCTAGAGTTCATTTCCATAGCATTCTTAATAATTGAGTCTGATTATGTGAACATGGATCTAACATCTATAAGAAATTAATTTCTTGGGCTGGAGAGATGGCTAAGAGGTTAAGAGCACAGACTGCTCTTCCAGAGGTCCTGAGTTCAATTCCCAGCAACCACATGGTGGCTCACAACCATCTGTTATGAGATCTGGTGCCCTCTTCTGGCCTGCAGGCATACATGCAGGCAAAACACTGTATACAGTATACATAATGAATAAATCTTAAGAAAAAAATTAAAAAAAAGAAATTAATTTCTTCTGCTTCCATGTTTAATATACAATATTTGAAAGCTTATCTTGACACATTGTTTTGGAGTCTTCACCTTCCCTAGTGCCACCTACTTTTTATAAGTGATAAGATATTGATGCTAGTCTGTGTGCATATTTTCTTTCATTTCTCAGGGTTTTTTGTTTTGTTTTTGTTTTTCCTTTAGAATTCAATGGAGCTCTATGACTTAGAGATCATCAGTTTTGTGATACTATGAACATACTTTCCTTAACTTGATGGATGTAACAGCTAAGCTCCTTTGTGTTAACAACATCTCCGTTATGTGATGTTCTCATTAGTTATGGTGGCTTTGATGAGAAATGTCCCCCATAAACTAACATATTTGAATACTTGGTCCTCAGTTGGTGGCTCCATTTGGGGTAGTGATGGAATCTTATGAGATGGAGCCTTGGTGGAGGAAGTGTGTCAGTGGGGTTAGAGTTTGAGGGTTGAAAGTCTTGTCCTCTTGTTCTCTCTCTGCTTTCTGCATGCTGATAGAATATGATCAGCCAGATTCCTGATCCTGTTGCATGCTTGCCTGTTGCCTTGCATTCCCCATGAGGATGGATTTTAGCCCTTTGAAACTATGTGATAAAATAAATCCTTTCTTTCTTATGATGCTTTTAGTCATTGTATTTTATTAAAACAACAGAAAAATTAGTCCAATAGATATTTCTGATTCTGCATTCTGGACAACAGAACATGACTTAGGGTTAGAAAAACAACTGTACAAGTTTTAGAAGTATATTTGTGTTGAGGAATAATGAATAGTAGGATTGGTGTAATATCCTCAACTAAAATGGCACGAGCCTTGAGTGTTAAGTTTTGAAGTGAGTTATATCCTGGAGGAAAGGATAATTATGTATATGAGACCAAAGTCCTAGGAAGATTGACTTGTAACTGGAGAATATAGAATTATATAAAGTAGAAATAAAAAATATAAAATTAAGCCGGGCGGTGGTGGCGCACGCCTTTAATCCCAGCACTCGGGAGGCAGAGCCAGGCGGATCTCTGTGAGTTCGAGGCCAGCCTGGACTACCAAGTGAGTTCCAGGAAAGGCGCAAAGCTACACAGAGAAACCCTGTCTCGAAAAACCAAAAAAAAAAATATATATATATATATAAAATTATTTAAATCCTTGTTTGGATTTAATAATATAATTTTAGGGGGGTCATTGCTATTCTAAGTTAAGACCTGATTCAGGATTATTTCTTATCAGAGTCCAGCAGCTTCACAATCCAAGAACATATATATCAGTCTGTCTAAGTAAGGAATGTGGTTATAAGAAACAACTTCATGGAAAGATGAAACAGAGGAAAAAACACAAAACCCATTATGTTAAAATACTTTGTTGATGGTTTTACCTGCTATAAAGATTTTTGCATCCAAAACCATAACCCCTAACTTGGTTTGACTTCAGGGAAATTTTATAAGCAAATCAAACATATTATTGAAGAAACAGTGACTGCTTATAATCTTTCCAACAATGAGTCATTGTAGTAACAGGCACTATGAATATTTTGCCTGAATTTTGAGCTGCTAAGGGTAAGATTTTCCACTAATGATGCCATTTTGTGGCTTGCCTACAACTAATATATGACTATTATTACTATTTTATCTCTTACTATTAACATGTTTGAAAAACAAATACCCTACTATCTGACCTCAGATAAAGAATCAAAGTCATCTCATTCTTCATTTACCAGAGAACAATGCAGACTTCAGTATTTCTTATAACATTATAACATTATTAATCTTACATAATTGATATAAACCAGAAAATTTTTGTTAGAACAATTTAGTGTTTGATGTTGAATATCTAGGCTTTATATAGCCAATTGACAGATTTTTTTGTTTGTTTTCTCAAGACAAGGTTTCTCTTTGTAGCCCTGGATGTACTACAACTCGCTTTGTAGACCAGGCTGGTCTGGAACTTGCTGTGGGATGGTCTGTATGTCAAATGTGTTGCTGATTGGTCGATAAATAAATCACTGATTGGTCAGTGGCCAGGCAGGAAGTATAGGCGGGACTAACAGAGAGGAGAATTGAGAGAACAGGAAGCTGGGGGAGAGAGACACTGCCAGCCGCCATCAGGACAAGGAAGATGTAAAGTACCGGTAAGCCACAAGCCACGTGGCAAGGTATAGATTAATAGAAATGGATTAATTTAAGCTGTAAGAACAGCTAACAAGAAGCCTGCCACGGCCATACAGTTTGTAACCAATATAAGTCTCTATGTTTATTTGGTTGGGTCTAAATGGCTGTGGGACTGGCGAGTGTCAGAGATTTGTCCTGACTGTGGGCCAGGCAGAAAAACATTAGCAACAAATGGTGCCAATGGCGTCCAACGTGGTGGCAAGAGTTTCCACCTAAAACCTGAGTAAAAAGATTCTAAAATGGAGCTAAAAACAGCTCCTAGTTGTCTCTTTTAAGCTAGCGGCAGCCTGCCAGCTTGAGCTACTGGCGGGTTCCTAGCATGCGCGCTCGACCTGCAGTATGGCGGGAATGAGGCCTCTGCAAGTGGCACATTAAGCTGCATGGTGGATTTAGCCTTTGCTAGTACAAAAAAAAAAGAGGTTTCTGGGCTACACGCTACTTTGATAGAAGCATAGACCCACTATTTCTGAGAGTTGATGGCTCCCAGAGCTGGCGGAAAACGTATCACCGCCATGTTGGGAAGCTAAAGTGGGCAGAGCCAGCAGCGCCAGTGCCGTTTCAGGCTTAGAAGGCTGCAGTTCAAAGCAATAGGCTCAAGCTAATATAAAAAAATAAGCCACGTAAAGATGGCTATTACACAGAGAATCTGGATTGTGTTGTCTTTGGGATTTTTAACTGCAGAAAAACATTTGATTGTAAAAGCTGTAGAGTTATGCCAAAATGTATATTTTAAAGGTACCTTGACTTCAAAATTCGGATATAAGGATATGTTGCTTTGGAAAGGAGATTCTGCTTTTGTTCCCACAGAAAGCCAGAGGCTATGGATTTGTTCCAGATTAAGATACATCAGGTTTGACCAGCCAAGACCCCCTGAAAGGTGACACCAAGGCCCAGATGATCCAACATCCAGAATGGTTTCAAGGCAACTGGCTCAGACGATACAGCCTCACGGACTACTCCATGATCCTAAAATTTTCTTTGTTTCCCCAGAAGATACAGCACCCCCCTCCAGCAGGAAGTAGTAAGAGAAGCTACGCCCAAATTCCCAAATATACCAAGCTGACTTTGGAGATGTGTAAAGGTTAAAACCTTCCTTTTTAAGAAAAGAAAAGGGGAAGTGCTGTGGGATGGTCTGTATGTCAAATGTGTTGCTGATTGGTCAATAAATAAATCACTGATTGGTCAGTGGCCAGGCAGGAAGTATAGGTGGGACTAACAGAGAGGAGAATTGAGAGAACAGGAAGCTGGGGGAGAGAGACACTGCCAGCCACCATCAGGACAAGGAAGATGTAAAGTACCGGTAAGCCACAAGCCACGTGGCAAGGTATAGATTAATAGAAATGGATTAATTTAAGCTGTAAGAACAGTTAACAAGAAGCCTGCCACGGCCATACAGTTTGTAACCAATATAAGTCTCTATGTTTATTTGGTTGGGTCTAAATGGCTGTGGGACTGGCGGGTGTCAGAGATTTGTCCTGACTGTGGGCCAGGCAGGAAAACATTAGCAACAGGAACTCACAGAGAACTGCCTGACTCTGCTTTCCAAATTTAAAGTGCATGCCACCACTGCCTGGGAATTAACAGGTTTTTAAAAACTGCTTTGTCAGTGAAAGGTTTATCATTTGCCAAATGAAGATGTGTAAAAGTTACATGCCTTATAATACAGATAAGCAAAGACCTTTCCTTCTCTAAACTTTATTTCAATATATATTGAACTAATACTATTTATTTAAAAATATTCCATGAGTTATTTATGAGAAGATATGCTTTTAAAAGAACCTTCTATGGAGTCTCCTCTTACATGGAATGAGGGTCCTCTTATGACAATTTTCTTAGTTTGCTTCTTCACTCACATTTCATGGGCACCAGTCTGGACAGACAGAGGCTCTCGTATATCTTGTATTTTGAGAACTCTGTGCTGAATTGAGGAGCAACATAAAGAAGCTCCATGTCTGGGTTTTGGAATGAACCACTGTGTTCTTTATACAGTTGGCATGTTCTCAGATGTAAATAGGAGACAGCAAGCAAATTAATCAAAAGGCTAATAAGACAGAAAGTTGACATCTTCTCACTTGGGTTCTTTCAAAAACCCTGGAGAGCATCTTAGGGATATATTAAGATAACACTGGACATTGAGTAAAGACAGTACATATTTAATTCTAATGGAGCAAAACTGTTCCCAGTTTCCACTCTACCTTACCCTCTGTCATATATTACTTTTCACTCTATCACTTGGGATACTAGCATGTACAAGAATAGTTCTTAGACTCATAAATATAAATGCCCTTGATACTGTGAAGATGTAGACAGAGGGAAAGAAACAAAGTTTGACATTCACAGAGTTCACAGCTGATCTGCATAATAGATACAAAGTGTTAAGTGAAGAATTGTTTCTTATTAACCTTGGTCAAGTTACATGTTAAATCTCTTTTATCAAGAATAGTAAGTTTATACAATGTGTTCAAACACACATATATGCATGCACATATCTATAAAAGTTCTACACAAGAGAAACTCAGCTAAAGCTTTCTGAGGTTCAACAGCAGAAGAGCTTTCTCTTGCATTACCAATGATTAATCGGGGAGCTAAAAACTTCTAAGTTTATTTTTTATAATAATATTGTTTTTACTAGCACACTGGTCACATGAATTTTCCAGAGCTACCACAACAGAGTGCTAGTTAGGTGACTTAAATTACTACTCTATAAGGCTCTAGGGAACATCCTAATATCTAAAATAAGGGCAGACCATGTCCCCACTTTGTCATTGTACCCTCTGCTGCAGGGTGAGAGAACTCTGGCCCTTATAAATCAGAAGATTTATAAGCTTCTATTGTTATAGGGCACAGTGATGTACTGACCGGGATAGTAACTAAGACCTGTGGGAGATCCTTCACTCTAGGGAGAAACCTGGCCAAATGGTCCCAAATGGGAGATTTCTCATGCCAATGAGGAACCTTTCTCTAGGGAGAGCTAACTGAGGTCAAAAGCTGTGGGACTATTAGCAGGTAAGGCCTGAGAATCTCTAATGAGACATTTTCCCATTGATGCTAAGGGTCTGAAGATTCTCTCCTGGATGTAACCAGTTTGCAGCTGAACCTATTTGCATTTGGATCAGAATTAATGCCAGTACGGATAGAGATTACAGACTTCAAAGCAGGGAATTTTCACCATTGGCATTCTAAGTGCTTTGCAGCACTAAAGGAACTAAGCAATTAGAGCAAAAAGTCCACTTTGTAGTTCTTCAGAATGCTGAAAGAACTGAGTGATTTGAGTAATGGTGTATGCCATTGTATTTTCTGAATGGTCTTTGCATTTAGAATATTTATAGATAGTAAAAAGGTCCCTATATATCCTGCACACAATTCTCCTTTTATTAATACTTTAAATTACTGTGATACATCTATCACAATTAATGAGCCAAGATTGAAGCCCATGCATTTCCAGATTTCTTTAACTTCTCCTCCTTTCTTTTTTCAGGATCCCTCCTAAGATAGCACAGTACACTTATATGACAATCTTCCTAGGGTCTTAGTCTATCAGGCTTTGAGATAGGGAACCAAACAGGTCTTCCTGGGTTTCTTTGTACACAAAAGGCATTAATTGGATCTAATGTTGGTTCAGGTTGTGAGTAAAAAGGGTCCTTAGAAAAGACCTCAGCCTGGTGATGATCAAGGTTGTATTTTTCTGGAGCTCCTGTTGGATAAACTGGTCACAAAAGAGTAGTTTTTTTCCCAATGATATCAGTTTACTAGCTTTATCTTAGTTGACTATTGCAGAGAAATTTCACCACCTTTAAAATCACATGGTTTTGTAGTAGTGCTGGCAAAATGGTACTGGATATATAAATGGAGTTTTTCTGAGGTGTAGGTTCTTATGGCTGGTTATCTGCAATATATGGAATTAAAATCCTTTCCAGGAAAATGTCACTGCCATTCCACATTCCACTTTGCAAAGAATATGTTCCTGTGTCTGTATGAATATAGGGTACATTTGTGCTCATTCCTCTGTGTAACCTATAGGCAGAACTATTCTATGACTTCTCAGTCTTGCTAGGATTAGCTGCCAAATAAAGGCTGAGATCTAAGGAGTACATAAACTTTGCAACTATAATCAGTTTCTCAGGAACACTGCATTAGAAACCCAGGAGACCTCAGAACACAAAATTATGTATGTGTCAGGACTGACTCATGGATTGTACATGCTTTTGCCCAATCTAGTGGCATAGTGTGCAGTTTGAAATACCCTGTGTGTGTGCACACATATAATGCAAAGACACTGGATTACACGATATAAGGACACTTTTGCTTGTTATTTGTTTGATGACCATTTATTTGTGCTCAGCAGCATCTGAATTTAATCCTCCCCTGCCCCAATTACTCCTCAAGAGTGGGGTCACAGCCTGTTCTCTACTTATTTGTAGGGATAAAGTACCTAATTAAAAAATTCAGTAGTAGTGAAGGAGTAGGAGTGAGACAGGCTCTTTGGTAAGCAGACAGAGAGGGAGAGGGGCCATGGCTAGGTACTAAAGGTGGAGAGCATCAAAGATAGTATGCTTCCTCTTTAGCTTCTTGACCTGAGACAAAAGTCTTCCAGCTTAAAACAAAGGCATTGTAGGCTTTTGTCTTGCACTAGCAGGCCCCCTGCTGATCGACTGACTCAACAAGTTCAAGGCTGGATCAGGACATGTTACACAACAGTTCTGGGCCAATCAACCATTCTGACTTTCTTCAAACTGACAACCCTAAATTAGGGGAGAAAGACCCTTTAAAACAAATGAACAAACAAACAAATGAACGAACAAATGCTCCCAAGAAGAGACTGGATTTTTCAGCTTCTGAAGTCCCCCTCTGCTTTGTGGAGAGTCTCTTTCTCTTTGTGGCTGCTGTGTGTGTGCTTGTGTTTCCTCACTCACAATAAATGCCTTTTTTTCAGCTGCTGGTTCTGCCTGTTCCTGCTTGTGGTGTTTGCAATTTCTCCACTGCTACCTTTCATGCTTGAGACTCTTTTCCTGCCCTTTAATTCTTTAGCTGGCAGAGAAAACAAACCCAATTAAGGCCCCTAGACCATATCAGTAGAGAGAATATCAAAGCCCAAATCTGGTTAATGTAAACTTGAGTTTTCAGGCAAGAGGCTTGATTGCAAAGCAGGGTCTCTGAGGATGTGGGCCCTCCTCAGCTTACACAAAAACTTGGAGAGAATGACACTGACATAGACAGTTATGTGAGAATCAACTTCCAGGTTTTTATCTGCACCACACCCTCGACTAGTTTGCCAAACAGAGAATGATTAGGGAGCCTTTAAAATGTCTATCCCTTGTAATAATGATCCCTCCATGTCACTTTCTTTTTCCTCACATAAAATATAAATGGAAAGAAAAAAACCACAGGAGATTTGGGTCTTAGTAAGTATGGTGATCATTTTCTTCCTCAAGTCAGAGAAGTTGTCTTATTGACAGACTCACTCAGTTCCTGACTGGTCAGTTTGGCTTGGAAAGCAAGTACCTTATAACCATCTGCTAAGGTTATCTCCTTTTTGGAAACTTTTAGAAACCCTCATCTTTCTTCTTTTAAAAATCTGATATAGAATTTATGATTCTTAAAAAAAAGATGCATATTTTCTTTTTGAGAGTTGTAGGGCCTAACCAAAAATAAACACAGTGTATGCTCCCTGGAATCTTAGAATATGCTGGGAGATTTCCTTCCATCCTCATGGTTATATCTGCTGCTGACAGCTGGTCCATACAATTTCCCAGCAGGAGCTGACCTCTTTAAAAATACAAACCATCAGTGCGCTTCCAGACTTTCACAGTGGTGTCTCAATCTGTATCACTCAAAAACACTATGCTGGAGAACGATGATTAAAAATTGAAAAGAGATCATAAATAAACATAGAGCCTGTTGCTGTCTAAGTAAAATAGTTCATGTCAGTACTAGAAGCAGAAATTAAATAAATCCACTCCAGTAAAAAAATAAATAAATAAATGCCCAAGTTATTGCATTTTGAAGGCATTAAAGCGTTTCAAAACCAAAGCCATCATAACATAAAAACAATCCTGAGATCATCACAAAAGCCTGGGTGTTCATCAAACAAAAACTTTCATTTCAGTTTCTTGTTGTAGTGCTTTGAAGAGAGAGCTCTGTCCACCAAGAGAAGATATGTTTGCAGCAAGAGACACCGTGCCTCTGCTCTGACAGCATGAGTGACGATGAACCAGACCATGCATGGGACCTAAGTGTTCTCTGGACACCATGGGTGAAAACAGCTTCATCAACTTCCAAAACAAGCATTAGGATCACTGCAGATATCTCTGCAAATTAAAGCCTTATCTTCCAAGCAATTAATGCTGATTCCAGACAACAGACAATGTTGAAGGGGCCACACCCAGAGGAGCCTGCTGTTCCTACTATGACAACTCAGCCACAAATCATGCACTGCAGATGTCCAAGGGAGAACATACAATGTGGAGGAGCCATAATCCAGTCTTTCTGTGAGTTTAGAGAGCCAAAAGTGACTTAGTCTGCTAAAAAACTCCTGCCTCCCAGGAAAAGGTAGAGTTGTTCTCTCCTAAGATTCTTCTTTCTTTAGACAACACACACGCGCGCGCGCGCGCGCGCGCGCACGCACACACACACACATACACATTATAATTATTGCTAAAATCTATTTAAAAGGAAAATAGTAAGTTTATAAAAAGGACAACCAAATACAGCAGCACCAGGTATAGTGTGACTGAAAAAACAAAGCTCTGAAGCATTTTGTTGTTTTTGTTTTGTTGTTTTTGTTTGTTTGTTTGTTTTTTCTGAGAGGAGGTCACAAGGTGGGGGGCTTGACCTGGGAGACTGGGAAGTGAGTGTGATCATGATCAGTGTGCACTATATGAAATTCTCAAATAATCAATAAAAAATATGTTGGAGAAAAAAAAGAATGATGTTCCAATTATCTGATTCCTGTGTGGACTTTCTTCAGCAATACAGGCCCACCCTCAACATCTGAGATGTAACCAAGGGGACAGTGATAGCCTATCTTGTTTTGGGTGTCACCTGGAAAGAAGGAAGGAAGGAAGGAAGGAAGGAAGGAAGGAAGGAAGGAAGGAAGGAAAGCAAATAGGAGTATGGCTGCACTGGATCTGGTGATAATGGAGTATCTTAAATACTTAGTATTGTATGATTTCAAGTGGCCCGCAAATTAGCCAGATATGTAAAGAAATACATATGTATAACTGTTATGACACTTAACACTAAATCCAAGTTTTACCAGTTCTAAATGCATCATGATTTTCTACTTAAGGTGAATTCTTTGAGTGACATGACATGTGACTATGACACACGAAGGTACCTTCTTGGAAAGCTATGAGGAACTCTTACAGTGGAAAATGATCAGAAACCAAAAGAAGCTAGGCAACCCAAATTATTGCAAGGTTATATGTAGATGAATTTCTAAATAGTCTTATTAAATAAAAAACATAGAGCCAAATAGAAGGGACAGTGAGATGTGTCTGTTCCTGGCAGCACCGATTTACTTCAAAGAGAAAGATGGGCATTGAAAACACTCCACATGGAGTTTATCTTCTTCTTGACAAAAATAGCCATTTGGATAAGAAACTGTTCTTTCCTGGACAGCTTGACAAAATGTTGTATCAACTGGACATGCAGGACCCATAGGAAGGTGACTACTGAACTTTGTAAGGCAAAATGGTCCTTCATGGTCCTGCTTCACAAAAGAAACAGTTAGACATTCTACAGGACACAGAGAGAAGTGACTGAGAGACTCTAAGCCTGTGGGCTAAAGATGGATGCCCCACCATTGCAGAAGAACTTTGGGTGACTGTTCAGGCAGCCAGCTGTCTCTGTCATTCTAGATTTTTGTAAGTTGCTTACAATGCACTTCTTATTTACTTAGGTAATATTATATCATTCTGGGGTCTTTGATGTAGTTGAAGATTAGATAGTTATAATTTTCCTTGGTTATGATAAAAGATAAATTAGATATAAAACTCTAGACTCACAAACATAGGGTAGTTAGAATATTTTCTTTAATTTTGCCAAATACAAATAGACTAGATATTGTAACTGTAATTCTTGCTTGATAACTGTTTGTTACATGTAATTTTACTATGCTAAAGTTAAAACCTTCCTTTTTAATTAAACAGAAAAGGGGAAATGCTATGGGATAATGCTTTTGTACACTGGTTTAATAAAACACTGATTGGCCAGTAGCAAGGCAGAAAGTATAGGCAGGATAAGCAGACAAGGAGAATTCTGGGAAGAGGAAGACTGGGTCAGGAGATGCCAGTCTGCCGTCCAGGGAGCAGCATGTAGTGGCACACAGATAAAGCCATGGAAAATGTGGCGACATGCAAATTAACAGAAATGGGCTGAGTTTAAGTGTAAGAGCTAGTTAGTAATAAGCCTGATTTAATGGCCGAGCAGTTTTAATTAATATAACCCTCTGTGTGTTTACTTGGGGGATGTGAGTAGGAAAGATTTATCCTGACTGTGGGCCAGGTGGGATACAGGAAAACTTCCAGCTACAGTCATACATGCCATCAAACCCAGGAACCTGGCTGCCTGGCTTCTTTCTCTCCATGAAAGATTTCTCTACCATCTGTAGTCTCTAGGAAAGACCCCTTATATGATGCCTTTGCTATAGCCAAACAGTGATGAATACCAGCAGGATGGACTATAGTAAAATCAAATCTAACTCAAAGCAGATTGATAACTGTTGCAGAATGTACAGGCTGTACAACGTTGGCTTCTATACATCTCTAGAGGTGGACAGAAAATAATTATATATAAAAGAGCCAAAGAAACATAATAATGTAATTTAACAAAGTTACCCCTTGTCTTAGTGGGGTTTTGAGAACTTCATTGGTAGATAGGTAATCCTAAATCACAAATGTAGGATGGGAATATGTGCTAGGAGATCAATCCTCACCTAAGGATTGGAATATAGTGAGTTTAAAAGACCAATAAAGTCCAGGATTTTAAAAAAAAATCTCATTTCTATGAAGCCTCAAATCTCAAACTCAACCAAGACCCTGATACATAGACAACATTAGTCAGCAGAATGATTGCCTTCCCATTGGATAACTGCCTCTACTCTGGAGAGAGCAATTGCCTATGAAAACTTTTAAACTAGAGAGTCAAATTCTTTTTGTGTGTTAAGGAGGACTCTGTGTGCATTGGTACATTAAATATTATTAACATTACAGATAATTTACCATGGTAAAATAATTCAAGTTTCAATTGTTTAGCTAGGTAATCATCTTGGTTGAGTCAAAATTTACAATGATATTGTCTATTAATATGAGATTCATCATCTTGAGAAGGGATCAGGTTCTGTGATGAGACTGAGCTTTGTGGTGTGATATGATCATCAGCCCCTTTGGGGAGATGATTATTAACAATGTGATAAAATGCTTGAACAACTTTTCTATAGACATTAATTAGCTTAAAGACTTCTGACCACAATTGCTTTGTGAAATGCCTCCAGACTTTTAATCAGGCTTTCAAATTATTCCTAATAGGAACCTTTAAAATCCAGTGTAACATGTTCATCTAACCATGTTCCCCTGTAAAAAGCCTCTAACCAAGGCTATCTCCACATTGCTTAGAATGCCCATTTTCTTGTAGCTAAACTTTAACTCCTCAGCTTGCAACTTATTGGAGAAGTTGCTCTGATAATAAGCTTGTTTAACACATTAGACTTTAAAGTCCCAGAGTGTTTGAAAATAGCTTGCAAAGTGACACTAATTGATGCTAAATATAACAAGTCAGAGAAAACTGCTTCAAGGGATGTGCTGGGTTGAGTTTATGAGAAAGAGTGAAAGAATATAGAGTTACCAAAGGTCACCTCCAAAACAATACACTATTGTCAAAAGTCTATTGATTTATTGAGTGAGACTTATACACCAAATTTAAAATTTAGGGATGAATAGGTTTGGAGAGGTGGTGTTTTAATAACTAATTAAATTATTTTAAAATAATTAAATTCCTTTCTTCAGAATGATATTTACTCAATATCTTTTCTGCACACAAAAGTTTCCTATGGAGGTGTTATAAATTCCGACATTGATGTCATCTAAAATTGCATAGTTAGAATGGAAACTTGTAACTGAGAAGCCATGGTAACAGTAATTAATAATGATGAGTGACTACCAGAAGCTTGACTCATTTTTATTGCCCCCAAGGCTCCTGACATGGCTTATTACTATTTTTTTCTTGAAAGCTTAGTCATTCTCTTAGTCTTCTTAAAATTACCAATGGAACCAGAGTTATGGGTGGTTGTGAACCACATGATGTGGGTGATGGAACCTGAACTCATGTCTTCAAGAGCAGTAGACCCTCTTAACTGCTAAGATGCTTTGTCGCTCCCCCATCAGAAAACCCCATACATTTGATGATCAAAGTATTAAGAACCAACTACCAGGGAGCCTGCATGGGACTGACCTAGGTACTCTGCACATATGTTACAGTTGTGTAGCTTGGTCCTTTTGTGGGGCTCCTAACAGTGGGAGCAGGGATCAGGGGCTGTCTCTGAGTCTTCTACTGGGATCTTGGAACCCTACTCCCCATACTGAGTCTCCTTGCCCAGTCTTAATACATGGGAAGGTGCTTAGTCTTACTGCAAATTGATACACCATGTTTTGTTGATACTCATGGGAGACTTGCCCTTTCCTCAACAGAGACAAGGAGTGGATTGGGGAGTAGAAACAGAGAGGGGCAGGGGGAGGGACTGGGAGAAGAGGATGGAGGGGAAACTGCAGCCGGGATGTAAAATTAATCAATTAATTAATTAAAAAAAATTTTAAAACTCTCAGAACATTAAGATATCCATGAGCCTTTGTGTAGCTGCCCCCAACCCATACCCTGTAGCCAATCCTGCTGTTAGAGTTTGAGGACAAATAGCCAAACCATGCTAAACAAGCTACATCAGTATAGCTAGAGTTTTCCTGCCTTGCCTACAGTCAGGACAAATCTTTGTCACCCGCCAGTCCCACAGCCTCTCAGACCAAACCAAGTAAACACAGAGACTTACATTGGTTACCAACTGTATGGCCATGGCAGGCTACTTGCTAACTGTTCTTATAGCTTAAATTAATCCATTCCATAAATCTATAAACCTTGCCACGTGGTTCGTGGCTTACCGGCATCTTCACATGCTATTTGTCATGGTGGCGGCTGGCAGTGACTCCTTCCACCCTCCTGTTCTTTCTTTTCTCCTCTCTGTTAGTCCCACCTATACTTCCTGCCTAGCCACTGGCCAACCAGTGTTTTATTTATTGACCAATCAGAGCAATTTGACATACAGACCATCCCACAGCACATCAGGAAGGCAGAAGATCTTCCAAAGAGAAGATTCTGAGAAAGTCTCCAACACACAATTCTTTTTATAAAGACTCTGTCTGTTCTATACATACCCACACTGTGGTGTTCAGTAAGTGGAGGGGAGGAAACAAAACAAGCCTCTAAAGAAGCCATGAACAACCCTCTCACTGGGTATCATTCTACAGAAAATGTAATGGTGGCTTTTCATAGGATTATCACATCTGAGGATTGGATTTATAGGAATGCAGAGTAGCATGAGGAGAGATACTTCAAAATAACTTCAGAGTAGCATAAAAGAGCTCCTCCAAAATGCCTAACTTTGAAATATATAATTGAAGAGAGAATTGAAGTGGATTCTAATCTAAGTAAAAACTCTGAATACATTTTTTAAACAAAAAAGTCAAATTACCAGGTAATAAGTACCTGAGGCAATTCATATTTCTTTATAAATTTTGTGATGAAATTAAAAATGGTTGGTCTCATAGTCTGAAACAATGTGTACCTGTCAGTGTGCTTGGAGTATAATGATGGTAGTGGGCTGTACAACAAGAGCTTCATATGCAATTTTTCAAATGAGAAATGCATTCCTGTGCTTTAGAATTGCCCCAAGGAAGGAAAGGCTCCCCCATGATCAAAGTATTAAGATGGTGGAAGTGTTATTTCTATGGATCTTGAAAGGTATGAGCGTACTGGAAATTAGCAGAGGTGCACATCTAGAGACATGGTTGAAAAATAAAACAAAACAAAAAACATCTAAATGGTCCTTGCATGACTGTACCGGTACAGAGACCAGCAAGGGCTACAAAGTGAGACCCTCTCTCAAAGAAAACAAAAGTTAAACAAAACACTGCCTGTGTAGATGTGAAGGTTTGGTAGACAAAGTACTCTATCTGTCTACAGACACTTAAGGAAGCTTGTCCTCAGAATTATTTGGTATAATATTGGTTGGGCATTCAACCAAAACAAAAAATCTGGCTTATAACAAGACAACAAACAAAGTTGTGCTTGAAAATGTGAAATGTCCCCATAGGGCTGGTGTGTTTAGATAGTCGGTGACCCAGCTGGTGTCAATGTTTAGGACGATTGTAGAATGAAGGTCATGAAGGGCAGTCTTTGAGCTTTATAACTAAGCCAAACTCTCTGTTTGCTCTGTTTTCTGAGTACAGATTCCAGCTCTCCACTTCTGCAGCCAGGGGTTCCCAACCTGCTACTATGTCTTTCAGATATGATATATATGATATGTCCACCATGGACACATAAACCAAGATAAGCCTTTTTCTCTTAATTTTCATTTTTCATTGTATTTTATCAAAATATTGAGACAGTAAATAAAGCACAGTATGTATTAAAATGCTACCACATCGTTTTAAAAAGGGACCCCCATTCTCTATGGAGGCATTTTGCAAATAAAGAAAAATACATGATATAATTTTTAGTTACTCTATTTAATATTACCCAAGAATAATATAAATACACTTATTTCATGTGTTGATATATATTTTCTTAGATTTCAAAATAGCATGTAAATTCCACACCTTGAAAGAATGGATAGTTAGTACCAAGGTAAATGTTTGGTATGTAGGTAGTATATCTCTAAAAAGTTTTTTATAAATTAAAATGAATAATTTACTGTGAATTCTGATTTCTAGCTGCTAGAAAGTAAAGTAATGATCCCCATGCTAAGTGCTTTTATTAGTATGTGTGGCAAGCTAGAAGAATAAATAAAATACCAAGTGTATTGCAGTAAGACTTAGAAGTAAGGAAAGATCTGTGGGTGTTGGAGCACATCGAAGTGGCTACTTGAGAGAATTAAGATTTCAAAGCAGAAGAATGTGTAATTAAATGGAAGCAAGCCTCCTCTGGTGGTAATGTACAGTGTGGGAGCATGAACTGAAATTTAGAATAGTTTAATTCAAAGTAAACACCGGCATGTTGTTACTTTACTAAGGAAAAATGGGTTTCTACAACAAATACCAGCCTTTGTAATTATGGTATTAAACTCTAGCAGAGAATATGGTGCTGTACTGACATTTTCTGATCATCAAAGAATTTCCCTTTTCTATGCCAAGATGGCTACTTTCTCCTCTAGGAAAAAACCAAAGGGAGACATTGGCAGAGGAATTCCTGACATCTGGATAGAAAATGCCTGTCTGCTATGGATATACTAATGGTGTGTTTTATTCTTTTTAGGATTTATTTTATTTTTAATTTTGTACATATGTGTGTACTGGGGACAGGATGTGTGTACACAGGTACCTGCAGAGACCAAAGACATCTGTCCTTTTGGAACTAGAGTTGTACGCAGCTTGAGCTACCCAACAAGAGTGAACTCAGAGAGTAGTAGACAATGCATAGCTGTCTCTCTGTCCCATGCTTTACTTTTAATTGAAAAATATGCTGTCCACAATATTCTAATTATTGAGAAGGCTACTTAAATCTACTTTAATATTTAAGGATAAGTTATTTATTGCTATGGCTATTTTAAACTTTTTCAGTGTGCCTGCATATCAACAGCATGTTTCAGTATCAGCAATTCTTTTTCAGCACAACAACATTAATTTGTTTTATTAATCCTGAATGTCTTATATATACACATATATGCTATTTCCTAATCATTATGTTTATTTATGATTCTTTTCATGCTCACACAATTATTTCTTGTCTACTTGGGGTTTTTTGTTTGTGTTTTCCATATTAGAAAGCCTCTAGATACAACAGAAGTGTAGAGTTTTTGCTTTGACATTTTGGGTCTCATCGTTTTTCCCACAATACCTGTTCCTTCCTTCAATGTCAGCCATAGTGTCCTGAGAGGTTCCAGTTAGAAACCAATCCCTCTCTTCTTTCTCCTCTCCTCCCCCTCCTTCCCACCTAGTTATATGAAAAACATTGTCTCTTTCAAGAGACTAAGGTGGTAAAAATGCATCCCAACTTACGGAAGAGATTAGCTTCAGATTCTAGAAGTTTATTTCAACTTATCATGTGGCCTTATAAAATAGGGATGTTTACTTTAAAATCTTACTCAGTGGGACCATTGAGATGAAACAAGCTAATTCTTTAGAAAAAAATAAATGTCCTGTGTAAAGTCAAGGATGTGATTTGAGAATAAAAACCTTTATTTTTTTTTTCTATTTACCACCTAGGAGGACACAGAGCTTCATCCAATTCAGAATGCACTTTAAATTCTTTAAGGAAATGTACAATTCAATCAAAATAAAATTGAAACTGCCAGAAGATGGAAAAAACACACTTGCAAATTCTAATGATATGAGAATAGAGGTTTGGCAGAATGAATTCTCTAATTCCATGATCAAATTTTTATGTGTTAAATTTACCACAGAATTATCAAACAGATGAAAATAAGTCAAAATGTGTTCAAAACTGACATAGTGGAAGTGTATGCATGTGCAGCCATCAGGAGAAGATAGTTCTTGGGGTGAATTTGCCTGGCCATCTCTATTCATGAAGGCTATGCAGTTTGCAGAATGAACCCTGTACTCAAAGCAGGAACAGGGAAGTTGCTAAATGCTTGCATTCCTGTCCAGGTGCTCCCTTAGAGAACAGAAGGGTAGGACTCAATGACTTATAAGAACACTGCATAACTTTAGTAACTTTAGTTAACTAACTCAGGCTTAAAGAGCATAGGGCTGGGTCAGGTCTTTCATCTGTATGGCAGAACAGTTGTCACTGTTCAGCTCTCAAGTCAAGAAAACCCACTTCATTCCAACTGAGGTACAGTGTAAACCAATTTGCTATAATAGACAACGTGGTTTATATTTTAGCTAATTATCTTGCTTTTTTCTATTTTGTTAGTAAATGAATAAAGATAAGTATTATCTCAGTACTGGCTAGTTTTTTTGGTTTTTTTTTTTTTTTTTTTTGTTTTTTTTTTGTTTTTCGAGACAGGGTTTCTCTGTGTAGCTTTGTGCCTCTCTGGAACTCACTTGGTAGCCCAGGCTGGCCTCGAACTCACAGAGATCTGCCTGGCTCTGCCTCCCGAGTGCTGGGATTAAAGGCATGCGCCACCACTGCCCGGCTAGTACTGGCTAGTTTTAAATCAACTTGGCACACTGGAGTCATTAAAGAGGAGGAGATCTCAATTGAGAAAATGCCTCTATACAATCAGGTTGTAGGCAAGCCTGTAGGACATTTTTTATTGGTTATTGATGGGGACAGGCTCAGCCCACAGTGGGTGTGCCATACCCGAGCTGGTGGTCCTGGGTTCTATAAGAAAGCAGGCTGAGCAAGCCTTGAGGAGCAGTCCAAACAACACTCCTCCATGGCCGCTGTATCAGCTCCTGTTTCCAAGTTCCTGCTCTGTTTCAGTTCCTGTCCTTACTTCCTGTGACGATGAATTGGGATGTGGAAGCTTAAGCTGAATAAATCCCATCCTCCCCATGCTGCTTTGGTCATGGTGTTTCATGACAGCAATAGTATACTAATGAAATCAATCTCATATTGGGAAGGACAATATATGATTATTATATAGACATATAGACAATAGATGATTATGATTATTAATAGAAGAGTGGGGCCTCAGATAACTTAGATTTCCATTTTACTAAAAGGAATGTCATTTTTCCATGAAAAAAAGATTAATAGTTGTCTTTTCCTTATGACTCAAGTGACTTTATCGTCCTTTAATCCACTAAAGTTATAAACTACAAGAATTACAGAGTGGATTTAATCTGAATTAGTGATAATTTCCTAATGATATATTTATAAGCATCAACAGCATAAAGAATATTAATAACCACAGGAAAGACTCCAAATACACTCATATTGTCTAACAGAAATTTGAAAAATGATGACATGGTTGAAAGTGGGAACATATTAGATTAAACATTACAGAAACTAAGAAGGGATAGGGATAGGAATCAGAGATCTATCTTTAGAAAGTACAATACATAAAGAAGAATCATATAGAGTTTGTATTTGAGGTTTGCATGACTTGATCATGAAATCTGTAAAGTACATTGTAGATGTATCCAACCTTCTTATTAAATAAGAAACACAGAACCAATGCAAAGAAGAAAGCCAAGAGGTCAGAGCTAAGAGCTAAAACCTTACCCTTCCTCCTGCGGTGGTCCTACCTCTCCGAACCAGAGCTACCCCTGTGTTAAAGTCTTTATATAGAGTTCCTGTCCTGCCTTCTCATTGGTTGTAAACCCAACCACATGACCGCCTCCTCACAGCCTGTCTGTATAGGCCTCCAGGTTTTCCATGATTGGTATTAAGATTAAAAGCATGTGTATCCAATAATGGCTGTATCCCTGAACACACAGAGACTTACCCAGCTCTGCCTACCAAGTGCTGGAATTACAAGCGTACGCTACCACTGCCCTGCTTTCCTATGGCTTGCTAATAGCTCTGACCCCCGGGCAACTTTATTTATTAACATACAAATAACATTTTAATACAAATAAAATATCACCATATTTCCCCTTTTCTATTTTAATAAAAAGGAAAAAAAGAAAAAGCTTATAACTAATATAAGAAAAACTATATACAAAAGTACAATAACTATATACAATATATACAAGTAATAAATACCTAAACAATGTCTAGTCCATTTGTATTTGACAAATTCAGAGAAAATAATTTCATTATCTATCCTATTTTGGTAAGTCCAAAATGTATCCTAATTAATCTTCAACTATAACTAACTAACCTTCAACTATAACTAACTAATCTTCAACTCCCTCAGAGACCCAAGAAAGAAATAATATTAGCTAACAAAAATAAAAACAGGAAGTGCACATAAGCAACTTCCAAAAAATTTGTGAGTTGACAGAAACAGACAGCTGTCTGGACAGTCACCTGAGGTTTCTCTGAAGTGCTGGGGCATCATCTTCAGCCTATAGGCTTAGCATATCTGACAGACTCATTTGTGAAGTAGGATGTACACAAGGTCAACAGTTCAACCTCACATTGAGTGAGAGTAGTCCATGTACCAGAAACACCTGAATTCCACTAGTGTCATGTCATGATTCAGGATTTTAAATTCTGGAAATTGTTGATGGTTTTTTAATTCAGCTGTCCATTCTTCTTGGCTGTGTATATATGGCTTCATCTCAGCATCCCATTCTTCTCCATATCCCTCCATCAAATGCCAGTCTACTATTGAGAGGCGTGAGCTTAGTTACTCTTCAAGAATAACTGTTTCAGCTGCTGTTCCATTGCACATCAGAGGCCATTGGCCCACTGCCTGTTCAGCTGCCTTCGAAGAAAAGGGCACTGTACCTTTTTTGAATTGTGAAGGCCACTTCAGGGATGGTGCCATATTGTTCTGGCCTCTGAAGATGCCTTTTGATAAAGCCATAACCACACTTGTTTTGGAAAGAATCAATAATCCTTTGTTTTATGTCCTGACTGTCCATTTTGTCCTGTTGATTCGAGGATACTTTGTTGTCCAGTGGCTAACTTTTGCCACAATGAAAGTTAACTCCATATGCAGTTTCTTCAATGCCCATATTTTCTCTGAAGTAGATTGGTACTGCCAGGAGCCGACATGTCTCATAGTCATAACAAAAAAGAAAAATTTTCTAAGTTATTAAAACATTTTAAATGCCATATTCTGTAGATCTCTGAAGGGCTTGAAGATAACCTGTCTATCTAAAATATATCTACTCAATCTTGAAAACATACCTAATATAACTACAAGTTCTATTATAATATCTAACTACTAACTTTCATTTCTTTATATCCTAATAGTTGGTAATAACATTCAAGGATCAGAAAATTGCATTACATTGTTAGATGAACGGTACAATTAGAAAAATATATATAACATTTTCTAACAATATCAATTTCAATATATATAATTTGTATACAATATAAAACAATCCAATCCAATGTAAAGTATTTACAGTACATGGTAAAAAGTATTGCAGGCTAGTATTTCTCATGGATACAGGCACAAATCTCAAATGACACTCTAACAAATCATATTCAAGATTGCCTACATGGATAATGTGTCATGGTCTACTGACATATCAAGAAACCTTGCAAAGGTTAGTTTTGAAAGCATGAAATGGTGCTGGTGGGTCGACGGAAGAGTCACCGCCACAGCAGAACCCAATATTAGTTTTTAGAGCTTTAATGGAGGGAAAGGGATGGGGGAGGAGCCAGGTCTGGCAGAGGGAACAGAGCAGGGACAGAGAGAGGAAACACAGGAAGAGAAGCACAGAGAGAGAGAGTAGGGGTCCGTGTGTGGCCTTTTAAGACAGGGACGCAGTCGCCCGCTGATGACGTAAGGTGCCAAACAAAATCCCAAGCTGTGCATGTACAGAATCCTAAAAAGTTTAGCACTAAAAAGTCCATAAGTACAGACAAAATCCCAAGCTGTGCATGTACAGAATCCTAAAAAGTTTAGCACTGAAAAGTCCATAAGTACAGACTGTTCTCTAACAGAATAAAGTATTGAATGCTATTTCTATAGAGAATCATATTAAGAACCAGTGAACTGGGAACAGAAGAGGACTCCCTTAATCTATTAATGCTTTATCTACCAAACCTCTTCAGCCCTCTTCAGTATAGACATATGAGACTCTCCCTCTTGAGTATGTGCCTCATTGAAGATATCTGCCTCACTTTCATGTAGTATTGACCTGATAACTGTTGGCAGGCAATGAGGGAAAAGAAATAAAACACTCCATGCTTAGATAGGGGAAATAAGACGGAATTCCCCGTGACATTCAAAGCATTCACAAGAGTAAGTAAAATGCACTCTAAACAGGAGTAGTTATCTATTATCTGTGTTTTCACTTTTGGTGGTTTCATTGACCCATGATGGAAATAGTAGATAGAAGACTCCAGCTAGAAACAATTCATGAATATTAAATAACTTTTATTATAGTATATTGTTATACTAATTCTTTTATTACTTATTGTTATCACACCTAACTTATACAAATAAAGACAAACAGTACATCAAGGTTTCAGTAGTACTGAAGGCTGTGGCATCCACTGGGTCTCTTGGAATATGTCCTATCTAGATAAGGAGAGAATCATCTCTCTACATGAGTACTTGTGTGTGCATGCGTGTGTGTGTGTGTGTGTGTGTGTGTGTGCACGCGCACACATGGGTGTGTACATGTGTGGGTGCATACCTGTATGCTTGTGTACACCTCTCTCTCTCTCTCTCTCTCTGTATTTAAAGTTCAGAATTGACAAACTTGTATCAATATCTCTTTTGAAGAATAAACACATGGTAATTGACAAGAGAACTCTAGGGAAAGAGGAGACTATAAAAAACAATGATTGTATGAGTATCTCTTTTGAAGAATAAACACATGGTAATTGACAAAAAAACTCTAGGGAAAGAGGAGAAAATAGAGAAAGAACAATAAGTAGTGAGTAAGCCCAAGAAAATGTACATTTTCAAAGTATAATATTGAAAAAAGACCACAGTTTATAGAAGGCAAAGATGCTCTATATATTGCTAAATATTTTAAAAGTACTGTTGGCTTTTTTAAAAAGTATATTTGTTGTATCTATAGGCATAGTTTGTATTAACTACTTTTAGTGGAGTTTAATTTTTTATAAGGTGCTAGCTTTATGGAGATAGAATTGCCAAGTAAGTTTGTATGTATTTAAAATATGCAACATGATGAATTAATGTACATACATTTGTGAACTGATTATAGCCAGGTTACTCAACCTGTCTACTACCTACATGCTTCTTTTGGTTTGAATTTATTTGTAGGTGAGAATACATAGCAAATTTGAAGCATATGAATTATAACTATAGTTTCCGTGGGGACTATAGTTGGGTCAGAAGTGTTCATGGTATGCTTTGGGAAGCAAGAATGTGAATATATAGAGAGTTTCTATGTTTATTTCATATGCTGCTGTAAAATACTTCTGTTTTCTAGCTATGTGTTTTACTTAATGTCATAACTACTTGTAAGAAACTAGTTTATGTAGTGAAAACATAAAATTTAACTTTATTGCCTCTCTATACAAATCTGTAAAAATAACACACTATGTGATAGCAAGGAGATCCTAAAGAGCTACCTACTGGAATGAGGTTTAGGGAGTGCTGTAGATGTAACCAACCATTTTATTAAATAAGAAACACAGAACCAATGCAAAGAAAAAAGCCAAGAGGTCAGAGCTAAGAGATAAAAACCTTACCCTTCCTCTCATGGTGCTCCTACCTCTCCAAAAGACACCTACTTCCTGTATCTGTCTTTTTTTTATAGAGTTTCTGTTCTGCCTTCTCATTGGTTGTAAACCCAACCACATGACCTCCTAGTCACTGCCTGTCTGTACAGACTTCCAGGTCTTCTATGGTTTTGAGATTAAAGGCATGTGTCTCCAATGCTGGCTCTATCCTTGAACCCACAGAGATCTACCTAGCTCTGCCTACCAAGTGCTGGGATTAAAGGCATGCACCACCACCGGCCAGCTTTCCTATGGCTTGCTAATAGCTCTGAACTCTGGGCAACTTTATTTATTAACATACAAGTCACATTTCAGTACAAATAAAATATCACTGTATTTCCCCTTTTCTATTTTAATAAAAAGGAAAAAGGTTATAACTAACATAAGAAAAACTATATAAAAAAGTACAATAATTACATACAATATATACAAGTAATAAATACCTAAACAATGTCTAGTCCATTTGTACTTGACAAATTCAGAGAAAATAATTCCATTATTTATTCTATTTGGGAAGTCCAAAATATACCTAATTCACTTTCTATCCTAACTAATCTTCAACTATAATTAGCTAATCTTCAAATCTAACTAACTAATCTTCAACTATAACTAATTAATCCTCAACTATAACTAACTAATCTTCAACAGCCAGCTGCCTGGACAGTCAACTGAGGTTTCTCCGCAGTGTTGGGGCATCATCTTCAGCCTATAGGCTTAGTATATCTGACAGACTCATTTGTGAAGTAAGAGGTACACAAGATCAACAGTTCAACCTTACATTTGGTGAGAGCAGTCCATGTACCAGACCTGAATTCCACTAGTGTCCTGTCTTGATTCAGGATTTTAAATTCTGGAAATTGTTGATGTTTTTTTTTAATTCAGCTGTCCATCCTTCTTGGCTATGTATATGTGGCTTCATCTCAGCATCCCATTCTTCTTCACATCCCTCTATTAAATGCCAGTCTACTATAGAGAGGTGTGAGCTTAGTTACTCTTCAAGAATGACTGTTTCAGCTGTCATTCCACTGCACATCAGAAGCCATCAGCCCATTGCCTGTACAGCTGCCTTTGAAAAAAAGGACACTGTACCTTTTCTGGATTGCGAAGGCCACTTCAGGGATGGTGTCATATTGTCCTGGCCTTAGAAGATGCCTTTTGATAAAGCCATAACCACACTTGTTTTGGCAAGAATCAGTAGTCCTTTGTTTGGTGTCCTGTCTGTCCATTTTGTCCTGTTTGTCAGCAGTCGATTTGAGGATACTTTGTTGTCCAGTGGCTAAATTTTCCACAATGAAAGTTAACTCCATATGCAGATTCTTCAATGCTCATATTTTCTCTGAAGTAGATTGGTACTGCCAAGACCCAACACGTCTCATAGTCATAACAAAAAGAAAAGTTTTGTAAGTTATTAAAACATTTTAAATGCCATATTCTGTAGATCTCTGAAGGATTTGAAGATGACCTGTCTATCTAAAATGTATCTGCTCAATTTTGAAAACATACCTAATATGACTACAAGATCTATTATAATGTTTAACTGCTAACTTTCATTTCTTTATATCCTAATAGTTGGTAATAATAACATTCAAGGATCAGAAAATTGCATTACATTGTTAAATGAACGGTATAATTACAATTAGAAATATACATATAGCATTTTCTAACAATATCAATTTCAATATATAATTTGTATATAATGTAAAACAATCTAATCCAATGTAAAGTATTTAAAACTAGTAATTGTCTCTCTTTTTTAAAACAAGAACCTTAAATCTAATTTCCTTTGCTTAGCCCTTTTCTTAACCCTTGACAAGAACTTGTAACCAACCCCCTAAACAATGAAAATTGTCCCAGACACAAAATCCATTAAAAGACCAAAAAATCACCCGCCCCATACCACCTCTTTGGGAATGTGGGCTTCGTACTCTTAAAATTGCTTCCTGCTGGGTATGGGTGAAGGTATTTTTATCCTGAAAAGAAAAATTTTAGGTTAATTGTCAAATTCTAGGAAAGGTAATTATATCCTTTGTTATCCAGTCTGTGTATAATGCCAAAGTTCAGGGTTTATCTCAAGTCCTTATTCAAGGAGTCTTTGAGACTGGATCATCACAGCTAGCCCTCTCAAAATTGCTCTGAGCATTTTGTAGTCCAAAGCTGATCTGTAGATGATGTTTGTCAGCTTAGTGATATTATTATTGTCCACGTGGAATTGTTGTTGCTGTGGGGCCCCATCTTCTTCCTGGAGACTTCAGTTGATGTTAGGCCTGCAGAAAACTGATAAGAGACACGAACACAAAGACATATATATATATATATATATATATATATATATATATATATATATATATATAATATATATATATATATACAGCTAATTGAAGCCTTTTTTCTTTCTAGAATTAGTTAGTACTCTATATAACCATTCATATTTTAACAAAGTTTAAAATGTATATATATCTATATATATTAATTTTGTAAATTTTGATATAAGAAAAGTTTAAAGAATCAAAATAGAATCAAAGAGTTGAGATTCGTAATAGAATAGTCCCTTAATTAATTTGGTTTTTCTCCTGTCCCATAGCAGAAGATGGCTCTTTTCTTCTGGCATGGTACAGGGAGTTTGCATTTTCCTTTTAACAACATGCTTGAGTTTAAAGAAGGAGAGAGCCATTCTCCAACTCCAAAGTCAGCTTTAAATTTTAATTGAACTGGGACTATTAGAAGATCAATAGTGTTAAATTTCATTAGAGAATGGCAGAAACAAACATTTAAGAAGACATAAAATTTTTTAGATGATATACCCATACATCATTTCACTCTGTTTCCTGGGATAGATGATTTGTCCCTTTTCTTCAGTTGTCTCATTTATCCAGTGTTCTTCAGATTCCTTAGACTTCATTCTCCTAAAAGACAAAAACAAAAACCTTTCCCCAAGACTAATTTTGGGGATGTTTCTTTTTGGTAAATTATTATCTGATTAAATGAAAAGGCATGTGTTACTGGTATAAGTTAGTTTAAATTGAATTTTCATGCTGGTTGATGAACATTCAATTTAACCTAACTAAATTACCTCCTCTAATTAAGAGGTCTCTCTTGTTCAACTCGAACTTTTATCAATTTTGATGGTACCCACAGCTTATCTTCTCCTGTAGAAACAAAAGCAAAACCTTGTCCCCAATGTAACACATATCCTGGTTTCCATTCTGAGGTCAGAACATACTTAAAGTATATAGGCTGATTTAATTCTGTAGTTTTTTTCTATTATCCAATGTCTCTCTGCAGCTGTTGTTCCTTTCTCATTGGCATTGAGAAAACTCAAAGTTAATAGAGCATTATGCAGTCTATTTCTGGGAGTTTTTGTTACTCTTTTCTGTTTATTTAGCATATCCTTTAGAGTTCTGTTTGATTTTTCTATAACTGCTTGACCTGTAGGATTATGTGGTATACCTGTAATATGGTTTATATTATAATAAGCAAAAAACTGTTTCATTTTAACAGAGACATATGATGGAGCATTGTCAATTTTGATTTGTGCAGGTATACCCATGATGGTCATAACATCTAGCAAAGGAGTGATTACAGAATCAGCTTTTTCAGAACTCAAAGCAGTTGCCCATTGAAATCCTGAATAAATATTGATGGTATGGTGTACATATTTTAATTTTCCAAATTCTGCAAAGTGAAACACGTTCATCTGTCAGATTTCATTCCTCTGAGTACCCTTTGGGTTACATTCTGCTGATAATGGTGTTTGATTATAGAAGGAACGAGTAGGACATTTCTTTACTATTTATTTGGCTTGTTGTCAGGTTATGGAAAAATCCTTTTTAAACTTTCACTATTGACATGATGTTTTTTTATGAAATTATGAGGCCTCCAGCACATTTCCTATCAATAATTTATCCATCTCATCATTGCCTTGTGCTAGAGGGCCTGGCAGACCAGTATGGGATCGAATGTGAGTTATATATAAAGGATGATTCCTTTTCCTGATTGTATGTTGTAATTGAATAAATAGTGAAGTTAATTCTGAAGCATCAGGGATAAATTCTGCAGTCTCAATATGTAATACCACTCTTTCAACATACTGAGAGTCAGTTACTATGTTGAGAGGTTCTGAAAAATCCATTAATACCAACAGAATAGCATACAATTCTGATTTTTGAACTGAATTATAAGGACTTTGAACCACTTTACTTAAATTTTCTAATTTGCAACCTGCCTTTCCTTGTTTGTTGGCACCTGTATAAAATGTACTAACTCCAAATATGGATTTTTCCTGTACAATTCGAGGCAAGATCCAACCAGCTCTCTTTATAAGATCAATTCTATCGCTTTTGGGATATTTGCTGTTAATTTCTCCCAAATTGGCAAGCTCTTTGCCAAGGTTCACTTTCTGTCCATAATTTTTCAATGTCCTCCCTAGTTAAAGGTACAACAATTTCTGCTGGGTCTATTCCTGCTAATTGACGAAGTCTCAATTTTCCTTTGCAAATCAAGTCAGAGATTTTTTCCACATAAGTTTTTAACTTTTTATTTGGTTTATTTGGTAAAAATGTCCATTCCAATATAATATCTCCCCTCTGCATTAATATTCCTGTAGGAGAATACCTACAAGGTAAAATAACCATAGTGCAATCCAGCTTTGGATCAATATGATCCACGTGCCCTTCATGTACTTTCTTTTCTACCAAGGCCAATTCTTTCTCAGCTTCAGGTGATAATTCTCTTGGACTATTTAAGTCCTTGCCACCTTCTAAGGTTTTAAACAAATTATTCAGTTCATCATTTTTTACCCCAACAGTAGTTCGTAGATGAGAAATGTCTCTAAATAATCTTTGAAAGTCATTAAGGGTCTGTAGTCGATCTCTCCTAATTTGCACCTTTTGGAGTCTAATTTCTTGTAGCTCTATTTTATATCCTAAATAATTAATAGAATCTCCTCTTTGTATCTTTTCAGGAGCAATTTGTAATCCCCAGCAAGGCAAAATTTTCTTTACTTCTTCAAACATTCTTTCTAAAGTATCCGCATTTGAGTCAGCTAGTAAAATATCATCCATATAATGATAAGTTATAGATTTAGGAAATTTTTTTTACATATCACTTCCAATGGCTGTTGTACAAAATATTGGCACAGAGTTGGGCTATTCAACATTTTTTGTGAGAGGACCCTCCACTGAAATCTTTTAACCAGTTGAGAATTATTATAAGTAGGTACTGTGAAAGCAAATCTTTCTCTGTCTTTTTCTTGTAAGGGTATTAAAAAGAAACAGTCTTTTAAATCAATAACTATGAGAGGCTATCCTTTTGGTAACAGAGTTGGCAAAGGAATTCCAGATTGTAGAGAGCCCATTGGCTGAATTACCTTGTTAATTGCTCTAAGGTCTGTTACCATTCTCCATTTACCAGATTTCTAACAAATACAGGAGAATTCCAAGGGCTGGTTGATTCTTCAATATGCTGAGCATTTAACTGTTCTTCTACCAGCTCTTCTAAAGTCTGGAGTTTCTCTGTTGTTAAAGGCCATTGCTGAACCCATACAGGCTTGTCTGTTAACCATTTTAAAGGTAGAGCTGTTGGTGTCTTTGGGAGATCATCAATTGTTGTGCTCTGTTCTTGAATAATACGGATGGCTGGTGACCATTCACAATAATATCTTCTAATATTTCTCTCAGAAACATGTGCTAGTTTATGATTTGTTTCTGAGGTTGGAGGGATGTTAATCTGATTATTCCATTGTTGCAACAGGTCTCGACCCCACAGGTTCATAGCTATGTTAGCCACATATGGTTTTAATTTTCCTCTCTGTCCTTCTGGACCTATACATTTGAGCCATCTTTGCACTCTGTTTCACTCACGATAATGTCCCAATTCCTAACAGTTGAATGTTTGCCTCCTGAAGAGGCCAAGTTGGATGCCAAAATTCTGGTGCAATTATGGTAACGTCTGCACCTGTGTCTACCAGACCAGACAACAAAACACCATTTATTTTTATTGTTAAATTTTGGTCTTTGTTCATTAATAGAAGTTTGCCAAAAATTTTTCTTTATGTTTTTTCCTGAATTTTCTATTCTCTCTGTTTCATCATCCTGACCAGCATGATTTATTCCATTAGGAATTTGGTTATTTAATTGCTCTGAGTAAGAGTTTCCTCTACAACTGCAGGAAAGGTTTGAACTGGATTTGCTGTGGGGGCCTGCCTGAGGCCCCTTTGGGAGTTTCCCAAAAAATGAGGCAAAGGATCAGCTTGTCTGTCTCTTGTTGATCTACATTTGTTGGTCCAGTGTTTTCCTTCTGCATACTCTAGAAGGAAGGGGCATTCTATTGCCATTGTTACTTGAAGAAACATTGTTTCTAAGAATGACCTGTTTACAGTCCCTTTTCAAATGTCCTTGCTTTTCACATCCAAAACATTCCTCATCTAACATTCCTAGAACCTTTTGAAATTGCTTCTCCTACCCACATATTATCATGGTCATGAGCCTCCACATTAACCGTGTCTCTAATCCAATCTTCCAAGGGTGCAGATCTTGCCTTTAACAGCCTGATTATTCTCTTGCACGCTGCATTTGCATTCTCAAAAGCCAAAGATTCGATTATTATCTGACTGGCTTCTGAATTTGGGACCATTCTCTGTACTGCTGAAACCAGTCTTTGTAAAAAAATCTGTGAAAGATTCTTTTGGGCCCTGTATAACCTTTGTAAATGACTCAGTTTTTTTCCTGGTTTCTCAACTCTGTCCCATGCATTCAAGGCTGCCGTTCGACATAAAATTAGGGTTTGGACATCGTATAAACATTGTGTTTGTACTGAAGCACATTGGCCTTCTCCAATAAGATGATCCTGGCAGACTTGTGTTCCTTTATCCCTCCATTGTTTTTCTATATTCTTAGCCTCATCCTTGAACCACATTTGCCACTTTAGGTGTTGTCTGAGTTCCAGACCAGCCTGTGCCAGCTCCCACCAGTCCTGTGGTATAATCCTATTATATGTTGACCAGGAGTTTAACATTTGTTTTACATATGGGAAATGCATGCCATAAGATGCTATTGCTTCCTTAAATCTTCGTAAGTCTAACATTTCAACTGGAATCCAAGTATTTTGTACATTCTCTTCACCAGATAGCTGCTGTATGGTTACCAGATAAATTAAGAGTGATTGTGTAAAAACAGGCTTTCTTTCTGTAACCTTATGATCCAATTTTGAAACAAATTCACTGTTAATTTCTTCTGTCTGAATCTGAATTTCTCTATAATTCATTTTAACAGGTTTAACAGGTTTTTCTAAAACTTTTATCTTAGCACTTTGACTATCTTTTTAAATAGTAAAATGAGGATAAGAAAAATAATAAAGTGCATAATTCGATCAATATTAATCTTCTCATATAGCTGTTCCATTGTCAGACTGCCTAAAATTTCAAACAAAGCCCAATTTTGTTCCAATGTACACATAAAACCCATTTTTTTAAATGTGGAAAAAATTCTCTTTTAAATAGTTTCCTTTAAAATATCTGATATCCTAATTGACTTGCCAAGTCTGAGTAGTACAGTAGAAAACCGAGGGAATTTCAAAACAGCCACCCTTGTCCAAGGTGTGATTCCAGAGAGAGAGAGAGAGAGAGAGAGAGAGACAGAGACAGAGACAGAGACAGAGACAGAGACAGAGAGAGAGACAGAAAGAATGCAGGAAAACATAGCCACAAGTTCCGGCTAAAAGCTTAAATCCAGCCATGTGTTCCCGCTTGAGCCTTGGCTCCGCCTTCCTTAAGCTCCGACCATGTGCGTTGGCTTTACAGGCAGGGGCCCTGTTTGGCAGAGCAGGCCTGAGTTGTTTGTAGCACCATCTTTAAGCAAGTAGCTCCAGCTTTGGTAACTGCTTGGGGCTACAGCCAGTCCAGCCTGAGATCAAGCCGACCTGGCCCGAGCTAGGGAGCCGGGCCGCCCAGGCCAGAAACTGGACCTGCTGCCAAGCCAAGCCAAGTGGTTTTTAATGGATTCTTGTCACATTGGGTGCCAAATATAGATGTAACCAACCATCTTATTAAATAAGAAACATAGAACCAATGCAAAGAAGAAAGCCAAGAGGTCAGAGCTAAGAGATAAAAACCTTACCCTTCCTCTCGTGGTGCTCCTACCTCTCGAAAAGATACCTACCTCCTGTGTCTATCTTTTTTTGTAGAGTTTCTGTTCTGCCTTCTCATTGGTTGTAAACCCAACCACATGACCTCCTAGTCACTGCCTGTCTGTACAGACCTCCAGGTCTTCTCTGATTGGTATTGAGATTAAAGGCATGTGTCTCCAATGCTGGCTCTATCCTTGAACACACAGAGATCTACCTAGCTCTGCCTACCAAGTGCTAGGATTAAAGGCATGCACCACCACTGGCCAGCTTTCCTATGGCTTGCTAATAGCTCTGACCTCCAGGCAACTGTATTTATTAACATACAAGTCACATTTCAGTACAAATAATATATCACCATAGAGTGCTATAGACAGACAGCTCTAATACTAGAACTGCAGTAGCAGGTATTCAAGACAGATGCAGGGACTGAGGATGTAGCTTAGTTGGCAGGAGGCTTGACTTGCATGAAGCCCTGGGTTCTATCTACAGCACAGCATAAACTGGTCTTTATGGAGTTCCGCAATCCCAGCACTCAGGAGGTACAGGCAGGTGAATCAGAGTAAAGAGCTAAATAATGAGGTAGAAGCCAGCCTGAACTACATAAGACTCAGTGTCATAAAGTAAATAAATAAATTAGTAAAGATATTTATAAAACTCTGAGTGAATGAAACACATGGGTTTTGCTTTACTTTGTTTTTATAAAGGGATTTCATTCAGGAAGTCTTTTACTAGTAAGTTTTTTGAAAACACTTTCAGGAACTCTCTATTTGCTCAGGTTCTATCAACAGGAGCTGATGATAGCCTTCTGTGTTCAACATGATGTTCTTTTTAGACCAATGTGCTGCTGAAAAACTTTTAGAATTAGTTTTACCAAAAATCTGAAATGACTTCATCTTTGGAAAGCCACTGTATACTTTCATATTCCAAAAAAATAACTAGAAATCTCACAGGAGCAGGAAACAAATGAAAATCATAAAATGTAATAAATATTTCAAATGGGTACACATGTCTGTGCTCAGCCTTGGCCAGTCTGGAACCTTGGTGGCTTATGCCAAAAATCATGATTCAACCAGCTTTCCAGTTACCCAGTGGAAAAGTTGTAGGAGAAGGTAACTTCGTGGATCTCAGCAATGGCTCTTGCAAATAGAAAATATCAGGAAACAAAGAGAAATAAGATCAGTCTTGTAGCTAAATTTACTAAGGGGACATAAGTAACTAATGAACTCCACTAACCTTAGAAAGTCACGGTTAATCTGTGAAGAAATTAGTAGTTGCCATTTAGAACAAAACAGCAAATAAAATCAAACATAAATGCAAATTTCATATTTTGAAAATTTTAACATATTGAAGCTAAAGGGGAGAAAGTGGAGTGACACCTAAAATCAGAATTAATTTCTACTGTACTTGTTTCTCTTTAAAAATATTTTGACAACATTTAGAAAGCATTTTTGGAGCCAGACAGACCCTGGTTCTGCCCAGCATGTGCTGTCAGAATGAAGATGAACCATCAACTACCTCTTAGGTCATTTACAAACTGGAAAAAATTACTTTGACTTGTTGCAAAGGGAAAGCAGAAATAACAGTAAAAACAGAACAGGTGACCTTCATATTTCATAGGCAAACTCTTCAAAACATATGAGTCACTGCTCAAAACTTGAATCCATTTCCCCTCACAGAAAAGAAATGTGAAATTGTGTGGGGTTTACAGATGGAGTAGGGCTGGATGATTCCCTGGTTTATATTTTAACAGTTGAGAAAAAAGATCCTAGGAATGGTAATCAAGATTCCTGGGTACCAGTGATGGAGACAAGCTATCTAATTGGCTATAAAACAGAGATTTAGAAGGAAATGGGGTTATCTCTCAAAGCTCAGGACTAATTGTAAAACTGGCTCAGGTCTGTGTCTGTTTGATGCTTCCTCTGCATGTAGAGTCCATGACCATCTAAGAACTTCTATTCCCTTTGAGTAATCTATATCAAATTGGGGTCCAGTTCTATTTCCCAATATTCATTTAGTTAGCCTGTTGTGGGTAGAGTCTCCATGAACATTCCAGCTGTCTTTTAAAGATATTCATTGAGTGGGAAGCATGTGGGTCTTGGGGAAGCAGTCTTAAGCATACAGAAGTCTCTAATAGTACACCATCTGAAGACGATACTATTGGCCTAGGTGCATATAGTGCTTGGTGATGGTAGCATGGAATTGCATAGTGTACTGAGTTGTAGCTGAAACATCTTGATAACTCTTATTTGCTTAAGAGGAAGTGCCTCTGACAGTTTTAACCCTGTGCAGCTGTCTGTTGACAACATCAAGGTTATGAGAAAATTAAAATATTCAGTATAGCTGAGTTTTTAGTAGAACCTACCATTTATATGAATGTTCCAACACTAACAGTGACAGATGACTTCTGTTACATCCATAGCCTTTTGGAACCTTGATGCAAAGAGTTACTTCATTTTGATTTGGTGTGCCAAATCCATAAGAATTAATACTGGGGAGGGGCTGGAGCAATGCTTCAATTGGTGAGAGCACTTGCTGCTCTTGCAGAGAACCTGGGTTCAAATCTCAGCATTTTACTGGTTAGTTCACAATCATTCTTTACTCCAGTTTCAGAAGATCAGATGCCCTTTTCTGGCCTCTACAGGTACAAGACATGCATGTGGTACACATACATACATTCAGGTAAAACATTTCTTCACATAAAATAAAAATAATTAAAGTCCTTACCAAAAAAACCAACAGAACTGATTAGCAAATTGCAATGGTTTTGGAGAACTAAGTGCCATGTTTTGTGATGTCTCTGTGCCCATTTTATGCTACTTTACTTCTACTTTCAATTGAGAGTTCTGTCTGTTTGTCCTTCATATATAATTGTAAATGTAAAAATGAATTCTTTGACAAATATTATTTGCTAGAAGATGGCTTGCTTCTCAGTTTTCTTAAAGATGTTTTCAAGAGAAGTTCTTGTAATTAAAGCATATTATATCAATATTTAGTTTCATGGTACACGCTCTCTGTGTCTTGGCTGCTTTTGTTCTCATACCATATTTAAATAGATATGTTCCACCATTTTTTTCCAGGAGTGGTGGTGATTCACTTTTCCTATGCAAGGATACAAAGCGCCTAGATCTAATGAATATGGTGTGAGGTAGGGGTCAAGATGGGTAATTAATTGGTTAATAGTCATTGAGATTACTGAATAGAAGAGAGCAAGTGTGTTACATGGTTTTAAAACTGCCTCAGCCAGGCTGATGGGACAAGAGTCCTAGTTCCACAGCGAAGTCTCAGGAGTATACCACCATACTCAGGTACATGGCCAGGATTAGCCACAAACATCCTGGAGAGGGTGAGGCCAATTCTCTTATCTCAAGTTCTTGTCTTGACAGTGCTCCAGGAATGGAGTTGGCAGCCTAGAAAGGGTAAACAGATGAGGGTAACATCTGTTACTTGCTACAAAAGAGAGTAATTCAAACTTCAGGAAGTTAGAAACTCTGAGTGCCTCGGTGGCAGTAGGATTCCAACACAGAGAGAACTGGGAGCATCTGGCAGGCTTCTAAGGCTGGAGTAAGTCCCTTTCTTGCTGCTGAAGCATCAGGTCTCCAAAAGGAGCTGTGACAAGTCTCCCCTGCCCTCAGCCTGTGCTCATTCCCCAGTGGGGTAGTCTCTGGAGGAATCTTAGGAATATTTTCCACTCTCTAACCCAGATTCTGGGAGCCAGACCCTCAGAAACTGGATGGAGGCAGACCCCGAAGACTTTAGGAGTCTTCCTCCAAAGAGAATTGGAGGGTTTAGAAGCCAGTTTCCCAGCAAGAGCCAGGAGCTAGACGACTAAATGACAGGTTATATCCTCTTATATAGAGCATGATGGGTCAGATTGGCCAAGGAGAATGGGGTGTGTGCATGCAAATGGGACCTATCAGGAGAGAGACATCAAAGAGAATTAGAGGATACCTCTAGGGTGTTCTCCATTAGTGCTGTTTCACCATCCTCTTTCCCTATTTCTTTTGATGCTGCAAGGGAAAAAGGAACAGGCTGGAAAATTCTTGTGGATCTTCAAGTTCCTTCTGTGCCAGTGACCTGCTGAGTGGGGTGGGGCTGCTGAGTAGGTTTTTAGCTGTTCAGGCTTTTGTTCGAGGTTGGCATGAAGAAAGTCCTAAGTCCCAGCTGCTAACCAGAGCCATCCTATTATCTGTGAAGGCTATCAGAACTGCCAGCTGGGGGAGGTTTTGTGTCTCATTCTCCAGGCTGCCATGACAGCCATAAGTATGCACCTGGCTATCAGAAAGGTGGCAGCTCCCTTAGTCCACCAGACCCACCCAAGCAGTAGTAATGACACTCTGTCAAGGAGCGAAGCAGAGGGAGTGGGGCTCATAAATGTGTGTGTGTGTGTGTGTGTGTGTGTGTGTGTGTATGCAGTTACTGCTTCAAAGGTCTAATTGCCTGTGTACTTAGGAGTCCTTGACTCTGGCTACTGCTGTGCTGCTCAGCTCTCTGAAAGGAATACTCTGCCTGCTGTTGCTAGCTAGGATCACTTTTAGGGCCTTCTCTTAGCCCACCACCAGGACTGTGCAACTGAAGACTGATCTCTTTTACAGCAAATTCTCCCTTGAAAGGAGATCCAATCATCTCACAATCATTCCACAGCTACCACAGTCACAGTCATAAAACAGAAGAATGCCAAGAGTGTGGGGAGAGAGTAAGTAAGGTGACTGCAGCTTGTATCTTTAGGAACAAAATAAGTGAAGATGTTCAGTGATGAAGTGGGATGCAAACAAGAATACACTCTAGACAAATGTCTGCAAAGAGGGTCTCTGGGGCTACAGTTGTGGGGTAATGGAGACTCCATGGAAAGTTCCATTTTTGGTCCAACTATAGCTTCTCTTCACAGTCTGTTATCATTTATTTTACTATGGACTTAAAGATGGAATATAAAATAAAACAAACATATTCATCTAATACTTACTACAAAGTAGGGTTGAAGCTTATTCTCCTTGGTATCACCCTCTTTTAACCTGATAATTCTGTCCTCAGTTTAACAGGAATATCTTTGCAGTTTTGACTTTATAGGTAGACATAGAACACAAATGCCGACATGAACACTTATGTATCTCCAGTATGCTATAGTCACATAAACATGTGTAATGATGTTCTGCATTGATACATTTTTTTATTTCAACAAATGGTGGCACAAAATGTGAAAAAATGGAAACATGCAAGGACAACTAAGTCAGTTATAACTCCTTCACTCTGTTTACATGGCTATCTAAGGCTTTGCCTTTTTGTTATCTTCCAGATTTTTTTAGAAAAACAAAATTCATGTTGCATTGCAATTTTGAGTGCCTATTCTTCATAATCATATCATGTATATTGCCACTGAATTAAATTTGAGTTTAATTTATTTATAATAATAGTCTATATTTTATATATTTCTGCTTTTTTACCTGACTTTGTTTTTGTGAGGAATGGTGTATCCTTGCTTTGATCACATCTCTGACTCTTGACTCAATACAGATTTCTGAATATTGTATAAAAACATGTTTTTTCAAGGATGTGTACATACACTAAAACACAGATTTTAGTTGAAAAGAATTTATTTCAAAGTTATTCATACCTTTTATTTCTAAAGCTACCTTTGTTTATCATATCCCTGTTCATATCCTAAGTATGGATTTCTGAAACTGCTTTTGCTGAACCTTATTTTCCTTTTAATAGGTCTGTGAATTTTCTCTGTGTGATATAATGTAGCTATATTTTAATGAATTTAACTTTGATTATATAGCATTATATAAACATACCATATATGGTATATATATGTATATATGTGTATATATGTATTTATACATGTACATATGCCATTATTGTGTTTGTGGCAGTTCTGTTCATCCTACTTTTTCCTCATTTTAGATAAAATTTGGAAAGTTTTCATAGTGTTCCATTGAGGTGTTCTGCAGCAATGATGGGTATATATTAACAAAGGATGTTGCATAGCATCTTTGTGCATTTCCTGGCACTCACTTGGTAGCCCAGGCTGGCCTCGAACTCACAGAGATCTGCTTGGCTCTGCCTCCCGAGTGCTGGGATTAAAGGCCTGCGCCACCACCACATAGCATCTTTGTAGGGAATGGTTAGTTTTAAAAGATAACTTTTCTGGTTATCCTTCGCTTTACTTCTGGTATCCACTTATGAGTGGGTACATACCATGTTTGTCCTTCTGAGTCTGAGTTACCTCACAGGATGATATTTTCTAGTTCCACCCATTTGCATGCAAATTTTATGATGTCATTGTTTTACTCTGTTGTTATTATTCTCTGTTAAAATGAAACAGATTTTTTTGCTTATTACAATGTAAAGCATATTACAGGTATACCACATAATCCTACAGGCCAAGCAGTTATAGAAAGATCAAACAGAACTCTAAAGGATATGCTAAATAAACAGAAAGAGGTAACAAAAACCCCCAGAAATAGACTGCATAATGCTCTATTAACTTTGAGTTTTCTCAATGCCAATGAGAAAGGAACAACAGCTACAGCATGACATTGGATAATAGAAAAAAACTACAGAATTAATCAGCCTGTATACTTTAAGGATGTGCGGACCTCAGAATGGAAACCAGGATATGTGTTACATTGGGGACGAGGTTTTGCTTTTGTTTCTACAGGAGAAGATAAGCTGTAGATACCATCAAAATTGATAAAAGTTCGGATCTTGCTCCAGACTTCCCTTTTGCAACACTGGTGAGTGCCCTTCCTTGCCCCGGACCCATCCCTGGGCACCAGCCACTCCAGGGAAGACCTGCCCAACTTGGCCCCAGGTTCTGGCCACCAGGCAGGTTCCCTGCTAGCCCCACCGGGAAGGATCCCCTTCTCCAAGACCCCTGGCAGGCCCTGCAGTCTCCACGCACTGCCCCCACGCCCAACTGCCTGAGCCCCAAGCCTCTTCCTTAGACTTAGAGGCCGGCTCCCAGCTCCCATCTTGCTCCAGACTTCCCTTTTGCAATACTGGTGAGTGCCCTTCCTTGCCCTGGACCCCATCCCTGGGCACCAGCCACTCCAGGGAAGACCTGCCCAACTTGGCCCCAGGTTCTGGCCACCGTGCAGGTTCCCTGCTAGCCCCACCGGGAAGGATCCCCTTCTCCAAGACCCCTGGCAGACCCTGCAGTCTCCACGCCCTGCCCCCATGCCCATCCGGCTGAGCCCCAAGCCTCTTCCTGAGGCTTAAAGGCCGGCCCCCAGCTCCCATCTTGCCCAAGACTTTCCTTTTGGAACACAGACTTCCCTTTTGGAACACTGGTCTGTCTGAACCAAGTGTGCGGATAAGGCCAAGAAGGAACCACAAGGAGATGGGCAGACGTCAAGGCAGAAACATATACAACAAAATGAATAGCAATACAGCATCACCAGGCCCTAGCGCTCCTCCAACACCTAGATCTGAACATCAGAAATTGGAAGAAGCAGAAGAAAACAGTCTTATGAAAGACATCATGAAGAAGCTAGAGGCTTGTGTAGTGGAAAAGACAAAAAAATGTGAAGTATGCTGTAAACAACTAGAGGAAAGGGCAAACAAATTAGAAGAAATCAATAAAGTCCTGGAAGAAAACAATAAAATACTGAGAGAAAATCAAGAAAAATCAATGAAACAAATGAAAGAAACAGTCCAAGACCTGAAAAGGGAAATAGAAAAAATGAAGAAGACACAAACAGAGGGAATGCTGGAAATAGAAAATCTGAGAAAACGATTGGGAACTTCAGATGCAAGTATAATCAACAGAATGCAAGAGATGGAAGAGAGGATCTCTAGCGTTGAAGATACAGTAGAAGAAATACATTCATCAGTCAAAGAAAACACTAAAGCCAACAAAGTCATGAACCAAAATGTCCAAGAAATTTGGGACACCATGAAAAGACCAAACCTAAGAATAATAGGGGTCGAAGAAGGAGAAGAATACCAACTCAAGGGCACAGAAAATATATTCAACAAGATCATAGAAGAAAACTTTCCCAACTTAAAGAAGGAAATGCCTATGAAGATACAAGAAGCTTATAGAACACCAAACAGACTAGACCCCCCAAAAAAGTCCCCTCGCCACATAATAGTTAAACAACTAAACGTACAGAATAAAGAAAGAATATTAAGAGCAGCAAAGGAAAAAGGCCAAGTGACATATAAAGGCAAACCCATCAGAATAACACCCGATTTCTCAATGGAGACTTTGAAAGCCAGAAGGACCTGGACAGATGTAATGCAGACACTAAGAGACCATGGATGTCAGCCTAGACTAATATACCCAGCAAAACTTTCAATCACCATAGATGGAGTGAACAAGACATTCCATGACAAAGCCAGATTTAAACAATACTTATCCACAAACCCAGCCCTACAGAAAGCACTAGAAGGAAAATTCCAACCTAAGGAAGTCAGATACACCCTCGAAAACACAGGCAACAGATAAAGCCACAGCAGTAAACCCCAACGTATAGAAGTACCCACACATCACCACCAAAAAATAACAGGAATGAACAATAACTGGACATTAATTTCCCTCAATATCAATGGACTTAATTCACCTATAAAAAGACATAGGCTTACAGAATGGATACGAAAGCAGGACCCATCTTTCTGCTGCATACAAGAAACACATCTCAAATTCAAAGATAGACACTACCTAAAAATAAAAGGCTGGGAAAAGACTTTCCAATCAAACAGTCTTAAAAAACAAGTGGGTGTAGCCATCCTGATATCCAGCAAAATAGACTTCAAACTAAAATCAATCAAAAGAGATCAAGAAGGGCATTGCATAATCATCACAGGAAAGATCCACCAAGATGAAGTCTCAATTCTGAATATTTATGCCCCAAACACAAGGGCACCCACATATGTAAAAGAAACACTACTAAAGCTTAAATCACATATAAAACCCCACACATTAATAGTGGGAGACCTCAACACCCCACTTTCACCACTGGACAGATCTCCCAAATTGAAACTTAACAGAGAAATAAAGGACTTAACTGATGTCATGACTCAAATGGACTTAATCGATATCTACAGAACATTCCATCCTAACAAAAAAGAATATACCTTCTTCTCAGCACCCCATGGAACCTTCTCTAAAATTGACCACATACTTGGCCACAAAACAAATCTCAACAGATACAAAACAATTGGAATAACCTCCTGTGTTCTATCAGACCACCATGGTCTAAAGTTGGATTTCAACAACAACAAAAACTACAGAAAACCTGCAATCTCATGGAAACTGAAAAATACTCAACTGAATCACCAATGGGTTAAGGAAGAAATAAAGAAAGAAATTAAAGACTTCCTAGAGATCAATGAAAATGAAGAAACCACATATCCAAATTTATGGGACACTATGAAAGCAGTACTAAGAGGGAAATTCATAGCACTAAATGCCCACATAAATAAGTTGGAGAAATCTCACACTAGAGACTTAACAACATACCTGAAAGCTCTAGAACAAGAAGAAGCACAGTCTCCCAGGAAAAATAGACGCCAGGAAATTATCAAAGTGAGAGCTGAAATCAATAAAATAGAAACAAAGAGAACAATACAAAAAATTAATGAAACAAAGAGTTGGTTCTTTGAGAAAATCAACAAGATAGACAAGCCCTTATCCAAACTAACCAAAAGACAGAGAGAGAGCATCCAAATCAACAAAATCAGAAATGAAAAGGGGGACATAACAACAGACATTGAGGAAATCCAGAGAATCATCAGGTCATACTTCAAAAACCTCTATTCAACAAAACTGGAAAACCTAAAAGAAATGGATAACTTTCTGGATAGGTACCACATACCTAAGTTAAATCAAGACCAGATAAACTATTTAAATAGTCCAATAACCCCTAACGAAATAGAAACAGTCATTAAAAGTCTACCAACCAAAAAAAAAGCCCAGGACCAGATGGTTTCAGTGCAGAATTCTACCAGATCTTCAAAGAAGAGTTAATACCAATACTCTCTAAATTGTTCCACACAATAGAAACAGAAGGAACATTACCAAACTTCTTCTACGAGGCTACAATTACCCTTATTCCTAAACCAAACAAGGATACAACAAAGAAAGAGAACTACAGACCGATCTCCCTCATGAACATTGATGCAAAAATACTCAATAAAATACTGGCAAACAGACTCCAAGAACACATCAAAACAATTATCCACCATGATCAAGTAGGCTTCATCCCAGGGATGCAAGGGTGGTTCTACATACAAAAGTCTATCAATGTAATACACCATATAAACAAATCAAAGAAAAAAACCATATGATCATCTCACTGGATGCAGAAAAGGCATTTGACAAAATCCAACACCCTTTCATGATAAAGATATTGGAGCGATCAGGAATACAGGGAACATACCTAAACATAATAAAGGCAATTTACAGCAAGCCAACAGCCAACATCAAATTAAATGGAGAGAAACTCAAAGCAATTCCACTAAAATCAGGAACGAGGCAAGGCTGTCCACTCTCCCCATACTTATTCAATATAGTACTTGAAGTTCTAGCCAGAGCAATAAGACAACATACGGAGATTAAGGGGATACAAATTGGAAAGGAAGAAGTCAAGCTTTCCCTATTTGCAGATGACATGATAGTATACTTGAGCGATCCCAAAGATTAGACCAAGGAACTGATACAGCTTATAAACACCTTCAGCAACATAGCAGGATACAAGATCAACTCAAAAAAATCAGTAGCCCTCCTATATACAATGTACAAAGAAGTGGAGAAGGAAATCAGAGATACATCACCCTTTACTATAGCCACAAATGACATAAAATACCTTGGGGTAACACTAACCAAGCAAGTGAAGGACCTATATGACAAGAACTTTAAGTCCCTGAAAAAAGAAATTGAAGAAGATGTCAGAAAATGGAAAGATCTCCCATGCTCATGGATAGGCAGGACTAACATAGTAAAAATGGCAATCTTACCAAAAGCAATCTACAGATTCAATGCAATCCCCATCAAAATACCAACACAATTCGTCACAGACCTGGAAAGAATAATACTCAACTTCATATGGAAAAACAAAAAACCCAGGATAGCCAAAGGAATCCTGTACAATAAAACAACTTCTGGAGGCATCACGATCCCTGACTTCAAGCTCTACTATAGAGCTACAGTAATAAAAACAGCTTGGTACTGGCATAAAAACCGACATGTGCACCAATTGAATCGAATTGAAGACCCTGACATTAATCCGCACACCTATGAACATATAATTTTTGACAAAGAAGCCAAAAGTGCACAATGGAAAAAAGAAAGCATCTTCAACAAATGGTGCTGGCAAAACTGGATATCAACATGTAGAAGGCTGCAAATAGATCCATATCTATCACCGTGCACAAAACTTAAGTCCAAGTGGATCAAGGACCTCAACATAAATCCAGCTACTCTGAACCTGCTAGAAGAGAAAGTAGGAAGTAGTCTTGAATGCATTGGCATAGGAGACTACTTCCTAAATAGAACACCAGTAGCACAGACTCTGAGAGAAACAATCAATCAATGGGATCTCTTGAAACTGAGAAGCTTTTGTAGAGCAAAGGATATGGTCAAAAAGGCAAAGCGACAGCCTACAGAATGGGAAAAGATCTTCACCAACCCCACATCTGACAGAGGACTGATATCCAGAATATATAAGGAATTCAAGAAATTAGACATCAAAATGCCCAACAGTCCAATTAAGAAATGGGCTATAGAACTAAACAGAGAATTCTCAACAGAGGAAACTCAAATGGCCGAAAGACATTTAAGGAATTGCTCAACATCCCTAATCATCAGGGAAATGCAAATCAAAACAACTCTGAGATACCACCTTATGCCTGTCAGAATGGCTAAGATCAAAAACACTGAAGACACCTTATGCTGGAGAGGATGTGGAGCTAGGGGAACTCTCCTCCACTGCTGGTGGGAATGCAAGCTTGTACAACCACTTTGGAAATCAATATGGCGCTTTCTTAGAAAATTGGGAATCAATCTCCCCCAAGATCCAGCTATACCACTCTTGGGCATATACCCAAGAAATGCTCAACCACACCATAAGAGCACTTGTTCAGCTATGTTCATGTCAGCATTGTTTGTAATAGCCAGAACATGGAAACAACCCAGATGCCCTTCAACTGAAGAATGGATAAACAAAATGTGGTACATATACACAATGGAATACTACTCAGCAGAGAAAAACAATGGCATCATGAGGTTTGCAGACAAATGGATGGATCTAGAAAAAATCATCCTGAGTGAGGTAACCTAGACTCAGAAAGACAAACATGGTATGTACTCACTCATAGCAGGATACTAGACATGAAACAAGGATGACTTGTCTGCTACTCACATCACCAGGGAGGCTACCTGGAAAACAGGACCCCAAGAAAGACACTGGGATCGCCCAATGACAGAGAAATGGAATGAGATCTACATGAACAGCCTGGACATGAGTGGGGGTAATGAAAGGCGAGGGTTGAGGGAAAGAGAGCTTGGGGGAGCGGGAGATCCCAGCTGGATCAACAACAGAGAGGGAGAACAAGGAATAGGAGACCATCATAAATGAAGACCACATGAGAATAGGAAGAAGCAAAGTGCTAGAGAGGCCCACAGAAATCCGCAAAGATACCCACACAACAGACTGCTGGCAATGGTCGAGAGACAGCCCGAACTGACCCACTCTGGGGATGGGATGGCCAAACACCCTAATTGTTGTGCTAGAAACCTCATCCAACTACTGAGAGATCTGGATGCAGAGATCCATGACTAGGCCCCGGGTGGATCTCTGGGAGTCCAATTAGCGAGAATGAGGAGGGTTTATATGAGCGAGAATTGTTGAGACCAAGGTTGGATAAAGCGCAGGGACAAATAGCCAAATGAATGGAAACACATGAACTATGAACCAATGGCTGAGGGGTCCCCACTGGATCAGGCCCTCCGAATGGGTGAGACAGTTGATTGGCTTGATCTGTTTGGGAGGCATCCAGGCAGTGGGACCAGATCTTGTGCTCATTGCATGAGTTGGCTGTTTGAAACCTGGGGCCTTTGCAGGATTGTTTGGCTCGGCCTGGGAGGAGGGGACTAGACCTACCTGGACTGAGTCTACCAGGTTGACCTCAGTCTGTGGGGAAGGCTTTGCCCTGGAGGAGATGGGAATGGGGAGGGGGGTTGGGGGGAAGGTGAGGGGGACGCGAGGGGGGAGAACAAGGGAATCCATGGCTGATATGTAGAACTGAATTGTATTGCAAAATAAATTAAAAAAAATTTAAAAAAAGTTCAAAATGCAAAAAAAAAATTGATAAAAGTTCGATTTGAACAAGAGAGACCTCTTAATTAGAGGAGGTGATAGTTCATTAACTAGCATGAAAATTCAATTTAAACTAAGTTATACCAGTAACACATGCCTTTTCATTTAATCAGGTTCCTTGCCAAAAAGGAACATCCACAAAATTAGTCTTGGGGAAAGGTTTTTGTTTTTGTCTTTTAGGAGAATGAAGGCTAAGGAATCTGAAGAACACTGGACAAATGAGACAACTGAAGAAATGGGACAAATCATCTATCCCAGGAAACAGAGTGAAATGACGTATGGGTATATCATCTAAAAAATTTTATGTCTTCTTAAATGTTTGTTTCTGTTCTTCTCTAAAGACATTTAACATTATTGGTCTTCTTGTAGTCCCAGTTCAATTAAAGCTGACTTTGGAGTTGGAGAATGGCTCTCTCCTTCTTTAAACTCAAGCATGTTGTTAAAAAGAAAATGCAAACTCCCTGTATCATGCCAGAAGAAAAGAGCCATCTTCTGCTATGGGACAGGAGAAAAACCAAACTAATTAAGGGACTATTCTATTACTAATCTCAACTCTTTGATTCTATTCTGATTCTTTAAACTTTTCTTAAAGTATGAATTTTATATCAAAATTTACAAGATTAATATATATATATATAAATATATATATATATACATTTTAAACTTTGTTAACATATGAATGGTCATATCAAGTACTAACTAATTCTAGAAAAAAGGCTTCAATTAGCTATATATATATATCTTTGTGTTCGAGTCTCTTATCAGTTTTCTGCAGGAAATCACAGCCAGGCCTAACATCAACTGAAGTCTCCAGGAAGAAGATGGGGCCCCACAACAACAACAATTCCATGTGGGCAATAATAATATCACTAAGCTGACAAACATCATCTACAGATCAGCTTTGGACTACAAAATGCTCAGAGCAATTTTGAGAGGACTAGCTGAGATGATCCAGTCTCAAAGACTACTTGAATAAGGACTTGAGATAAACACTTTGGCATTATACACAGACTGGATAACGAAGGATATAATGACCTTTCCTAGAATTTGACAATTAACCTAAAATTTTTCTTTTCAGGATAAAGATACCTTCACCCATACCCAGCAGGGAGCAATTTTAGGAATACGACACCCACATTCTCAAAGAGGTGGTATGGGGCGGGTGGGTTTTTTTGTCTTTTAATGGGTTTTGGGTCTGGGATAAATTTCATTGTTTAGGAGGGTTGGTTACAAGTTGTTGTTAAGGATTAGAAAAAGGGCTAAGCAAAGAGATTAGATTTAAGGTTATTGTTTAAAAAAAAGAAAAAAAAAGACAATTACTAGTTTTAAATACTTTACATTGGATTGGATTTTTTTATATTGTATACAAATTATATACATTGAAATTGATATTGTTAGAAAATGCTATATGTATATTTCTAATTTTGTTCAAGATAGTGTACTTATACCGTTTATTTAACAATGTAACACAAATTGCTGATTTTTGAATGTTATTATTACCAACTATTAGGATATAAAAAATGAAAGTTTGTAGTTAGACATTACAATAGAACTTGTAGTCATATTAGGTATGTTTTCAAGATTGAGCAGATATATTTTAGATAGACAGGTCATCTTCAAATCCTTCAGAGATCTACAGAATATGGCATTTAAAATGTTTTAATAACTTACAAAATTTTTCTTTTTGTTATGACTATGAGACATGTTGAGTCTTGGCAGTACCAATCTACTTCAGAGAAAATATGGGCATTGAAGAATCTGCATATGGAGTTAACTTTCATTGTGGCAAAAGTTAGCCACTGGACAACAAAGTATCCTCGAATCGACTGCTGACAAACAGGACAAAATAGACAGACAGGACATGAAACAAGTGTGGTTGTGACTTTAACAACAGGCATCCTCTGAGGCCAGGACAATATGGCACCATCCCTGAAGTGGCCTTCGCAATCCGGAAAATGTACAGTGTCCTTTTCTTCAAAGGTAGCTGTACAGGCAGTGGGCCAATGACTTCTGATGTGCAATGGAACAGCAGCTAAAACAGTTATTCTTGAAGAGTAACTAAGCTCACACCTCTCTATAGTAGACTGGCATTTAATAGAGGGATATGGAGAAGAACGGGATGCCGAGATGAAGCCACACACACACACACACACACACACACACACACACACACACACACACACACAGCCAAGAAGAATGGACAGCTGAATTAAAAAAACATCAAAAATTTCCAGAATTTAAAATCCTGAATCATGACAAGACACTAGTAGAATTCAGGTGTTTCTGGTACATGGACTGCTCTCACCAAATGTAAGGTTGAACTGTTGACCTTGTGTACCTCTTACTTCACAAATGAGTCTGTCAGATATACTAAGCCTATAGGCTGAAGATGATGTCCCAACACTGCAGAGAAACCTCAGTTGACTGTCCTGGCAGCTGGCTGTTTCTGTCAACTCACATTTTTTTTGGAAGCTGCTTGCATGCACTTCCTGCTTTTATTTTTTATTAGGTAATATTATTTCCTTCTTGTGTCTCTGATGGAGTTGAAGATTAGTTAGTTATAGTTGAAGATTAGTTAGTTAAAGTTGAAGATTAGTTAGTTATAGTTGAAGATTAGTTAGTTATATTTGAAGATTAGATAGGATAGAAAGTGAATTAGGTACATTTTGAACTTACCAAAATAGGATAGAAATGGAATTACTTTCTCTGAATTTGTCAAATACAAATGGACTAGACATTGTTTAGGTATTTATTACTTGTATATATGGTATATAGTTACTGTACTTTTGTATGTAGTTTTTCTTATGTTAGTTATAACTTGTTAAACAGAGTACCCCAATGTGTATATTTGCCACATTTTCTTTTTTTTTCAATCATTATTTCCAATTGGACTTCTTCCTTTATTTAAAGATGTGTTTTCTTTCTTTTTTTTTATTTTGCAATACAATTCAGTTCTACATATCAGCCACGGATTCCCTTGTTCTCCCCCATCTCGCCTCCCTCACCTTCCCCCCAGCCCGCCGCCCATTCCCATCTCCTCCAGGGCAAAGCCTTCCCCTCAGACTGAGATCAACCAGGTAGACTCAGTCCAGGTAGGTCCAGTCCCCTCCTCCCTGGCCGAGCCAAGCGATCCTGCATAGGCCCCAGGTTTCAAACAGCCAACTCATGCAATGAGCACAGGACCTGGTCCCACTGCCTGGATGCCTCCCAAACAGATCAGGCCAATCAACTGTCCCACCCACTCAGAGGGCCTGATCCAGCTAGTGACCCCTCAGCCATTGGTTCATAGTTCATGTGTTTCCATTCATTTGGCTATTTGTCCCTGTGCTTTATCCAACCTTGGTCTCAACAATTCTCGCTCATACAAACCCTCCTCATTCTCTCTAATTGGACTCCCAGAGATCCACCTGGGGCCTAGTCATGGATCTCTGCATCCAGATCCCTCAGTAGTTGGATGAGGTTTCTAGCACGACAGTTAGGGTGTTTGGCCATCCCATCACCAGAGTAGGTCAGTTCAGGCTGTCTCTCGACCATTGCCAGCAGTCTGTTGTGGGGGTATCTTTGTGAATTTCTGTGGGCCTCTCTAGCACTTTGCTTCTTCCTATTCTCATGTGGTCTTCATTTATGATGGTCTCCTATTCCTTGTTCTCCCTCTCTATTGTTGATCCAGCTGAGATCTCCCACTCCCCCAAGCGCTCTTTCCCTTGACCCTCGCCCTTCACTACCCCCACTCATGTCCAGGCTGTTCATGTAGATCTCATTCCATTTCTCTGTCATTGGGCAATCCCTGTGTCTTTCTTGGGGTCCTGTTTTCCAGGTAGCCTCCCTGGTGATGTGAGTAGCAGTCTAGTCATCCTTGTTCCACATCTAGTATTCTCCTATGAGTGAGTATATACCATGTTTGTCTTTCTGAGTCTGAGTTACCTCACTCAGGATGATTTTTTCTAGATCTATCCATTTGTCTGGAAACCTCATGATGTCATTGTTTTTCTCTGCTGAGTAGTATTCCATTGTGCATATGTACCACATTTTGTTTATCCATTCTTCAGTTGAAGGGCATCTAGGTTGTTTCCAGGTTCTGGCTATTACAAACAATGCTGATATGAACATAGCTGAGCAAGTGCTCTTGTGGTATGGTTGAGCATTCCTTGGGTATATGCTCAAGAGTGGTATAGCTGGATCTTGGGGGAGATGGATTCCCAATTTTCTAAGAAAGCGCCATATTGATTTCCAAAGTGGTTGTACAAGCTTGCATTCCCACCAGCAGTGGAGGAGAGTTCCCCTAGCTCCACATCCTCTCCAGCATAAGGTGTCTTCAGTGTTTTTGATCTTAGCCATTCTGACAGGTGTAAGGTGGTATCTCAGAGTTGTTTTGATTTGCATTTCCCTGATGATTAGGGATGTTGAGCAATTCCTTAAATGTCTTTCAGCCATTTGAGTTTCCTCTGTTGAGAATTCTCTGTTTAGTTCTATAGCCCATTTCTTAATTGGACTGTTGGGCATTTTGATGTCTAATTTCTTGAATTCCTTATATATTCTGGATATCAGTGTGGGGTTGGTGAAGATCTTTTCCCATTCTGTAGGCTGTCGCTTTGCCTTGTTGATCATATCCTTTGCTCTACAAAAGCTTCTCAGTTTTAAGAGGTTCCATTGATTGATTGTTTCTCTCAGTGTCTGTGCTACTAGTGTTATATTTAGGAAGTGGTCTCCTATGCCAATGCATTCAAGACTACTTCCTACTTTCTCTTCTAGCAGGTTCAGAGTAGCTGGATTTATGTTGAGGTCCTTGATCCACTTGGACTTAAGTTTTGTGCACGGTGATAGATATGGATCTATTTGCAGCCTTCTACATGTTGATATCCAGTTTTGCCAGCACCATTTGTTGAAGATGCTTTCTTTTTTCCATTGTGCACTTTTGGCTTCTTTGTCAAAAATTATATGTTCATAGGTGTGCGGATTAATGTCAGGGTCTTCAATTCGATTCAATTGGTGCACATGTCGGTTTTTATGCCAGTACCAAGCTGTTTTTATTACTGTAGCTCTATAGTAGAGCTTGAAGTCAGGGATCGTGATGCCTCCAGAGGTTGTTTTATTGTACAGGATTCTTTGGCTATCCTGGGTTTTTTGTTTTTCCATATGAAGTTGAGTATTATTCTTTCCAGGTCTGTGACGAATTGTGTTGGTATTTTGATGGGGATTGCATTGAATCTGTAGATTGTTTTTGGTAAGATTGCCATTTTTACTATGTTAGTCCTGCCTATCCATGAGCATGGGGGATCTTTCCATTTTCTGACATCTTCTTCAATTTCTTTTTTCAGGGACTTAAAGTTCTTGTCATATAGGTCCTTCACTTGCTTGGTTAGTGTTACCCCAAGGTATTTTATGTCATTTGTGGCTATAGTAAAGGGTGATGTATTTCTGATTTCCTTCTCCACTTCTTTGTACATTGTATATAGGAGGGCTACTGATTTTTTTGAGTTGATCTTGTATCCTACTATGTTGCTGAAGGTGATTATAAACTGTGTCAGTTCCTTGGTTGAATCTTTGCGGTCGCTCAAGTATATTATCATGTCATCTGCAAATAGGGAAAGCTTGACTTCTTCCTTTCCAATTTGTATCCCCTTAATCTCCGTATGTTGTCTTATTGCTCTGGCTAAAACTTCAAATACTATATTGAATAAGTATGGGGAGAGCAGACAGCCTTGCCTCGTTCCTGATTTTAGTGGAATTGCTTTGAGTTTCTCTCCATTTAATTTGATGTTGGCTGTTGGCTTGCTGTAAACTGCCTTTATTATGTTTAGGTATGTTCCCTGTATTCCTGATCGCTCCAAGACCTTTATCATGAAGGGGTATTGGATTTTGTCAAATGCCTTTTCTGCATCTAGTGAGATGATCATGTGGTTTTTTTCTTTGAGTTTGTTTATATGGTGTATTACATTGACGGACTTTCGTATGTTGAATCACCCTTGCATCCCTGGGATGAAGCCTACTTGATCATGGTGGATAATTGTTTTGATGTGTTCTTGGAGTCTGTTTGCCAGTATTTTATTGAGTATTTTTGCATCAATGTTCATGAGGGAGATCGGTCTGTAGTTCTCTTTCTTTGTTGTATCCTTGTTTGGTTTAGGAATTAGGGTAGTTGTAGTCACATAGAAGGAGTTTGGTAATGTTCCTTCTGTTTCTATTGTGTGGAACAATTTAGAGAGTATTGGTATTAACTCTTCTTTGAAGATCTGGTAGAATTCTGCGCTGAAACCATCTGGTCCTGGGCTTTTTTTGGTTGGGAGACTTTTAATGACTGTTTCTATTTCATTAGCGATTATTGGACTATTTAAATAGTTTATCTGGTCTTGATTTAACTTAGGTATGTGGTACCTATCCAGAAAGTTATCCATTTCTTTTAGGTTTTCCAGTTTTGTGGAATAGAGGTGTACCTTGAGTTTTCCTGCCTGGCCCACAGTCAGGACAAATCTCTCTCACCTGCCAGTCCCATAGCCTCTCAGACCCGTCCAAGTAAACACAGAGACTTAAATTGGTTACAAACTGTATGGCTGTGGCAGGCTTCTTGCTAACTGTTCTTACAGCTTAAATTAATCCATTTCCATTAATCTATACCTTGCCACATGGCTTGTGGCTTACTGGCATCTTCACATGCTGTTTGTCATCATGGCGGCTGGCAGTGTCTCTCTGACTCAGCCTTCCACTTCCCAGCTTTATTCTCCTCCTTGTCCCACCTACACTTCCTGCTTAGCCAATGGCCAATCAGTGTTTTATTTATTGACTAATCAGCAACACATTTGCCATACAGAATGTCCCACAGCATAGAGGTTTTTGAAGTATGACCTGATGATTCTCTGGATTTCCTCAATGTCTGTTGTTATGTCCCCCTTTTCATTTCTGATTTTGTTGATTTGGATGCTCTCTCTCTGTCTTTTGGTTAGTTTGAATAAGGGCTTGTCTATCTTGTTGATATTCTCAAAGAACCAACTCTTTGTTTCATTAATTTTTTGTATTGTTCTCTTTGTTTCTATTTTATTGATTTCAGCTCTCACTTTGATAATTTCCTGGCATCTATTTTTTCCTGGGAGACTTTGCTTCTTCTTGTTCTAGAGCTTTCAGGTGTGCAGTTAAGTCACTAGTGTGAGATTTCTCCAACTTATTTATGTGGGCATTTAGTGCTATGAATTTCCCTCTTAGTACTGCTTTCATAGTGTCCCATAGGTTTGGATATGTGGTGTCTTCATTTTCATTGATCTCTAGGAAGTCTTTAATTTCTTTCTTTATTTCTTCCTTAACCCATTGGTGATTCAGTTGAGTATTATTCAGTTTCCATGAGATTATAGGTTTTCTGTAGTTTTTGTTGTTGTTGAAATCCAACTTTAGACCATGGTGGTCTGATAGAACACAGGAGGTTATTCCAATTGTTTTGTATCTGTTGAGATTTGTTTTATGGCCAAGTTTGTGGTCGATTTTAGAGAAGGTTCCATGGGGTGCTGAGAAGAAAGTATATTCTTTTTTGTTAGGATGGAATGTTCTGTAGATATTGATTAAGTCCATTTGAGTCATGACATCAGTTAAGTCCTTTATTTCTCTGTTAAGTTTCAATTTGGGAGATCTGTCCAGTGGTGAAAGTGGGGTGTTGAGGTCTCCCACTATTAATGTGTGGGGTTTTATATGTGATTTAAGCTTTAGTAATGTTTCTTTTACATATGTGGGTGCCCTTGTTTTTGGGGCATAAATGTTCAGAATTGAGACTTCATCTTGGTGGATCTTTCCTGTGATGATTATGCAATGCCCTTCTTGATCTCTTTTGATTGATTTTAGTTTGAAGTCTATTTTGCTGGATATCAGGATGGCTACATCCGCTTGTTTCTTAAGACCGTTTGATTGGAAAGACTTTTCCCAGCCTTTTATTCTTAGGTAGTGTCTATCTTTGAATTTGAGATGTGTTTCTTGTATGCAGCAGAAAGATGGGTCCTGCTTTCGTATCCATTCTGTAAGCCTATGTCTTTTTATAGGTGAATTAAGTCCATTGATATTGAGGGATATTAATGACCAGTGATTGTTCATTCTTGGTATTTTTTGGTGGTGATGTGTGTGTACTTCTCTTCGTTGGGGTTTACTGCTGTGGCTTTATCTGTTGCCTGTGTTTTCGAGGGTGTATCTGACTTCCTTAGGTTGGAATTTTCCTTCTAGTGCTTTCTGTAGGGCTGGGTTTGTGGATAAGTATTGTTTAAATCTGGCTTTGTCATGGAATGTCTTGTTCACTCCATCTATGATGATTGAAAGTTTTGCTGGGTATATTAGTCTAGGCTGACATCCATGGTCTCTTAGTGTCTGCATTACATCTGTCCAGGTCCTTCTGGCTTTCAAAGTCTCCATTGAGAAATTGGGTGTTATTCTGATGGGTTTGCCTTTATATGTCACTTGGCCTTTTTCCTTTGCTGCTCTTAATATTCTTTCTTTATTCTGTATGTTTAGTTGTTTAAATATTATGTGGCGAGGGGACTTTTTTGGGGGGTCTAGTCTGTTTGGTGCTCTATAGGCTTCTTGTATCTTCATAGGCATTTCCTTCTTTAAGTTGGGAAAGTTTTCTTCTATGATCTTGTTGAATATATTTTCTGTGCCCTTGAGTTGGTATTCTTCTCCTTCTTCTACCCCTATTATTCATAGGTTTGGTCTTTTCATGGTGTCCCAAATTTCTTGGACATTTTGGTTCATGACTTTGTTGGCTTTAGTGTTTTCTTTGACTGATGAATGTATTTCTTCCACTGTATCTTCAATGCTAGAGATCCTCTCTTCCATCTCTTGCATTCTGTTGATTATACTTGCATCTGAAGTTCCCAATTGTTTACTCAGATTTTCTATTTCCAGCATTCCCTCTGTTTGTGTCTTCTTCATTTTTTCTATTTCCCTTTTCAGGTCTTGGACTGTTTCCTTCATTTGTTTCATTGATTTTTCTTGATTTTCTTTCAGTACTTTATTGTTTTCTTCCAGGACTTTATTGATTTCTTCTAATTTGTTTGCCCTTTCCTCTACTTGTTTACAGCATACTTCACATTTTTTTGTCTTTTCCACTACACAAGCCTCTAGCTTCTTCATGATGTCTTTCATAAGACTGTTTTCTTCTGCTTCTTCCAATTTCTGATGTTCAGGTCCAGGTGTTGGAGGAGGGCTAGGGCCTGATGATGCTGTATTACTATTCATTTTGTTGTATGTGTTTCTGCCTTGACGTCTGCCCATCTCCTTGTGGTTCGTTCTTGGCCTTATTTGCACACTTGGTGCAGACAGAGCTGACAGATTCAGGAAGTCTCTCTCTCTCTTGTCTAGATGGGAACTCTCTTGTCCAGATGGGAGCTCTCTTGTCCAAATTGGAAGTTCAGGGCAGGATGGGAGCTCTTGTCCAGAAGGGAAGTCCAGGGCAGGATGGGAGCTGGGGCCGGCCTCTAAGTCTCAGGAAGAGGCTTGGGGCTCGGGCGGATGGGCGTGGGGGCAGGGCGTGGAGACTGCAGGGTCTGCCAGGGGTCTTGGAGAAGGGGATCCTTCCCGGTGGGGCTAGAAGGGAACCTGCCCAGCGGCCAGAACCTGGGGCCAAGTTGGGCAGGTCTTCCCCGGAGTGGCTGGTGCCCAGGGACGGGGTCCGGGGCAAGTTAGGGCACTCACCTGTGCTCCAGAAGGGAAGTCAGGGGCAAGATGGGAGCTGGGGGCTGGCCTCTAAGTCTCAGGAAGAGGCTTGGGGCTTGGGTGGATGGACGTGGGGGCAGGGCGTGGAGACTGCAGGGTCTGCCAGGATTCTTGGAGAAGGAGATCCTTCCCGGTGGGGCTAGAAGGGAACCTGCCCGGTGGCCAGAACCTGGGGCCAAGTTGGGCAGGTCTTCCCCGGAGTGGCTGGTGCCCAGAGATGGGGTCCGGGGCAAGGTAGGGCAGTCACCTGTGCTCCAGAAGGGAAGTCAGGGGCAAGATGGGAGCTGGGGGCTCACCTCTAAGTCTCAGGAAGAGGCTTGGGGCTCAGGCGGATGGGTGTGGGGCAGGGCGTGGAGATTGCAGGGTCTGCCAGGGGTAGTGGAGAAGGGGATCCTTCCCAGTGGGGCTAGAAGGGAACCTGCCCGGGTGGCCAGCCACATTTTCTTAACAACCCACAACTCCAGAGAAGCTAGCTAACAAGGCAGATCCAAAGAGGGATGCATGGATTGCCCTGGGAAGGGGAAATAGATGCGATCTCCATGAGTGAACTGGGGGTGAGGGGTGAGCAGTGGAGGGTAGGGGATGGGGGATGAGAACATAAGGAAATGGGATGGTCGATCTGGAACAGGGATGGAGTGGGAAAGCAATGAGAGAGATAACATGTTGGAGAGAGATATCATGGGGATAGAGAAACCTGGTACTAGGGAAGTTGGTAGGAACCTCAAGGATGCCCCCAGTTTGGATTATTAGAAATAGTGGAGAGGATGCCTGAACTGCACTGATTGGTGAATACGCTAACTGTCATCACAGAACTTTTCTTCAATGACTGATGGAGACAGATGCAGAGAGTCACATCAAACACCAGGCAGAGCTCCAGGAGTGCGGTAGGAGAAAGAGAGGAGGGATTCTATGAACAAGTACATCAGGATCATAATGGGGAAAACTGCAGAGATGACCAAACCAAACTAGTGGGAACTCATGAAAGTTGGATCAATGGCTGTGGAGCCTGCATGGGACTGGACTAGGCATGGTGAGATAATTGTGTAGCTTGATATGCTTGGGGGCCCTCAGAATCCATCCCTGGTGCATGAGGGGGCTTTTTGGAGCCCACTACCTATGATGGGACACATTGTGCAGTCTTGAGGCAGGGGGAAGGGCTTGGACTTGCCTCTATCGGATGTGCCCCCCCATGGGAGGCCTTGCCTTCTTGTTGGGAGGAATTGGGGGTAGGTTAGCGGCTGGGGGATCGAGAGGAGGGAAGAGGTGGGTCTTTGATTGGTGTGTAAAATGAATGAAAAAATTTTCTTAATAAAACAAACTAAAAAAAAAACTTTTCAAAAAGCTTTCATCTAATTTTACAATTCAGCTTAATTTGATCAGTGGCCTTTTCAAGATGTAAATGCAACAAAAATATTAAAGATGACTTTTCTGCAGTTGATGCCTCTCTCTACTGAAAATATGTCCTCTAAGTGAGGAAAATGTCTTTGTATAAATGAAATCCATCATCTGTCTTCTACAGGAGCAAATGACAAATGGACCTCACCAATGATTGTGACACTCTTGATACATACAAACTTCAAGATTGCTTCGCTGCTTGAGAGTAATAAAGAACATGGTGGTGTTATTTATTGTGAAATCAGGGGTCAATGGCTAACTTCAAGGCCAAATCCTCTCCAATTCATTCATTGTTTTCATTACATGTAGTTTAATGCCACGAGGCATTTTAAGTAGTTTGGGGATTGTATTTTCACTGGGATTTATTATCTAAATATTTTTTCTTTACTCCCTTCCTCAACAAAATGCAGAATCACATAAATATTTCACTAAAATTAAAACAACTGCCTTACATTGTACAACTAAATGCAAGTCAGAGAAACAAACAAACATACCAGCTAAGTGGAGAAGAACACTTGTGGATGAAAGGCTTCCTGCTGCACATTAAATTCCTGTGCATTTTCCCTGAGTAAAACTTAAATTCCATGAGGAATGACCCAGGATGTATTGTTCTTGCTGTTTCTTTAGTGCCTGAGAGATGGTAACTTAATCCATTGGTTATTGAGGCAGGTGGTATTTCTCTTCCCTTCTTTTCCCTTCCCTTCCCTTCCCTTCCCTTCCCTTCCCTTCCCTTCCCTTCTCTTCCCTTTCCTTCTCTCCTTGGCAGGGAGTAGTCATAACAACACTAAATGAACATGCCAGGATGTTTGTGTGTGTGTGTGTGTGTGTGTGTGTGTGTGTGTGTGTGTGTGTGTGTGTGTGTAAGCATTGCATTTAACATTGGAACCAGGAGATGATCCTGTATCAAGGATTTCATGTATCTGAAGTTAAAACATAAGGAGTTTTTCTAATGCTGAACACTTGGTGGCTGATGCCTTTTAAAGGCCATACAAAGATTAGGAATATGTTGCAAGGTAAATAGAGTCTTATTTCCAGTTGGATAGATAACTCTAAAATATAGCTGTTGCCCTAAAGTAATGATGTCTTTGTCTTTACTTGATCTGTGCCTTCAAATCAAACAGGGATGGGATGGTGGGTAATTTTCTAGTGCTTTTCAAATAGTATGAAAGTAGAACCAATGATCAGAGGATTTGCTCATCTGTTACTAGCTTCTGTGTTAAAAATGCAACAATGCATTTATATATTGCCATTGTTACACAGAGTTCTTTGTCTAAAAAGGGAGACAAATATATAAGATATCTTTATTTTTTTTAACAAATTGTGATCTGAGGGCAGGGACAGTGGTTTCCTTCCTATCTGTATTCATCATAACCCATGCTCTGTCCCCTTTGCTAGGTACATTGCAAAAAAAATCTTACTTATAATTTTACCTGAGCACAGAGTTCACATCCAATGTCTCCTTGGTGTGTGTGTGTGTGTGTGTGTGTGTGTGTGTTTATTGCTTTCTCTAGTTTTGTTGGCTCAGATCACGTTTCCTGGGATGCTGGTTGTCTTGCTGTAGGACACCGATGGTACCTTTTGGACTTTGAGAAAAAATGGTAATAAAAAGAAATACAACAAAATACAGGAAACAGAAATGTGACCAGTGCAGCCTTGCTTGGTTCTATGTTAAATAATCTCAAATGAGTCCACAGCAGAGATTAGGAAGGTACTGAGATGAAATGTATCTGAAAATAGGTAACTGCCATAGTTTGCAGCAACCAAGAAGCCACCCTCTGATCACCAACCTCTCTGAGCATGCTCTGTGCTCAGTGCACATAGGATATTGAACTCTAATATCTCCGTAATGTGCCTCTTCCATGGACAGTGCTTCCACCGTGTCCACTTAACCACACAGTCCATGAACTAGGAAACACAAAGTTCTTCTTCAGCCACCTTCTTGTGCTGTAGCATCTTTCCAAGTAAATTCTGCCTGGCATTACTGAATGGAAAACAGAACCCAAATATCATCAAGTTAAATGACTTCTCATAAATCCTTCATTTAGTGTTGCTCAGTCTGCCATGTTTTATAGGGTGTTTTGCCCTGGACTTTGAAACCCCAGGATGTAAACCCCTGGATTCTGTTTTTCAGTGCTGCTCCAATTCTACTCTAAACTCATTTTGATTTCTCTCCTTATCTAGAACATTCCTTATATTATAACTTTAGTATTCTCTTGCTTCTTTATCTCTCTTTATCTTCTATCCTCTGTGCCTACCCTGTGGTTTGGGACTTCCATCTTTCTGTCACTTGAAGACCTTTGGCAAAAGACTGGTTTGGGAAAATGAATACCTTCTTTAGCTCCATCTCTTCCTATTACTTTCAGATACTCCCCCCCCCCCCCCCCCCCGCCACATACACACATTATGGCTATTATTATGTTCCACCTCAATAGGTTTAAAATAAAGTATGTTTTGCTGACCTTTATACCACCACCCTTTCTCTGTGTCCTTTAATGACACAGGTTGCTAACATTTCAACACACTCAATTCACCACCATTCATTTATTCGTAAGTTTTCTGTCCACTCTCAGTCTTGAAGGTCTGGAAATACATCTTCACCTGGCCATTCAGCAGATATCTACATTGCTCTCTAGTCTTCCTTTCTAGTGCTTAAAGAGAAAAGCTAATATTCATCTCAATGTTGCAGTGGTAGAGCATAAGCAAAGTTTGAATTATTCCTCTTTAAAAATGAATTATTCCTCTTTAAAAAATTCTGCCCAAATCTCCTGTACTTGAGAAGTGGTAAGCAATTTTCCAATATGACTTGACCAAGAGGAGGTCCCAAGCCATCTCATGTCAGCTACTGTGCTTTCTATGCTATATGGAGACACTTTCTAAAAGTTTCTTAAGTTTCAGACATACTTTTAAGTGCTCCTTTAAAAACTTTTACAAATAAACTCTCAGCTAAAGGCACATGCTATCTAAAGCTCTTTGAGACTTTTTCCCACAGCCAGTTATTTTCAGGGAAAAATTTTCTCATCCTCAAATCCCAGGTGAATTTATAACAGTTCTATGTGTTCATGTCAAAACAATTACTTCCTCCTGACTGGCCCCATCTCTGTGTTTTAGTGTTTTCCTGACACACAGGATACACCATTTACTGCCATCTAGGTACTTTTGATTTTCAAGACCAAAATTTAAAAATTAAGTGCATCCATTTATTAATGCATTTGTCTATGTTTGAAGGAGGAAGAGTATACATGGATGTCAGAAGACAATTTGCAGGAGTTAGCATTCTCCTTCCACCACATTGGTCGAGAATTGAACTCCAGTTCTCAGGCTTTGCAGCCTGCTCCTCTACTCACTGTTCTCTCTCATGGGCCCTCACACTCAAAATTTTTTTTGTTTTGTTTTGTTTCTTTCGAGACAGGGTTTCTCTGTGTAGCTTTGCGCCTTTTCCTGGAACTCACTTGGTAGGCCAGGCTGGCCTCGAACTCACAGAGATCCGCCTGGCTCTGCCTCCCGAGTGCTGGGATTAAAGGTGTGCGCCACCACCGCCCAGCCCTCACACTCAAATTTTATACCTTTGTTTCTAAATGCCCATTACAGAGCCCTGGCATATTAGGTGAACAAAAGATCTTTGTAGAATAAATTGTTACCATATCAGGTTTAGCTTCTTGTTTAAATGTTTTGAAAGTTTCAGTTATAGGATTTTTTTTTTCAGATCTGAGAACCGAACCCAGGGCCTTGTGCTTGCTAGGCAAGCGCTCTACCACTGAGGCAAATCTCCAAACCCAGGAAATATTTTGTATATGTCCAAGTGTTAAATACTATCCTTCAATATACTACTCTTCTTTGCTAAAGACGGTTACTGACCAAAGTTTATCATGTAGCCTTATCTGGCCCCTCTTCCTTTGCTAAGATCTTGGTATCAGCTGTACTCCTGAAATAAGGTTTAATTTTTTTTGACTTATGTGTGAATCCTGATACCCTATCAATATGCTGCCTCATGACAAACATATTAAGAAATAGTGACACTTCTCATTCCCTCTCCTAGACATGCAGTTGGAATTTTTCAGGACTTGCTAGACTAATTCTCAGTTGGAACATAGAGTGATTATTTATTTTTAGTCCAGAAAAAAAAACATATGGTAAACATCTCCATTCCCAAAAGGAAAAACAGGAAAATTTTTGTAACACCAGCTGTTTCCCTGAGCCTGGGAAGACTTAGCAGACCTCCTTGTTCCTGCTTCTCTCTAATGCATTTTTATCCAGAAATGATTGCAAATTCCCTTCCTTGTGAGACATGACCCATGCTGTGTGACACCTTGAATATTCTTCTTGTTGTGACTTTTAGGATCATTTGAAATAACTTCTGGTGTGCTGTTTTGCACTGTGGAGTGGCTACAGATACCAATACCATGCATTTAGAAGGCTACAAGGAAAATTCTGGTTGTTTTAAGCCTAAAGAAATGGTATGTGTGAGAAGATAGACCTGTTTAACCTGATTTGAGTATAACACAGTGTATTCATGCATTAAAAACTTGGCATGGTACTTGACTATAATTTTTATGTATTTATATATCAGTTCAAAAAACTATTAAAATACACATGAAGATTATTGTGTGATTATATAAATCAAATAAGGAGCAATACAAATCTGGAGTTTTGGTGATTTATTTATATAATTGTTTTATGCATCTTCTTTAATATAAAATATGTATGTTCATTTACAGGAATATAATTTCTTTACAAAGAATGTAATACAAATAATATCTATGAACTCAACACCAAACTTACAGTTACTAATAAAATATATTACCCTATAAGTAGTTTTCACAGTCTTTTCCTTTCTACCCTGAACTTCCATTGGTATGCAGCTAGAGTTTTCCTGCCTGGCCCACAGTCAGGACAAATCTCTCTCACCCGCCAGTCCCACAGCCGCTCAGACCCAACCAAGTAAACACAGAGACTTATATTGCTTACAAACTGTATGGCCGTGGCAGGCTTCTTGCTAACTGTTCTTATATCTTATATTAATCCATTTCTATAAATCTATACCTTGCCACGTGGCTTGTGGCTTACTGGCATCTTCACATGCTGCTAGTCATGGTGGTGGCTGGCAGTGTCTCTGACTCAGCCTTCCACTTCCCAGAATTATTCTCCTCCTTGTCCTGCCTATACTTCCTCCTGCCTGACTACTGGCCAATCAGTGTTTTATTTACTAACCAATCAGAGCAACACATTTGCCATACAGAACATCCCACAGCATTGGTAGGTATTTATTTTTATAGTTTAACTTAACCGTACTTGTATATATTCCAAAACAGTATGCTGTGAAATTTTCTTTATGTGTGTCTTTGTAGAAATTCTATATTTTGTTTAGGAGGGTTGGTTACAAGTTGTTGTTAAGGGTTAGGAAAAGGGCTAAACAAAGGAGATTAGATTTAAGGTTCTTGTTTAAAAAAAAAGATATATAAAAATGATAGAATAGAGGGTAGGTTATTGAATCTACTCAAAAAAATAAAGAGAAGATATAGATAAAAATATAGATTATTGGATCTACTTTTAAAAGACAATTACTAGTTTAAAATACTTTACATTAGATTGGATTTTTATATATTGTATACAAATTATATATATTGAGATTGATATTGTTAGAAAATGCCATACATATATTTCTAATCTTGTTCAAGATATTGTACTCATACTGTTCATTTAACAATGTAATGCAATTTGCTGATCCTTGAATGTTATTATTACCAACTATTAGGATATAAAAAATGAAAGTTAGTAGTTAGACATTGCAATCAAACTTGTAGTCATATTAGGTATGTTTTCAAGATCAAGCAGATATATTTTAGATCGACAGGTCATCTTCAAACCCTTCAGAGATCTACAGAATATGGTATTTAAAGTGTTTTAATAACTTAGAAATTTTTTCCTTTTTTTTAATGACTATGAGACATGTCAGCTCCTGGCAGTACCAATCTACTTCAGAGAAAATATGGGCATTGAAGAATCTGCATATGGAGTTAACTTTCATTGTGGCAAAAGTTAGTCACTGGACAACAAAGTATCCTCGAATCAACTCCTGACAAACAGGACAAAATGGACAGACAGGACATGAAACAAAGGACTACTGATTCTTGCCAAGACAAGTGTGGTTGTGGCTTTAACAAAAGGCATCTTCTGAGGCCAGGACAATATGGCACCATCCCTGAAGTGGTCTTTACAATCTGGAAAATGTACAGTGCCTCTTTCTTTGAAGGCAGCTGAACTGGCAGTGAACCTATGGCTCCTGATATGCAGTGTAACAGCAGGTGGAACAGTTATTCTTGAAAGAGTAACTAAGCTGACAGAGTCTAACCTCTCAATGGTAGACTGGCATTTAATAGAGGGATATGGAGAAGAACTGGATGCTGAGATGAAGCCACATACACACAGCCAAGAAGAATGGACAGCTGAATTAAAAAAATCAACAATTTCCAGAATTTAAAATCCTGAATCATGACAGGACACAAGTGGAATTCAGGTGTTTCTGGTATGTGGACTGCTCTCACCAAATGTGAGGTTGAACAGTTGGCCTTGTGTACATCCTACTTTACAAATGAGTCTGTCAGATATGGTAAGCCTATAGGCTGAAGATGATGCCCCAATGCTGCAGAGAAACCTCAGTGACTGTCCAGGAAGCTGGCTATTTCTGTCAACTCACTTTTTTTGGAAGCTGCTTTCGTGCACTTCCTGTTTTTATTTTTGTTAGGTAATATTATTTCCTTCTTGAGTATCTGAGGGAGTTGAAGATTAGTTAGTTATAGTTGAAGATTAGATAGTTATAGTTAGTTAAAGATTAGATAGTTATAGTTTTCCTTGTTAAGAATTTTAGAAAAGAAACCCACTAAAGAGATATAAGTGTATAAATTTGAAAGACGTTATAAGATAGTTCTGTTAGTAATATAAGTTAGGATAGAAAGTGAATCAGGTACATTTTGGACTTACCAAAATAGTATAGATAATGGGATATTTTCTCTGAATGCAAATGGACTAGACATAATAAATAGATATTTATTGCTTATATGTATTGTATATAGTTATTGTACTTTTTGTATATAGTTTTTCTTATATTAGTTATAACTTTTTTCCTTTTTTCTTTTTATTAAAATAGAAAAGGTGTAGTATTCCATTGTGTATATGTACCACATTTTATTTATCCATTCTTCAATTGAAGAGCATCTAGGTTGTTTCCAGGTTCTGGCTATTACGAACAATGCTGATATGAACATAGCTGAGCAAGTGCCCTTGTGGTATGATTGAGCATTCCTTGGGTATATGCCTAAGAGTAGTATAGCTGGATCTTAGGGGAGATTGATTCCCAGTTTTCTAAGAAAGTGCCATATTGATTTCCAAAGTGGTTGTACAAGCTTGCATTCCCACCAGCAGTGGAGGAGAGTTCCCCTAGCTCCACATCCTCTCCAGCATAAGGTGTCTTCAGTGTTTTTGATCTTAGCCATTCTGACAGGCGTAAGGTGGTATCTCAGAGTCATTTTGATTTGCATTTCCCTGATGATTAGGGATGTTGAGCAATTCCTTAAATGTCTTTCAGCCATTTGAGTTTCCTCTGTTGAGAATTCTCTGTTTAGTTCTATAGCCCATTTCTTAATTGGACTGTTGGGCATTTTGATGTCTAATTTCTTAGAAAACAATGACATCGTGAGGTTTGCAGGCAAATGGATGGATCTAGAAAAAATCATCCTGAGTGAGGTAACCCAGACTCAGAAAGACAAACATGGTATGTACTCACTCATAGGAGGATACCAGATGTAAAACAAAGATGACTAGACTGCTACTCACAACTCCAGGGAGGCTACCTAGAAAACAGGACCCCAAGAAAGACACAGGGAATGCCCAGCAATGGAGAAATGGATGAGATCTACATGAACAACCTGGACATGAAGGGCAAGGGTCAAGGGAAAGAGAGCTTAGGGGAGTGGGAGATCCCAGCTGGATCAAGAACAGAGAGGGAGAACAATGAATAAGAGACCATGATAAATGAAGACCACATGAGAATAGAAAGAAGCAAAGTGCTAGAGAGGTCCACAGAAATCCACAAAGATACCCCCACAATAGACTATTGGGAATGGTCAAGAGAAAACCCGAACTGACCTACTCTGATGATAGGATGGCCAAACACCCTAATTGATGTGCTAGAAACCTCATCCAATGACTGAGGGAACCAGATGCAGAGATCCATGGCCAGGCCCCAAGTGGAACTCCAGGAGTCCAATTGGCGAGAAAGAGGAGGATTTGTATGAGCAAGAATTGTTGAGACCAAGGTTGGAAAAAGCACAGGGACAAATAGATAAACGAATGGAAATACATGAACTATGAACCAATAGCTGAGGAGCCCCCAACTGGATCAGGGCCTCTGGATAAGTGAGACAGTTGATTAGCTTGATCTGTGTGGAAGGCAGTTGGACTGGGACCTGTCCTCAGTGCATGAGCTGTCTGGAACCTGGGGCTTATACAGGGACACTTGGCTCAGCCTGGGAGGAGGGTACTGGACCTGCCTGGACTGAATCTACCAAGTTGAACTCAATCCTCAGGGGAGTCTTTGCCCTGGAGGAGATGGGAATGGGGGGTGGGGGGAAGGTGGGGGGGCGGAGCGAGAGGGGGGAGAACAAGGGAATCCATGGCTGATATGTAAAATTAAATTAAATTATAAAATAAAATTAAAAAAACAGAAAAGGGGAAATATGGTGATATTTTATTTGTGCTGAAATGTGATTTTATTTGTATGTTAATAAATAAAAGTGCCTTGGGGTCAGAGCAAATAGCAAGCCATAGCAGAAGTCTGGCAGTGGTAGCACATGCCCTTAATCCCGATCACATGACAGGCTGATCTCTGTGTGTTCAAGGATACCACCAGCATGGAGACACACACCTTTAATCTCAATACCAACCATAGAAGACCTGGAGGTCTGTATAGACAGGCAGTGACAAGGTCATGTAGTTGGGTTTACAACCAATGAGAAGGCAGAACAGAAAGTCAATAAAAAGACAGACATACAGGAAGTAGGTCTCTTTCTCAGGGGAGGGACAGCAGCGGGTGGTAAGAAGGTGTTTTTGTTCTCAGCTCTTAGCTACTGCTCTCTGACCTCTTGGGCTTTTAACTCTGCATTTGGCTCTGTGTTTCTTATTTAATAAAACTTCAGAATTACATCTATAATATTCTGTAGGCAGTCATCTACATTGCTGTTTCTTATTAAAGGATAAGTGCTGCTGTATAGATGTCTCCTCTGAATGAAAACATTCCCTCCTAGAAGGAGAAGGGATGCTTACCTCACTAAGCTCACTACTTCACTGAGCTAGGCTTGTGTGGAATCGTTTTTTTGGTCTGTTTTTCATACTTATTTAAGGTTGATGTTTATTTACATAGTCCCAGGAAAAGTCATACAACACAACTGGCACCTAAATGGAATCCTAGGATGACCATCCCGTTGTCTTGGTATAATTTTATGTCTCCTTGATGAATGGGTCTATCATGAAACTATAGTGGTTCCCTAGAACTGTTGAAGAAGTAGAGAATTTATTTCAGTTCTTGAATGTAACATGCATAGGACAAGACTCTAAATAGGCTGTGATGTCAGTTGTGTTGTAAGCTCCACATTCAGTGGGATGTGCTGATGCAAGAGAACAAGACGAGCAAAATTACAAGCAAGTGATTCTCAGTTGTCTTTCCAGAAAGATATGCCTATATAAGGGAGGAATGGGGGAAAGGCATGTGTATTCTATTCATTGTATTAGCCCTTAACTTGTCAGGAAAACTAGGGGGGGGAGTGTGAGATGTGAGTGTTGGCTTGCTGTTTCTAACAGCTGAAAGGGTGCAAAGGAAAGAGACTGCACATGCTAAGGAGCCCTTCCTGAGATCCAAATACTTGAAACTCATGGGAAAAATTGAATATGCAGGAGGAATAAGAGGAAGAAAATATAGAAGAAAGGGTAGAAGATATTCTTCATATCTGATCATATGTAGGAAGGAAAAGTCTACAGTCAAAATGCAGACATGCCATCGGAGATGTAGACAATGAACGGTGTGGAAGGAGATAATAGATGTAATAGAAGACATCCCTCAGGTCTGATTTTAATACAGAGAAGGAAAAGTCTATTAGTCAATGTGCATATGGCATCTTAGTATTAGCCCACTACAAGAAACAGGCAATCAGGGAATACTCAGCATCTAAACTGCTTGCACTGGGAAAGACTTCCCTCTCCTCCTCCTCCCCACTCCTCTTTCCCCTCCTCCTTCAAGTGTGTGTGTATGTACACATGCAGGAATACACACACAGAAGCCACAGGAGAATGCCAGGTGTCATGCTCATTCTCCACAGTTTGTATTCCCTTGCAAGAGGGTCTCTCACTGAACATGGCACTCAGGTTTTCCAACTAGGCTAGTTGGTCAATCAACCCCAGAGATACCCCCATGATGCCCCACAACAGGCCACATTTAACTTTTTTGTGTGGGCACTGGGGATTGGCACAGATACCCAGGGTTGAACAAGTGGTCTTATCTGCTAAACCATCCTTCCAGCCTCAGGAAAGCCCTAAACAAGCATTGAAGGAACTTCTCACAGCCTGTATACTATGTTATAACCTCAATAGAATTGTATGTGCTTTATTGGTACACTTCCTCATCAATACTTGTCATTATTAAATATCCCCTGACAACCATATCAGTAACAATTAGTAGTTTAACATGGACTAAATTAGCAGTTTCACAATAGCTTAAGATGTAAAGCATAATTTAATTTACTTATGAGCAACCTGTGTTCCTATTTCTGTAAAGTACATGCTCATATTGTTTGAGCTACTTTTCTGTACTGGGTGCATGTTGTCTTTGCTCAATGGCTTGTAGGAGTTCATTATGTATTGTTGGTATAATACTTTTGTTATTTTAAGGTAATATAGGTGAGTCTTTTTAATATTTAGTTTGTCTTTTTTACCTTCATAGTAGCTGTTGATTAATTGGAAAATATTAATTTTAATATAATCAGATTTATCAAATTGAAATTTCATTTTCCCTGACTTTCTTCTAAATGGTTTTAATGTTTTCTTTCATTTCCAAGTGTATAATCAAGATTTTTATTGTCTTTGACTAAGAATGGAATTTTGTATTTTCTGTATATGTATTCAGCATTCTGCAAAAGGAATTATCAAATTCATCATTTCCATTGTTCTCTGGAGGTATGGCAGTCATCAGTTTTGAATTCTTGCTGATCTTGTGGCCCCTTTCGTATTTTTCTAAACTCTCCTAATATATCTCTCAGCTAGGTTCCTATTAGTTAATTTGTTGCTTCAATGACACTTGACATTCTGTTTCTGTTCATGAGCTTTAATTTATTTAGTGAACATTAAGAAATGGTTAGTTCAGAGTAGTTTTGTCCTACTAAAACATCAGCTTTATATGGTTCACTCTAAAATAATCATTTCAACATCTGCTTTGATACCTTTTGCTCTAACATCAGTATTAGTACACAAGTACACATTCTTCCTCTAACACTGTTCTTGGTTTTAAATTAAACCTTAATGCTTTTCTATAGATAGGTGCTTAAGGCATGTTCAGGCTTTTACTCACCTTATTCTCATCTCTCCTTCTTGTTTAACCTACTACATGTTTGTTTTCCCTTGGTCATTTTTAAAGACAATTGAAACAGCATTTGCTTTCCCCTCTAAGCAAGCTGCTAGCTTCAGGAACATCTTTTAACTGACCTCCATTAAACTTTTTCCAAATCTAGTTAATTTTGTCTTCTTAGGCTGTTTCACAGTTACCTATTTCTTTGTGTTCATTTTAAATTAGTTCAAGTCAATCTTATATCTCATCACAATTTATGTTGTCTTTTATTTCTGAGATTATAATATTTCTCCCTTCCCCTTCTTCCCTCTAAACCCTCCCATTCACCCCCTTTTTCTCTTTCAAATTCATGGCTTCTTTTTTTCATTGATCATTGTTACATACATATATGTATATACATATATATTCCTAAGTATAACTTGCTTAGTCTGTATAATGTTACGTGTATGTATGTTTTCAGTGCTGACCATTTGATGTTAGATAACCAATTGCTGTGTTCTTCCTTAAGGAAGAATATTTCTCCCACTCTCAGCATTCCTTGGTTGCCTGTAGTTCTTTGTATAGGATTGAGGTCTCATGGCCTTTTCCCCGTTCACTTTGGTGTCCATTGGTGCTGTCCTTTTCAGGTCATCAGCATAATTCTTGCTATAATTTTAATATTTGGTTCCAAAATTGTGCTGCTCAGGAATGGGAGATGAGGGAAGCCAAGTGGCTGGTGTCTAAAAGTCAGGTGTTATATGGAGTCCTCCACGCATATGTCCTGCTAAGCCTCATCTAATTGACCGTAATCTAGAAACAACTGGAGTCTTTAAAAGATGAGAGAAAAGCTTCCCTAAAACACTACAGAGTGCTGAAAGTCAAGCAGACATGTGGAAGATTGTCTGTATCTGAAAGAAGGGCATTGGATAGGATGCATTTCTCACTTCATGAATTTAATTTTTCCATAAAGGCAGGCCATGATTAGTGACAAATGATGTGATAAAAATCTTTTCTAAAAATCTAATAATATTTCTGGTATGCAAAACTAGAAGAGAGTGTTCAGAGCAATGCCACCTAATGGTAAGTGAGGTAAACATAGCAGTGAAATACAAGTTAGAAAGAATCTCAAAGTGGACAGATGTAATCTGTGGATGGACGCCAAGTCTTCCTTATATACTAGAGACTCAAAGTAGCAAATCTCAAGTTTAAAGACTTGACCAGACAGGTGAATTATTATGTAGCTAAATGCCACACATTAGCTTGCTGTTTGAATCCTACAAAATGGATTCATTTAAAACAACAGCAGCAACAACAAACACAACAAAGTAAAAGTTAACACTCTTGCATATTTTGACAGTATGTGATTAATGTTTAGAACACAAAATTATTTGACACACTGTAAGAACAAAAGACAAAGGGAAAATTCAAAATGACCCAGATATTGAACTTAACATTAGAATATGTCACTGCAGCTACTAGAAGTATACATGATCTGAAGAAAATGTAGTTATAGTGAACAGAGGAAAATCTTTGTGTGTCTGTATATGTGGTATATGGATGTGCATGCATATGTGGAGATCATATGAGATCAACCTTGGCTGTCATTTCTCAGGGGCCATACACCTTATTTTTTGAGACAGGAACTGAGGTTGTTGATTAGGGAAGGATAGGTGGCCAGCAAGCCACATGAATTCCCCTGCCACTGTTTTCCCAATACTGAGATTGCAAGCACACCACCACATCCTGCTTTCTACATGTGTTGGGGATTGAAATCAGGTCTCCATGCTTCATTATTACTGAGTTACTCCCCAGTCTCCAAAAAATCTAGTAGGCAAAAAATAAATATATAAAAGAAAAACAGCATATAAATTTGAGAGTAGAAAAAATAGCGTCAGTTATAAAAACTTCATTGAATAGGTTGATTGGTAGAATAACAACAAAAAAAAGGAAAGAAAAAAATGAACCTGAAGTTGCATTAATTTTAATAATCAAATCTGAAGGTAGCTTTCATGATTAGGTTAGGTGTTACCCAAAGATCTATTGGTTAAAATTGTTTGTCTCTGAGTATTACTTTTCAGAAGTTGTAGAATCGTTAGGAAGTGGGGCCTATGGGAGATTCTTAGGTCACTAATAATCACTTCTTCTTTCACCTAGGTAAACAATAGGCTTTCCCATATGTTCCTTCTCATTGATATCAGGCAACCCCACTGGAAGCCTCAAGCAATGGGCCCATCTAATATTAGACTAGATGATCAAATGATCCAAAATATCCTCTTTATGAGTGAATTACCACATTTACTTAGTAATTATCTTAGATAATCAGAAGCTGGTTAAAACAATAGCAGAGACAAAAGACTGGAGAAAGTAATCAGGTCCTTGGAGGCTTGTGGAGCATTACCATGTTAATACATATATTCATAACTGAAGTTATAATAGGAAAGAATGGTTCATGATTTATTGACAAACATAACCTTAAGTGCAGAAAAAGCAAAGTTGACAAATTTGTATATTAGCAAAAATTGCTTCCACTGATCAAGTTGAAGTAAAATATTTGAAGACAGAAGAGAACTCAGTGAGATATTCTCCTGCAGAAGCACACTGTCAGGCATGTTAAAGTTCCTCAACTGAAGATAGGTGATACCAAGTGGATACTTATCATCTACAAGGTTAAAACTGGATCCACATAAATGGCTGTTTCCCTTTTAGTTCATTTAAAGTATATGGTCATTTAAAAGTAATAGTTATCATATTTTCATGTGAAATTTAATTACTATGCATTTCAAATAAAACATAACAAAATCAGTATGAAGTATATGAAGATATGTGGGCTTCATCTGTTGCTAGGTTTCTATATTTAATGTGAAGTGTAATTAGTTTCTAATGAGTAAGAGATTGAGGCTCACAACATGGCATAGAGGCTTAAGGTGCTCACCACCAATTCTTATGGCTTAAGCTCTATCCCAGAGATTCACATAGTAGAAGGAAAGAATCAACCCCCACAAGTTGTTGTCTGACCTCCACACATGCCAAAAAATAAATAAATATTGAAAAAGTTAGTGACTACACAAAGCTGGCTATGGAAAAACCTGCATAGCATACATGTTTATCATTGCACCATGCACAACAAGTATACAAAGGAACCAGCTTTGATGCCCACCAAAGGATGAATGGATAAATAATATGTAAATAACACACACACACACACACACACACACACACACACACACACACACACATCATAGAATTTTATTCACCACAAATAAGAATGAAGTTATGTCATTTGAAGGAAAATGCAGTAATCTTGGGGGAAATCAGGATGAAAATAAAAGGGGGCTATTAAACTATTCAGGGACTGCAGAAGTGGAATGACAAAAAGGGAAATGGGATTAGAAAGCACTGGCTACAACCAAAGTACATTATCTGAAGTTATGGACATGCCATAAAGAATCTCCTTTATAAAATCCATCTGTACCAATAAAAACCTAAGGGAAATGTGAAAAATAAAGGTCTTATACATCAAAAAGTAAGAAAAAGGAATAATAATAAATATTACACAACTATGTGCTGATTACAGATGTACATTTAAAAAATAAATGCTATATATATAAAGGCTTCTGCTGAAGTAGTCACATGAGTGTAAGGTCCAACAGTCTTAAAGATGAAGTATATACCCAGAGGTAAAATGGGAATCTTTATAATGATACAATGAATTCTTTAGGGACATTAACAATCATGAATATGTATGAGCCTAATAACAGTGCTCCAAATGGATATCAATTAAGACATGACAATGCTGTGACAGAAAGCCTGTGACAATATCACAGAAGACTTAGACTCCTCTGACTTGGAAACTGATGGAGCCAATACAAAAAATCAGAAAATACATAAACAACATAGGTAGTTTTACAAACCACCATACTTTTGGTATTTATAGAACAGTGTATCATTAATTATAAAATACACATTCTTTTGATTGTAAATAATATGTCCATTACAACAGGCTACATTCTAGGTCATAAACTGTGCTTCATTAATGTATAATAAGTGAAATCTAATGATCTCTTAGAAAGACGAAAGAACATGAGCATGCAAGAAATACATCCATTACATCTAGAACACCAATATTTGTAAGTAAGCAATACATGTAGGTTATAGAAGAAATCAAAGGAAATCAGAAATTATATTGTTGGATAATAGTGAATATACAATATTTTAGTCAGACATGTGCTTTTATTATAAAAGAAAAAACTTATCAATAGTATATTTGCCAGCAAGGGTCCAGAAATGTGTTAAAAATAGGCAAAAAGGAAGAAAATAATAATTATAATCACAAAAATACCCAGTGAAATTAAAGGAGATAAGTATAGACAATGTAATCAAAGGAAAATATGTGTTTGCTTAAAAAAATTATATGTATAATATATACAACACATATAATATATGCTACATATACTACAGATAGTACATAATATTAACATATATTATGTGGTATATAATATATAACATATAGTGTATATAATATATAATATATGATTACATACAATATATGATTGTATATAAATATATACATATATATTTATAGATACAATATATATGGAATTGATAAGTTTTCGACATATATATAATACATATATGTTACATAAATACATAACATACATATATATATAAATTCCATGTATATATATATGAAATTGATCAACCAGAATAGCTAAGAGGAGAAAAAACAAACTTCCATCAAAGGAAGCAATAAGAGGAAGGATGAGCGTTCTATAAGAATATTGTAGTTTCAAGGTTATTAAAGGGAAAAAAGCCATCCTTGGTGATTTCCATTATTGTATGGTGAGACTCCATGTTCTGTGTAGTAACATTGGTCTGGGCTCATCCACAATAAACCCATCAGAAAAGTATCTTCACTTCTCTGTGTACAATTATCCAGGTCTCTTTGCACATTAGTTATACAGTACACATACATGTGTGCACACATACAAACATGCACATGCACAAAGCATTCATGCACACATATCATACATCTACACATACACACAAACCTACACATATAAAAACGCACTACACATACTACATACACATACACACATATCGACAAACATATACAAGCATACACACCCCCCACACACATTCATAGACACATATACAAATACTACTTGCACATGCACACACATACATTAATATATTCACACCACATATAAACACACAAACATATTCACATATACACATACTCACATACATTGGCACACCATCCTAAAATATGCAAATACTCCCAACAATCACTGTAAGTTCATGGAGCTCAGCTATAGAAAGTTCCTTGAATGAAAAGCTTGGTGCAGTATTCCTGTGTGGCTTCTGTCCACCTTAGGTTAGTTACCAATCCTGAATGTTAGCAGGAAACCTTGATTCATTTCAAATAGACAACTGAGCACCACGGGACTTATCAAGATATTTGGTGAATTTCTCCGAGAGTGAGAATTCAGGAGATGCTGCTGGTAGTGGCTCATCCTGGAATGAAGCCCTCACAGGTTTGATCACTTAGAGGGCAGAAGCTGTGAAATGAATCAGGGCAGGAGACTCACGTAGGAGAATCAGCAACTAGAAAAGGCAGGAGTTCTTTGTAAGAAATGTGGAATAAGGCCAGCAGATAATGTGAAAGAAAATTGCTAGCTGTGTGACTGGCTGGTTTTTGGCTCCTTATAATTTGTTCTGACATGGCGAGCAACCAGATGAGAGAGAATAAGAGTGACTGATTGACAGCATATCAGGAGGTAGATACTGAATATCTGGAGATTTTGCCTCAAAAAGAAGCCCAGGTTAATGACTCAGATACCCAACTCTAACATATAACCACCTCAGGTATCATGAAGGCAGGCAGCCATTACAAGGAAACTCACCTTGAGGCACAGATTGAAGCTTTAAAAACATGTTGTGCCCAAGTTCCTTGTGTTAATCAGTCTTTGCCTTTACTTGTCTTATTACTGCAACAAAACACCCCTGAGAAAAGCAACTTTAAAAAGGATGGGTTTGTTTTGGGTCATAGCTTAAAACCATAGTCCATCATGGACAGAAGGGAGGTCATGGAGGCAGGCAGGTAAGGCAGTGGGTGAAGCCTGCAGATAGGTAGTAGCTAGAGATGGCTGCTGTTCTGTAGCTCACTTTCTCCTTTTTATTTAGTCCAAGAGATTCCTGCCTTAGGCACAGCACCACTCACGTATAGCTTGGGGCTTTCCAGCTCAATTAAACTAATATAGAAATTCTCTCACAGACATACTCAGAGATTTGTTTCCATAGTGATTCTAAGTTGTCAAGTTGACAATCAAGATTATCTATCACATTCCCAAAGCAGTCCTCTGAAGTGAATCCAGGGATTGCATTTGACTCATTAGATTGCACATGCCCTGGACAGCAAAGACACCTCCCTTACCGTTTCAACAAGTTTCACTCAAAGGGAAAGTGGCATATACCTAATTTCTCCTAGCTGTAGCTGCCAAAACATATTATAGTAAGTGAAGGAGTCAGTCAGCTCAATTATTCCTGAATACCTTTATTGCAAAGTGACTACTCATCACAGCCTGCCAAAGGAGTTACAGACATACAGAAGGATGCCATAGGCAGAAGGTTCGGAGAGGGGAATTGCTAATGCAAGGAGACTGAAAGAGTCAGGTAGTTAACATAAAACTAACTGAAGAGCATTAATCATATAATCAGACTTCTGCAAATCAGATTTTTCAGGTATGGCTAAGTATATTTGGTGTGGAGAGCTGAGGGCACTATGCTATAAAAAATAATAGTATAATGAATTCTAGAGTGTAAGACACAGGAAATTTAAGTCCAATAAACTTTTATTGAAATGTCATTGTTATTGTTTAGATATTGAATGTCCCTTCCATGACTCATATGATAATGGGACACTTATCAGCCTGTGGAGTACTGTGAGATGATGAACCATTTAAGAGTTGGTATCTTGCAAAGAGGACTTAGGCAATGAGGGATGTGACTTTGAATGGCATATGAGAATCCTGGCCTCTCTTTCTTTCTGTTTCCCAGGCACCAAGAAGAGAGCATCCACTTCCACCATGCATCAGCCTGACATGCCTCCACACGCCCCAATGCAAAAAGAAAAACCAATCATGCATTGAAATTTTTGAACCCTTGAGCTAAATTGGATCTTTCTTGCTTTTCTGTTGGCTCTTTTTGGTATTTTGCCATAGACAGAAAGCTAAGGTTTTCATAAAACCCTGTGTGTGATAAGATACTTGTCATTTCATCAGGATGTTAGAACCTCAATAGTCATCTTACCCTCTGCAGCTAAGGACCAGCTTAATTAGTTGGATTGATAATTCATGATGCAGGAAATAGCTGCTGAGATAGAATTAGAAATGCAAAAAAGTCTCAGGGGAAAAAAAACTCATATAAAACAAAAGGAATGTGAACAGGATTAGGTGGGTAGCAGAAACCTATGAGGTAGACTGACAGAGCTTCTACCAGACTAAGAGATATGGGGGCAGTCTAAAGGATTGCAGGATTTCTAGAGTTGATTTGCTTGGCATAAATGCAACCGTTGAACAGTTGGTTTCTGGAGGTAGTCCTGGACATGCTCTGATGGATCAACAGCTAGAGGATGCCAGATACCAGTCCTCAGGAGGAGGTTGTAGGTGGACTTTTTCTGTCCCATCAACCAGCTCCCAAATCATGACATGGAGACTCATTATTAATTATGAAAGCTTGATCAATAGCTTATGCTTATTCCTTACTAGCTCTTATTACTTAAATTAATCCTTATCTATTTATATGTTGCCACGTGGCTTCTGGATTTTCCCTGTCCTCTAGCATGTCTTGCTCCCTTTGTGTCTGCTGGTGACTATGCCCTTCTTCTTCCCAGCATCCTCTCTGCCTGAAGATCCTGCCTAGCTATTGGACATTCAGCTCTTTATTAAAGCAACCAGAGTGACACCTCTTCACAGTGTACAAAAAAGATTATTCCACAACAAGAGGTAGTCCTGAAGGGATATCTGAGAGGTTCACTGTTGCATCTGGTTATCAGTGGACCACAAATAAGACCTCTACCTCATCAACTTCAGAGCCAAGGGCAAGGAAGAAGCAATAGTTGGGCTGATTTCCAATGTTCACCTCAAAGACAAAAGGAGACTCCAACTGGTCTCTAGGAATCAAAATGAACCAGAAAACTCAGAAGCACCGTCCAGCGAAAACTCAGCATCACAAAGAAGGGGATGTGAGGCTCTATATCAGCGATTCTCAACCTGTAGGTCACGTCCCCTTTGGGGATCAAACAACCCTTTCATAGTGGTCACCTAAGATTATCAAAAAACACAGATTTTACATTAAGATTCATAACAGTAGCAAAATCACAGTTAGGAAGTAGCAACAAAAATAATTTTATGGTTGGGGTCACCACAACATGAGGTAATGCATTAAAGGATTGCAGCATTAGAAAGGTTGAGAACCACTGGTGTATATGGATGATAATTCAGTCCTCCTCAGTAAAATTCCCCTGCCAGAGTACAACTGGGTTTCACATATGTGGAATTCAAGTTCAAGAAAGTTATTACTATGAAACTATGAAACTCACTTTCATCCTCTTGAGTGAGCCACCTCATCCATGCCCCTGCCTCTTCTCAGCCTACTCAGAAAGAAACTCTTTGGGAAGTCAATTTCAGGGAACTCATTAGATTGCATATGCCTCAGTTAGAGCAGTTGAGACCTGCCCCTTACTGTTGCAATCCTTATGGACGGCCTGAGTGTTGGAAACTCTTGTGGAGTCAATAATAATACTATCTCACACAAAACAAAATGTGGTCTCCTCTGTTCTCAGGTAAGACTCCCAGGGATCTTGAGGATTCATACTGAGAAAATGTACCATCTCCCTGGAGAGGTAGCATCAGGTTTCAGAATTCTCAGAAGAGTCACTTTCCTTTTCAAATTTTTTGTAATTGTGTAGAAAACACCCTGATCTTTTGTCTGGCAATGTCTCCTAGGTCCAGACAAAGTCTTGCATAATCCCACAGCTAGCGGGCAGGGATTATGGTAGGAATGCCAAAGCCAAAGTATTTAACCTTCTATTTATCTATGATGTTAAGCAATAGCTAAGAAGGTTGAAAGAGTCACTTGAAAATGTCCTGAGAAGAGATTGGACTGGTGGAAAATCAGAAAAAAACACACAAAAAAAAAAAACAACCAAAACTTGTGTTTGGGGTTGAAATAACTATAAAGTGCTGTAGTGTGACTATTTTGTATTGTATTAAAATGGGCTAATTCTTGCCTGTATTTATTTTTCAAATTGCTGGGGAAGATAGATATGTATTATATATTGGGCTTGCTTTATTGATTGTAGGAAAATAACCCTTGGAAAATCACATAGATTCTCATTGCAATAGAGTGTTTCGAAAGGTAGAAGTTTTCCTATTTCCCATACATCAAGGGAGTTCCCTAGCCTGGTGATTAGGAGTTGTTCTCAGAAACAATCTGTACCTGGGGCAATAGCAAGACCCTAAGGCCCTACTTCTGCATCATCCTTTCTCCTCTGAGTCTTTTATCCTCATTCTCTGCCATCCTACAAACTTGTATTTAGGGATTCTATGAACATCACATGAAGTGTTTCATCTTTGTGGACTTGGAATGCTATGCTAATACCTCATTTTAATAAAGAAACAAATTTTGAATTCAGAGAGGAAAGCCTACCTCTTTCTATTATATTGCCACCTTCTGAACCTGGAACTCGCCACTTCAGCTAGAACGGCTGGCCAGCAAACCTCCAAGTTGTGCCTGACTTTGCCGCTCCAGCACTGGAGTTACAGCCAATCACTGCCACACTTTGCTTTCATATCAATTCCTAATGATTGTATGACAATAATTTTTGTAGTGCAGGACTTTACTTACTGAGCTATCTCCCCAACCCTCTAAGCAAACTTTTAAATCTCACTCTAGATGCATAATCTGTTTACATGACACAGTATTTTTAATTGTTGCTGGACATTAATAATACGAGTCGTAAGTTTTGAAAAAAAATCAAAATTGAAGGGTGAAGTAGAAGAAAAGAAGACAGATTGGTCTAACAAAGAATGTTTTCAGATGATAAAAATCCATAGAATTCACAGTGCTGGAAAAGAAAGAAAGCCAGCATGAAAGACAAACATTGTCAAATCTTATGATAGATTACAAATGATGGCAAAAAAAAATGATTGCTAAGGGTTGGTATTATGTGTATGAATAGATAGAAATGGAGGTTTGGGGGGCCATGAGACTATTCTGTATGTGAATACATGACACAGTATATATTTTGAGAAGTCCACAGCACTACATAAGACAGTGAACCCTAGTGTAAACTGTGGACATAACTTATTAACGATGCATGCACACTGACATTAGGTTATCAAAGCTACCTCCCGGATGTGTAGTGTGGATAGTAGGGGAGGGGAGAGCTGGTAGAAGTTCCACACATCCTCTTCAGTTCCCCCTGTAACCCTGTAACTACTTTAAACAAATCAGAACGGAAAGATTTGGTATGCCAAGATTCACCCTGATTTTAGCATTCTTGAATAGGTCACCTACTAAAATGTCTAAGTCATAGTAAATTCTCAAGAGTAGCTGCATATCCTGAACAAAGAACAAAGAGAAACAGCCTTGAGCTACATTTCCATTTGTCTCTATTCATTGAAGACAACATGCTCATGCCTTTAAGTTGTGGACAGATGGTCTGGTGACAGGCAGTGGTAGTCACATGTGCAGGAATGAATCTCATTACAACTTAACAAGAAGATCATAATGGAAACAATCACAAGGGCGGGGGTGGGGGATGGGGGGGATGGGGGGGCAGCAACATTTTCATGCAATCCAAGAATGGTGATGATGGATACTGTTTTCCTCATTATCTTTTATTTCCTTTGTTCCTTGAAGAGCTAAGTAAACCAATGCAATTTAAAAACTAATTTCCAATTACATTACAGTTATTTTTATTATTGTGATTTCTCACATTACTTCTTCAGAGTGACCTTCTCTTTTACTTGCTTTACGCCAATTATATTTTTGAAATATTAAAAAGAACATTTAAAACACTTTCTGTTGCTCCTTTAGAGTGAGTGCAATAAAAATAAAATAGGCTTTCAGCAAAGTCCCACAGTCATCAACAAACTCACCCAGTTTCAATATGTACCAAATACGGAGACCTTGGTTTTAGTTTATAACATAAAATGAACAATGTAGGATAGACTTCACCTCTAAATGCCCTACAATGCTGGCTAGCTATCTCATATATTTTATAAAATTCACTTAATCAAAAATAGGCACCCATTCAAAACTTTTCTGAGAAAAACTGCAAAAAATATATTCTTTTAGAAAAATAATTGAAATTTGAAAATACAATAGGTGTTTTAAAATGACAGTGCTGTTCCCCTTACTGTTCTGGGACAGGTGAGCTTTGAAGTAACTCTTTCATAGATGAGAGCTAATATGCTTGATAACAGGAAAATGCAAATACTCTTAAGTGTCATGAATACAAGAGAAAGAAAATGAGTTAATGACCCTCAGGGGAGGTGCAGGGAAGATGAATGTCTTTGTGTAAATGTGTTTCCAGCAGGAAATCAGAGCTAATGAAGCCCAGAGGAGGATGGCTGGATCTTAAAGTCGAGCATTGAGGGACATTTGATGTACATAGCATGCAGTGGTGGAATGGGGAAGGGACAGGGACCAGTTTGTGTAAGAAAAGATCAAAGCCTCTTTAGGCCAAGTGTGGAAATGTCATGTAAGCTCATGCAAAATTTACTTTCAAGGCATAGAGCAGAGAGGCCAAAAGAGACAGAAATCTCATTGGAGGAGAAAAAAGAGCGAAGACTGAGAACTGGCGTACAGCTTTCCCTGAAAGATGTTAGGAAATGACAGTGACCAAGACAGGACTGGGCTGTCATTTTTCTGTGGAATTTGAATTTTAATAAGGGACTTTGACCTGTAAAAATCAGGTAACAATTAAAAGACATCTGTAGAATGGAGGAAATCTATAGTCCTTCCTCACTCATTCATTCACAGAAGACAGGGGGAACCTTGTCTACTCTTTGCTGACTCCAAGGTTAAGGTGATCTGTGCTTATTTTAAACCCCAGTCATATTTACTAAAGTGTTTTGGGCATAGGAAGCACTTACATTCTGTGATTCATAAACAGAACCATACAATTAGCAGAAAACTAGATTTTAGACCCCTGGAGTTACTACTGACCATATGGAAAAAGAAAAGGCAAAAATGCCATAGGTAGATACCATCAGAATTCTCAGACAAGGCTTTGGGTTGACTAGGTTAACAGTCTAAAATTGTAAAAACTCCAGGGACCAAGTCACCAAAAGCAAGAGGAAGCATACCACAAGCATAGGTGTAGAGCCCTTCCTTGCAGAACTTCCTGATTCACAATGAATAGAATCTCTAAAATAAACAGTTCATTTAAAAATAATAACAAATGCACTAGGAATTTAAAGGAAATACCAACATAAAGACTAATCTCTTTCTTGCCATACACTATGCTAGCAAGGCACAGGAAATAGAAATGTCAGTGAAGCAAAAACAGTAAAAGAGGAATTCTGCCAAGTGTGGTGGCATGTAACTATAATCCCAGCACTGTGGAGGCCGAGGCAGGAGGATGGCAATTCTCTACATAGTATGAGCCTGTCTTTTATGAAATTATTTCAACTGGATTCCCAAACCTATTAATGTGCTGAGATTTAGTCATAACAGGAAGAACAACTTTGGAACAAACTTCTAGTTACTGGGTTGTAGGGAAAAGATTATGTCATCTATCATCCCTCCCAGGTTATACCATCCCCCCACTCCGCTGAGCACTCAATTCTCTACAACTACTGCTGCTTCTGTTGTGATGACTGAGTCACAACTCAACTGTGACCCGAGTCTTTACAATTGTCTCTTCATCTTTCTTTTATGATGGCATGCACCTGTGTTCCAGTTAGAGAAGAAAGGAATAATCTCTGAGCACTCAATTCATTGACTTTATTAATGTCTTGCCTTTGGTGGGAAAATGTAGTAGTGGCTTGTATTTACGTCCAAATGACAGCACTCTTTTAGGAAATCTCTGGGAAGGTAGGGGAGACCTTCAAGGATTGGAAAACATGTCATCCTCAGCTTTAGACACACCTCATTCTAGAGCCCATGAAAAAGCTTTATCATGTTACAGAAGGCTTGAAGAAAATGCTTTCACTACCAACAAAGGAGTACACTAATGAATCTTTCCCACACACCACATTTTTCCCCACAATTCATAACCAATAATTTCACTTTCTTTCAAAGATGAACACATGTTCTCAATCATTACATTTATAACTCATCTTAAAAAATTCTTGAAATGTTGAGAAATCCAACATTCCAGAATTATTTCTTGAGATGAATTCCCCCATAAAGTTTATAAGGTTGATTATTCTTAAAACAGCCAGAAAGTGATATCAATATTTTCCAACTCAGCAGCTCTTTACTGTTTATATTGATTAAATAATTCAATTTAAGATTTGTGACCAGACAAAGCAGGTATATGACAATGGAGGCAGCCATGCTTATTATCATCTTCTTCACTTTACTGCCATCTAGTGTTTTATTTTATTATGGCTCACTACCCAGGTTGCCATTATCACCCTTGTCTGAATAAAGAAAAATAAAATAAGAACAAACTAAACATTAAACGTGTCTATTAATGGGTAACATTACTTCTCTATTTTTCCATGACTAATAAGGTTATTTTTTTAAATCTATGACAAAAGAAAATTCCTATTATTTTATTAGCTGTTTTGGATCTACTGTGTTTATTAAGATTTGGTAATATGTTTTTAAGATGGTTTGATAAAAATTATGGAATCCGAGAAGTAGGCTACTTTATAGATGAAAAACAGCAGTCAATGGAGGAAAACAAGATTCAAGTCTTTGTTGGAAGTCTCAAGGATGCTAAGTTCACCATAGGAGAGGAGGACTACCGAATTAGCCAGGCTCTCTGTGTGAACTGGCTTTAAGCTTTAAGAAAACATGTCACCAGCCTGTTGGAGACAGAATCAGGAAGTCATGGAAATACTAACAAGATGAAATTAGGTCAGTCACCATTTGGTGACATACGTTTGGTGAGAAGGTGTCAGAACCAACAGTGAGGGGATTCGATATAAAAAGATGGTATGGGGGGACTCAGCACAGGGTCATGCTTCAGTTCAATTTGAAGAGTGCTGCTACCACATACCTCCATAAAGACATGTTTATTTTATTATCACAGGGAGACACAGCACTGTTGCCATGATTTTCGTGATATGGAAAAAAAATTACTGTGGACTCGGGGTATTACAGACAGAAAACAGAGTGAGGCTGTTTACCTGCTGTATGTCTGCCTGCATATAGACAGTAAGGGAAAGAGACCTCCAAGAACAGAACTTACATTTATTCCCTCAAATCTTTGAGTCCATGCCAATGTCACAATTTCTTAATAGAAAAATACGTTGGTTACAGTTTCTTGAGGTTTTGTAATAGAATTGTTTAGTGCTGAATCATGTGTGTAATTGAAAACTCCCAGTGTATTAAATATGTGAGCCTGAGTAGACATTTTACTAAAATGGTTGAGAAAACATTGATGAAGTTATTAATTTTCTTTAACTTATACTGAAAATTACAAATTAAAAGACAACAAATTTTTAAAATAATCAAATATAAGTACATAATTGTGTAAATTGACCCTAGTTTTATTTAAAATTTTAAGAATTTCATAAATGAATACTGTATTTATATCATTTCCACAACCCTCTTTGTCCCCTCAAACTTATCTTATTTTCAAAAAAATTCAAATATATATATATATTTTAAAAAGAGTGAAGTTTCTACCTTTGATATACGGTGGTGAAATTAGAAGTTAGGCAATGAAAATCACAGTGAGCTTTGGCCACGAAACTAGGTATTAAAAACAAGGCAGCTGTCATTTGGAAAATACTACTTAAAGACAAAAGAAGAAGAAAATAAGTGCTCTGATGTCAGACAAGAAATTTAAGTGATCAAACCTATTACAGATGCCAGGAACAGAAGCCATCAGAAGCCAGAGGTCTGTATGTTGACATCAGCTGTTGTTTTCATAGCTAAGTCACAGGAACAATGATCTGCTACTAAGGAAAGCCTTCTGTCTTCTCTGCCTTCAGAGAATGGTGCACACCTTTAGTGCCAGCATTCGGGAGGCAGAGGCAGTCGGATCTCTGTGAGTTCGAGGCCAGCCTGGGCTACACAGTGAGTTCCAAGAAAGGTGAAAAGCTACACAGAGAAATTCTGTCTCAAAAAACCAAGAGAGAGAGAGAGAGAGAGAGAGAGAGAGAGAATTCATCTCTACAGGGCAAAAATCTTATTGCTGATTCCAACTTTGGTTGCATGATGGCTAGTTTGAACTGGCAACTTCACACAACCTAGAATCTCATGAAAAAGGAATATCAGCAAGGGATTGTCTAGATTATGCTAGGTGTGCCTGAGGGAGGTTTATTTTGATTACAGTGATTAATATGGGAAGACACATCTTCATTGTGGGTGGGGTCATTCCCTGGATCTAGGATCCTGGCCTACCTAAAAGCTGAGGGGTTTAGATATGGAAAAGACACATTAATCCATTGTTCTGTACTCTGAACTGTGGACAAGGTCTGATCAGCTGCTCCTAGTTGCTGCTGCTGTAACTTCCCAGCAATGATGGACTATGACCTAGACTTAAGGGCCAAATAGACTCTTTCTCCCTTAAGTTGCCTTTGTCGGGTATTTTTCACAGCAAAGTAAAAACAAACTAAGACAAGTAGAATTGCATATCAATTCTATATTCATTAATCTATTGGAAGTCACTGAGGTGGACCTTGTAAACAATTTTTTGCCAGGTGTCCCAGTGTTATCAATGGAGAATGATGCTACACACATACCATGGAAGGAAGGGGTTTCTTCCCCTGGCTTTGGTGCTCTCCTCTTACTAGGCTCGACAACCATGTACCTTCTCCAGAACAGACTGGAAAACATCATTCCCAGACAGTGTTTTCTCCACTACCTCCTTAGAGTTGTCAAATCTGCATACCATGGTTACTTTTCCATCCCATCACCAGTGTTCCCAGAAAGCTTTATAGTAAAGTTCAGAGATACAGCTCCTGATCATGCATTGATGCTCCAAGAAACCCAGAGGTCTGGTTTCTGGAAAGTCATAGCAGCAAAGAAATAAGCTTTTCTGCCTCCCAGTGAACTCTCTATAGCAAAGACTGGAATTTGTAGCTGGTGGGATGTGTGGAAAAATTGGGGATAGCCCTTCTTTATCTTGGACCTAAAGGGGTGTATCAATTAGGATTCTCAAAAGAAACAGAAGTAACAGTTACAGTCTTGAAATTTCAACAATGATTATCTGCATGCTGAAGAACCAGAGAGACCATGGATGCTCACCTGAGAATCTGGAAGCCTCAGAGCAAGGGAGGTCAATGATGTAGATGAATTCTAGAGGTGAAGATGTGAGTGCTCTGTGAATAGTCTCTACTATGAGTCTGCAAAAGGCCTAAGTTACTAGAGTCCAAATGCACAGCAATAGGGGCACATGCTCAGAATGAACTGAACTTGCTAGAAGTAGCCTTTTCTTATTCTGCATTTGTTCAGTTTTGGAGTTCAGCCTATTGGGTGGTGTTATCAATACTAAGGACATGTCTTTCTCTCTCATTTGCTTTCCTGATTGCCAATTCTCCCTAGAAATGCCCTTATAGGTAGACAGAACAGTGTACTTTAACAGTGTACACTAGGTATTTCTCCAATCGCTCAAGTTGACAGTCAAGATTAGACACCACCAGGAGACTGGTGGCTTCTAATATCTGGTATTTCTACATTCTTCATCATTTTCTTTACTTCGCCAAAGCAGTTCTTCACTGCTACAATTGTACAATAGTTACAATCTGTTTTCCTGTTCACACTACTGGATGGTTTCAGTTCTTCTGACTAGACCCTGAATGATACCTTCAATGTCTTCTTTACATCCTTCTAAACCAGGATTCATTTAGACTGTCAAGGCAACTTATGGTGAGCCTAAATACATCTAAGCCATATCATTAACCAGGCAGATGAAATGTTGTCATTTTAATAAAAAGAATCATCACAGGGTTGTGAATCTGAGATGAATTCTAACACCTTTCACACCAATCTTTGCAGTAAACTCTTACAGCCTCACTGTACAGTAACAATGAAGACTGGTGGTTGTTTTGTGCTTTATGCTTTTCAAAGCATGTTTCATTTATAGGGTGTTCTAGAGTAAAATCCTCAGTGTGGTAATAAAAAAAATTCTTAATCAGTACATCCAATAATGTCTGTCTATTTCAGCAACATGGCATCAGGCGGTGAAAGATGCCTCCTCCCATGCAACAGATGTTAGATTCATGGTGACATACTCTGGTGATACTCAGCTGCTAACATTAAATGAAATCCTTGTCATGTAGTCACTTAGTTGCTCCAAGACGTTAACTATTGAGTATTTCTGCTGTGATCTGGGAACACAGCAGAGAGGAGTATGCTAGCAGTGTCTGAGCTTCATTGCTAGAATCTTGAGATTTATGGACATTGATACCAAATAGAAATTCAAATAGACACAGCTGTCCATGGTTGCTACATACCCAGGGGGTCTTTGTGTCTAATTTACTTTGGGATTTTAGAATTTCAAAATGATGTAGAATATATCAAAAACACTGTTTTGAAGTTTTTTTTCTAAAGAGTAATCATTTATCCTTAAGAAACTTTTCTTAGTCTCTGCTAATTTTAGAATACTCTGCTTATCACTAAGACATAGTGATAAACCTTGAGAACCAGATGTGAGAATTAAGGCTGGCTCAGGGGTGATCTGTGCATAACTGGTATTCAGGCTCACAACATGGCAGTATCCCCTCCTGACTGTCTTGAACAAAGAATCTCATTTTTCTATATGACAGCTGTGGTTCTGCTACTCCCTCATGGATCATCAGTTTGTAAGGTGGGGAAGGGAGCCAAAGTGGGTAACAAGGGTCAGATATCTGTGGATATGATGGAGATAGCCCTCCAGGAGAAGATTTCAGTGAATCAGCTTTATTCTGGAGTATAGGAAATATATAGGATTGAGGAGCCTGTAGACAAACCCTATTTTGCACTAAATGGCATGCTCCTAGCATAAGGCTTCATGTATGGCAGCAGTGTCCTATAGAGAAGTTCCTAGTGCAAGTCTTAGTTAACATATGTACAGCAGGGGGGAGATGTCTAGCAAGAAACTGTGCCAAGGGTCATGCTAGAGCTAAATCAGGCATCCAAGTTTAGAGACAGCTTTCAGATAAGATCAGTCCTCCAGGCCTAGAGACATTCTCCAGATAAGGGTAAATAGAGAGCAGGAAGTCTCCCTGGGGAGGGAGTCCCTCATGTTTCAGAGCTTTGGTGAGAGCTGTCAGGCCATGATAGACTGCAACCTCTGACCATCAAGGCCTCCCAACAAGCAGCTATGAGTGTGAGATATACTGTATGTCTTTTCACTCACCCCTACCAGACAAATTATATCAGTCAATTCCTTTTTAGCCCAATGCAGTATTTGACACAAAATATACTTGAATAACAAATAGTTGTAGTATAAACCAAATATTTTGTGAGATAGTTATACAAAAAATGAGTCATGGACTATTAGAAATTTTGGTTTTTCTGAACATCTTACTTTGCCTTCTGCATTAGTTAGCTTTCTCATTACTGGGACAAAATACCTAATGCATGCAGATTAAGTAGGGAGGGGTTTATTCTGACTCCAAGTTTAGGGTACAGTTAATTAAGATAAGAAAGATGCTGCAGCAGGACCACTGATCCGTTGGTCACATTGTCCACAGTCAGGAAACAGAGATGAATGCTGCTGCTCAGCTCTCTCTCCCCATTTTATTCAGTCCAGGACCTTAGGCTCTGGGATGGTGTTGACACACTGAGGATGTGTCTCTCCTTTTCAGTCAGCCCAGGCTAGCAGCTCCTTCACAGATATACCCAGGACTTACTGTCACAATGATTCTAAACCCCATCAAGTTGAAATACCAAATTAGCCACCACAGGCTTCCTTACAGGGCCTCGTTCCTCATAGCTCAACATCTGGAATGGAGGTTTCCTTGTGTTTCTTTATATTATTTTGTATCTTTTATACCCATGTCATAGAAATCTTGTGGCATTTCTGAGATGTTTATAATCAGAAGGCTACCAGCCTCCTCATCACATCTCATTGTACACACCACAAAAGGATGGAGCCCTGGACATGAAGCTGTTGTACAAACAGTGCTCTATCTCACCCAGGTCATCTTGCTCCCTTTTCAGCTGCCAAAGACACTCTGGAATGCTGTGCAAACTGAGGAAATGTTTGGCCCCGAATTCCTACTTATTTTAAAGTACTACTCTGACGAAGGGTTGTCACTTCAGGGTCTCTATGTTAAGAACTGATTCTGGGGGAGTCTTTCCTGCTCTGGATGACACCCTATGCTCCTCTAGCTGAGCCTGGCCTTTCTTCTATCCTTTCAAACTTGATAATGTGGGGCTACCCATAAAAATCACTCAGTAGCTGAACAATAAAACTCTTTCCAAAGACAAAGCTGCAGGCCTGCTGGGCACACCTGTGTATCTACAGCAGAATTACTAGAGTGTGTGTGCTAGTATTTTAAAAGAGGCACTGCAAGAATACTTTGAGAAAGGAGAATAATTATAGGATGCAAAAATAACAAGTTACTATGAAGAATACAGTAGAATCAGTGGGTGTCTCAAGAGCAGTCAAAATGTAGAATACAAAACTGTCCTCAGTGAATACATTTTACAAAGAAATGGATTGGTAGAAGGAAGAGGTGAAAGACCTCTCAGCAGAAGGCTGCTGCGTTTCAGAAAAGAATAAATGATAGATATGCAGGACAGAGTTCGAGCATTCAGAAGAAAAGAGACCCAGAAATGGAGACAAAAGAAAAGTATGTGGGGAAAATGTGAATAAAAACAAAATATAAATGCTCATAAACAATAAAATTTGAAAGGTCTTAAACTGAAAACACAGCAAAAGCCAGGCATGGTGCCTCATGCCTTAATCCAAGCACTTGGGAGGCAGAGGCCGAAGTTTGAGGTCAGCCTGGTCTACAGAGCAAGTTCCAGGATAGCCAGTGCTAAATAAAGAAACTTTATCTGGAAAAACAAAAAACAAAAGAAAGAAAAAAAAAAGAACGGAAGGAAGGAAGAAAAGAAGTGTAGATGTAACCATCTTATTAAATAAGAAACACAGAGCCAATACAGAGATGAAAGCCAAGAGGTCAGAGCTAAAAACCTTACCCTTCCTGTCACTGATTTTCCTACCTCTCCAAAAGAGACCTACTTCCTGTGTGTTTGTGCTTTTTATTGACTTCCTATTCTGCCATCTCATTGGTTGTAAACCCAACCACATGACCTCCTCATTACTGCCCATCTGGACAGATCTCCAGGTCTACTATGGTTGGTATTGAGATTAAAGGTGTGTGTCTCCATGCTGGCTGTATTCTTGAATACACAGAGATCCACCTAGCTCTGCCTCCCAAGAGCTGGGATTAAAGGTGTGCGCCACCAACACCCAGCTCTGCTATAGCTTGCTATTAACTCTGACCCCCAGGCAACTTTATTTATTAACATACTAATAAAATCACATTTCAGTACAAATAAAATATCACCATATTTACCATTTTCTATTTTAATAAAAAGAATAAAGGAAAAAGGTTATAACTAACATAAGAAAAACTATATACAAAAGTACAATAACTATATACCATATATACAAGCAATAAATACCAAAACAATGTCTAGTCCATTTGTATTTGACAAATTCAAAGAAAATAATTCCATTATCTATTTTGGTAAGCCCAAAATGTACCTAATTCACTTTCTTTTTTTTTTTTTTTTTTTTTTTTTTTTTTTTTTTTTTTTTTTTCTTTTTTTTTTTTATTTATTTTAATTTATTTTGCAATACAATTCAGTTCTACATATCGGTCACGGATTCCCTTGTTCTCCCCCCTCCCGTCCCCCTCACCTTCCCCCCAACGCCCCCCCCCATTCCCATCTCCTCCAGGGCAAAGCCTTCCCCACAGACTGAGGTCAACCTGGTAGACTCAGTCCAGGTAGGTCTAGTCCCCTCCTCCCAGGCCGAGCCAAACAATCCTGCATAGGTCCCAGGTTTCAAACAGCCAACTCATGCAATGAGCACAAGATCTGGTCCCACTGCCTGGATGCCTCCCAAACAGATCAAGCCAATCAACTGTCTCACCCATTTGGAGGGCCTGATCCAGTGTGGACCCCTCAGCCATTGGTTCATAGTTCATGTGTTTCCATTCATTTGGCTATTTGTCCCTGTGCTTTATCCAACCTTGGTCTCAACAATTCTCGCTCATATAAACCCTCCTCATTCTCGTTAATTGGACTCCCAGAGATCCACCCAGGGCCTAGTCATGGATCTCTGCATCCATATCCCTCAGTAGTTGGATGAGGTTTCTAGCACAACAATTAGGGTGTTTGGCCATCCCATCATCAGAGTAGGTCAGTTCGGGCTGTCTCTCGACCATTGCCGGCAGTCTGTTGTGTGGGTATCTTTGTGGATTTCTATCCTAACTAGTCTTCAACTATAACTAAATAATCTTCAGCTCCCTCAGAGACCCAAGAAGGAAATAATATTAGCTAACAAAAATAAAAAAGGAAGTGCATGCAAGCAACTTCCAAAAAATTTGTGAGTTGACAGAAACAGCCAGCTGCCTGGACAGTCACCTGAGGTTTCTCTGCAGTGTTGGGGCATCATCTTTAGCCTATAGGCTTAGTGTATCTGACAGACTCATTTGTGAAGTAGGAGGTACACAAGGTCAACAGTTCAACCTCACATTTGGTGAGAGCAGTCCACGTACCAGAAACACTTGAATTCCACTAGTGTCCTGTCATGATTCAGGATTTTAAATTCTGGAAATTGTTGATGACTTTGAATTCAGCTGTCCATTCTTCTTGGCTGTGTATATGTGGCTTCATCTCAGCATCTCGTTCTTCTTCATATCCCTCTATTAAATGCCAGTCTACTATTGAGAGGTGTGAGCTTAGTTACTCTTCAAGAATAACTGTTTCAGCTGCTGTTCCCTTGCACATCAGAAGCCATCGGCCCACTGCCTGTTCAGCTGCCTTCGAAGAAAAGGACACTACCTTTTCTGGATTGCAAAGGCCACTTCAGGGATGGTGCCATATTGTCCTGGCCTCAGAAGGTGCCTTTCGATAAAGCCATAACCAAACTTGTTTTGGCAAGAATCAGTAGTCCTTTGTTTGGTGTCCTGTCTGTCCATTTTGTCCTGTTTGTCAGCAGTTGATTCAAGGATACTTTGTTGTCCAGTGACTAACTTTTGCCACAATGAAAATTAACTCCATATGCAGTTTCTTCAATATCCATATTCTCCCTGATGTAGATTGGTACTGCCAGGAGCCGACATGTCTCATAGTCATAACAAAAAAAGAAAAATTTTGTAAGTTATTAAAACATTTTAGATGCCATATTCTGTAGATCTCTGAAGGGTTTGAAGATGACCTGTCTATCTAAAATGTATCTGCTCAATTTTTAAAACATACCTAATATGACTACAAGATCTATTATAATGTTTAACTGCTAACTTTCATTTCTTTATATCCTAATAGTTGGTAATAATAACATTCAAGGATCAGAAAATTGCATTACATTGCTAAATGAATGGTATAAGTACAATTAGAAATATACATATAGCATTTTCTAACAATATCAATTTCAATATATATATAATTTGTATATAGTATAAAACAATCTAATCCAATATAAAGTATTTAAAACTAGTAATTGTCTCTTTTGTTTTAAACAAGAACCTTAAATCTAATTTCCTTTGCTTAGCCCTTTTCCTAACCCTTAGCAACAACTTGTAACCAACCCCCTAAACAATGAAAATTATCCCAGACCGAAAACCCATTAAAAGACCAAAAACCACCCGCCCCACACCACCTCTTTGGGAATTTGGGTGTCATATTCTTAAAATTGCTTCCTGCTGGGTATGGGTGAAGGTATCTTTATCCTGAAAAGAGAAATTTGGGGATAATTGTCAAATTCTAGGAAAGGTAACTATATCCTTCGTTATCCAGTCTGTGTATAATGCCAAAGTTGAGGGTTTATCTCAAGTCCTTACTCAAGTAGTCTTTGAGACTGGAACATCTCAGCTAACCCTCTTAAAATTGCTCTGAGCACTTTGTAGTCAAAAGCTTATCTGTAGATGATGTTTGTCAGCTTAGTGATATTATTATTGCCCACGTGGAATTGTTGTTGTTGTGGGGCCCCATCTTCTTCCTGAAGACTTCAGTTGATGTTAGGCCTGGCCGTGATTTCATGCAGAAAAATGGTAAGAGACTCAAACACAAAGACATATATAAGCAGCTAATTAAATACTTTTTTCTAGAATTAGTACTCTATATGACCATTCATATCTTAACAAAGTTTAAAATGCATATATATCTGTACACATATATATATTAATCTTGTAAATTTTGATATAAAATTCATACTTTAAGAAAAGTTTAAAGAATCAGAATAGAATCAGAGTTGATATTAGTAATAGAATAGTCCCTTAATTAATTTGGTTTTTCTCCTGTCCCATAGCAGAAGATGGCACTTTTCTTCTGGCATGGTACAGGGAGTTTGCATTTTCCTTTTAACAACATGCTTGAGTTTAAAGAAGGAGAGAGCCATTCTCCAACTCCAAAGTCAGCTTTAAATTTTAATTGAACTGGGACTATTAGAAGACCAATAGTGTTAAATTTCATGAGAGAAGAGCAGAATCAAACATTTAGGAAGACTTACAAAATTTTTTAGAGGATATACCCATATGCCATTTCACTCTGTTTCCTGGGATAGATGATTTGTCCCTTTTCTTCAGTTGTCTCATTTGTCCAGTGTTCTTCAGATTCCTTAACCTTCATTCTCCTAAAAGACAAATACAAAAACCTTTCCCCAAGATTAATTTTGGGGAGGTTCCTTTTTGGCAAGTTATTATCTGATTATGAAAAGGCATGTGTTACTGGTATAAGTTAGTTTAAATTGGATGTTCGTGCTGGATGGTGAACTATTACCTCCTCTAATTAAGAGGTCTCTCTTGTTCAAATTGAACCTTTATCAATTTTGATGGTACCCACAGCTTATCTTCTCCTGCAGAAACAAAAGCAAAATCTTGTCCCCAATGTAACACATGTCCTGGTTTCCATTCTGAGATCAGCACATCCTTAAAGTATATAGGCTGATTTAATTCTGTAGTTTTTTTCTATTATCCAATGTCTCTCTGCAGCTGTTGTTCCTTTCTCATTGGCATTAAGAAAATTCAAAGTTAATAGAGCATTATGCAGTCTATTTCTAGGTTTTTTTGTTATCCCTCTCTGTTTATTTAGCATATCCTTTAGAGTTCTTTTTGATCTTTCTATAACTGCTTGACCTGTAGGATTATGTGGTACACCTGTAATATGCTTTATATTATAATAAGCAAAAAACTGTTTCATTTTAACAGAGACATATGATGGAGCATTGTCAGTTTTGATTTGTGCAGGTATACCCATGATGGCCATAACTTCTAGCAAATGAGTGATTACAGAATTAGCTTTTTCAGAACTCAAAGCAGTTTCCCATTGAAATCCTGAATAAGTATTGATGGTATGGTGTACATATTTCAGTTTTCCAAATAGTCCATCTGCCAGATTTCATTCCTCTGAGTACCCTTTGGGTTACATCATGCTGGTAATGGCATTTGATTGTAGAAAGAATGAGTAGGACATTTCTTTACTATTTCTTTGGCTTGCTGCCAGGTTATGGAAAAATCCTTTTTAAACTTTCACTATTGACATGATGTTTTTTTATGAAAATATGAGGCCTCCAACACATTTCCTATCAATAATTTATCCATCTCATCATTGCCTTGTGCTAGAGGGCCTGGCAGACCAGTATGGGATCAAATGTGAGTTATATATAAAGGATGATTCCTTTTCCTGATTGTATGTTGTAATTGAATAAATAGTAAAGTTAATTCTGAAGCATCAGGGATAAATTCTGCAGTCTCAATATGTAATACCACTCTTTCAACATACTGAGAGTCAGTTACTATGTTGAGAGGTTCTGAAAAATCCATTAATACCAACAGAATAGCATACAATTCTGATTTTTGAACTGAATTATAAGGACTTTGAACCACTTTACTTAAATTTTCTAATTTGCAACCTGCCTTTCCTTGTTTGTTGGCATCTGTATAAAATGTACGAACTCCAGATATGGATTTTTCCTGTACAATTCGAGGCAAGATCCAACCAGCTCTCTTTATAAGATCAATTCTATCGCTTTTGGGATATTTGCTGTTAATTTCTCCCAAAAAATTACTGCAAGCTCTTTGCCAAGGTTCACTTTCTGTTCATAATTTTTCAATGTCCTCCTTAATTAAAGGTACAACAATTTCAGCTGGGACTATTCCTGCTAATTGACGAAGTCTCAATTTTCCTTTGCAAATCAAGTCAGAGATTTTTTCCACACAATTTTTTATTCGGTTTATTTGGTAAAATATCCATGCTAATATAATATCTTCCCTCTGCATTAATATTCCTGTAGGAGAATGCCTAGAAGGTAAAATAACCAAAATGAAATCCAGCTTTGGATCAATATGATCCACTTGCCCTTCATGTACTTTCTTTTCTACCAAGGCCAATTCTTTCTCAGCTTCAGGTGATAATTTTCTTGGTCCTTGCCACATTCTAAGGTTTTGAACAAATTATTCAGTTCATCATTTTTTACCCCAACAATAGTTCATAGATGAGAAATGTCTCCAAATAATCTTTGAAAGTCATTCAGAGTCTGTAGTCGATCTCCCCTAATTTGCATCTTTTGGGGTCTAATTTTTTGTAGCTCTATTTTATAACCTAAATAATTAATAGAATCTCCTCTTTGTAATTTGTAATCCCCAGCAAGGCAAAATTTTCTTTACTTCTTCAAACATTCTTTCTAAAGTATCTACATTTGAGTCAGCTAGTAAAATATCATCCATATAATGATAAATTATAGATTTAGGGAATTTATATTTATTATGTATATTAGGAAATTATATATTTAGGAAATACCAGCTCTTCTAAAGCCTATAGTTTCTCTGTTGTTAAAGGCCATTGCTGGACCCATACAGGATTGTCTGTTAACCATTTTAAAAGTAGAGCTCTTGGTGTCTTTGGGAGATCATCAGTTGTTGTGCCCTGTTCTTGTATAATATGGATGACTGGTGACCACTCATTAGAATAATATCTTCTAATATTTCTCTCAGAAACATGTGCTAGTTTATGATTTGTTTCTGAGGTTGGAGGGATGTTAATCTGAGTATTCCTTTGTTGCAACGTTTCGACCCCACAGGTTCATAGCTATGTTAGCCACATATGGTTTTAATTTTCCTCTCTGTCCTTCTGGACCTATACATTCGAGCCATCTTGCACTCTGTTTCATTCGAGATAATGTCCCAATTCCTAACAGTTGAATGTTTACCTCCTGAAGAGGCCAAGTTGAATGCCAAAATTCTTTTGCAATTATGGTAACATCAGCACCTGTGTCTACCAGACCAGACAACAAAACACCATTAATTTTTATCGTTAATTTTGGTCTTTGCTCATTTATGGAAGTTTGCCAAAAATTTTTCTTTATGTTTTCTCCTGAATTTTCTTTCTTTTTTTTTTTTTTTTTTTTGGTTTTTCGAGACAGGGTTTCTCTGTGTAGCTTTGTGCCTTTCCTGGTACTCACTTGGTAGTCCCAGGCTGGCCTCAAACTCGCAGAGATCCGCCTGGCTCTGCCTCCCGAGTGCTGGGATTAAAGGCGTGCGCCACCACTGCCCAGCTTCTCCTGAATTTTCTATTCTCTTTGTTTCATCATTCCAATCAACATGATTTATTCCAATAGGCATTTGGTTATTTAATTGCTCTGAGTAGGGGTTTCCTCTATGACTGCAGGGAAGGTTTGAACTGGATTTGTTATGGGGGCCTGCCTGAGGCCCCTTTGGGAGTTTCCCAAAGACTGAGGCAAAGGATTACCTTGCCTGTCCCTTGTTGATCTGCATTCATTGGTCCAGTGTTTTCCCTTACCACACCTTCTTCATACTCCAGAAGGAAGGGGCTTTCTGTTGCCATTGTTCCTTGAAGAAACATTGTTTCTAAGAATGACCTGTTTAGAGTCCCTTTTCAATTGTCCTTGCTTTCCACATCCAAAACATCTAACATTCCTCAACCCTTTTGAAATTGCTTCTTCTACCCACATATCATCATAGTCATGAGCCTCAACATTAGCCGTATCTGTAATCCAGTCTTCCAAGGTGCAGATCTTGCCTTTAATGGCCTGATTATTCTCTTGAATGCTGCATTCACATTCTCAAAAGCCAAAGATTCGATTATTATCTGACTAGCTTCTGAATCCGGTACCATTCTCTTTACTGCTGAAGTTAGTCTTTGTAAAAAAAAAATCTGTGAAAGATTCTTTTGGGCCCTGTATAACCTTTGTAATGACTCAGTTTTCTTTCCTGGTTCCTCAACTCTGTCCATGCATTCAAGGCTGCCATTCAACATAGAATTAAGGTTTGGATATCATATAAACATTGGCCTTTTCCAACAAACTGATCCTGGGAGACTTGTATTCCTTTATCCCTCCATTGTTTTTCTATGTTTTCAGCCTCCTCCTTGAACCACATTTGCCACTGGAGCCATTGTCCGAGTTCCAGAACAGCATGCCAGCTCCTACCAGTCCTGTGGTATAATCCTATTATAAGTTGACCAGGTGTTTGACATTTGCTTTACATATGGGAAATGCATGCCATAAGATACTATTGCCTCCTTCAACCTTCATAAATCTAACATTTCAATTGGAGCCCAAATATTTTGTGTATTCACTTGATCAGGTAACTGCTGTATGGTTACCGGATAAATTAAGGGTGACTGTGTGAAAACAGGCTTTCTTTCTGTAATCTTATGATCCAATCTTGAAACAACTTCACTCTTAATTTCTTCTGTCTGAATTTGAATTTCTCTATGATTCATTTTTACAAGTTTAACAAGTTTTTCCAAAACTGTTATCCTGGCACTTAAATTGACTACCATTTTAAATAGTAAAATGAGGATAAGCATAGTAATAAAGTGCATAATTCAATCAATATTAATCTTCTCATGTAGTTGTTCCATTGTCATACTGCCTAAAATTTCAAACAAAGCCCAATTTTGTTCCAATGTTCACATAAAACCCATTTTTTTTAATGTGGAAAAAGTTCTCTTTTAAATAGTTTCTTTTAAAATATCTGAAATGTTAAGTGACTTACCAAGTCTGCATAGAACAGTAGAAATCTGAGGGAATTTCAAAACAGCCACCTAGTGTCTGAGATGTGAATCCAGAGAGAGAGAGAGAGAGAGAGAGAGAGAGAGAGAGAGAGAGAGTGCAAGAAAGCATAGCCACAAGTTCTGGCTATCCAGCCATGTGTTCCCGCTTGAGCTGAGTCAAGGCTTGGCTCTGGCTTCCTTAAGCTCCAACCACGTGCATGCATTGGCTTTACAGGCAGGGGTCCTGGTTGGCAGGGCAGGCCTGAGTTGTTTGTAGCACCAGCTTTAAGCAAGTAGCTCCAACTGTGTGTAACCACTTGGGGCTACAGTCAGTCTGGCCTGAGGCCAAGCCTACCTGGGCCCGGGCTAGGGAGGCGGGCTGCTCAGGCCAGAAACCTGACCTGCCACCAAGTCAAGCCAAGAGGTTTTTAATGGATTCTTGTCACGTTGGGCGCCAAATGTAGATGTAACCAACCGTCTTATTAAATAAGAAACACAGAGCCAATACAAAGAAGAAAGCCAAGAGATCAGAGCTAAGAGCCTTACCTGCCTGCTGCAGCTGGCCTCTTCAGCCAAGAGACCTCTCCAAAAGAGACCTACTTCCTGTCTGTTTGTTTTTATAAAGACTTTCTGTTCTGCCTTCTCATTGGTTGTAAAACCAACCACATGACTGCCTCGTCACTGTCTGTTGGCTGTATCCTTGAACACACAGATATCTACCTAGCTCTGCCTACCAAGTTCTGGAATTAAAGGCGTGTACCACCAACGCCCAGCTCTGCTGTGGCTTGCTATTAGCTTTGACCCCTAGGCAACTTTATTTATTAACATACAAATAAAATCACATTTCAGTACAAATAAAATATCACCATAACAGGGAGCTGAAGAGAGTCCAGCAGGATTTTTAGAACATCTGCAAGAAGTCTTCAGGCAATACACTCCATATGATCTGGAAGCACTAGGGACAGAACTGACTCTGATCTTTGCTGTTCTGAATCAGGTAGCACCAGATATCAGGAAATTACTTCAGAGGCTGGACAGGTTAGGAGAAAGAGGCATAAGAGAGTGTATGATGGTGGCAGACAGAGTTTATAACACAGGGAGAGTGCTGAAGAAAAAGAGACTAAGAAAGAAAAGAGACAAGAAAAGACCCTGGCTAGAATTCTAGAAGCCCAACAGGAGAGATATCACCAGCAACTCATTGATATCCTAACCAATGCAGGAACCACTAGCTACCCACAAGAGTTAGGGTATATGAGATCAGGTAGGGAATGGCCCAAGGATAAAGAGCAGAAAGCCCCCAGACTGCAAAAGAATCAATGCACATATTGCAAAGAGGAAGGACACTGGGCTAGAGAGTGCCCTAATAAGAAACAAAAAGCCGAGGTCCTCCAGCTCGATATAGACAGAGAATAGGGGAGTTGTGGTTTGGCCCCCCTCCCTGAATCCAGGATACCCTGAAAGTAAAGGGCAAGAAGATAGACTTTATGGTGGATACTGGAGCTGAGAACTCAGTGCTATTGGAGCCAGGAGGCCCCCTAAAAAAGTGGGTTCAGGGGGCCACAGGGACCAAATCTTACTCATGTACTACCTAAAGATTAGTGGATTTAGGAATGGGGTGGGTAACCCATTTTTTTTCCTGATAATACCTGAGTGCCCGTATCCCCTCCTAGGCTGAGATTTGCTTGCAAATTCACTTCTCTGAAAATGGGGCAAAGTTATTCCAGCAGAATGGTCAACCACTCCAAGTACTGGTGACATATTGTAGCTGAAAGTTTTCCTGTGTCCTGGCTGGCCAGTGGTCTGGACAAATCTCTCCCACTCACGTCCCCCAAGTAAACACATGGAGGCTTATATTAATTGTAATTGCATGGCCATTGCTCAATCCTTTTGCTCTTATATCTTAAATTAGCCCATAACTATTAATCTATGTATTGCCACATGTTCTGTGACTTTACCTGTGTTCCATTACATGTTGCACCTTGGGCATCTTGCTGGTGTCTCCCCGGCCTTCTTCCTGTCTCTCCTTTGAATTTCCTGCCTGCCTCTAAGTTGCCTTGCCATTGGCCAAAAGGCTTTATTTATCAACCAATCAGAACAACATACATTTACATCATACAGAAAGACATTCTTCCATCAACACATGACTTGGGGGAAGAATATAGGCTGAACCAGAGGTCCTCAGAGCCTGATGAGTCTGTGCAGACTTGGCCCCAGAAGTTTCCCTTAGCATGGGCAGAGACTGGGGGGCATGGGTTTGGCAGCCCACTGCCCCTCCTTGTATACATGGAGATCAAAGCAGCCCATAAAAGTCTGACAATACCCAATGCCTTTGTAGGCTAAAAACCTTCTATAGTAGATGGCTATTGAAACTGGATGTGTTAAGGCCTATTCAGTCAGCCAGGAATACACCCCTCCTGCCAGTGAAAAAATCACCACACTAACGACTTTTGGCCTGCTCAGGACTTGACAGAAGTAAATAAAAGGGTTATATATATCCACCCTACAGTGACAAACCCATACACTCTGCTCAATGCCCTATCTCCGGACTGGCAGTGGTACACAGTTCTAGATCTCAAGGATGCATTCTTCAGCCTACCTCTGGCTCCCAGGAGTTAGCCCTACTTTTTGTTCAAGTGGCAACATCCCGAGATTGGGGTCAGTGGACAACTGACCTGGACCTGACTACCACAGGGGCTAAAAAACTCACCAATCTTTTTTGATGAGGCCCTCCATGAAGACTTGGGTGAGTATCACATCCAAAACCCAGATATCAGTCTGTTACAATATGTAGATAATCTCCTGATTGCAGCCACTGACCAAGAGCCCTGCCCAGCAGGTACAGAAAGCTTACTATGCACTCTTGGAAACCTGGGGTACCAAGCTTCATCCAAGAAGGCTCAGATCTGCAAACAACAGGTAACATATCTGGGGTACATCCTGGATGGGGGCCAAAGGTGACTCTCGGATGCATGCAAGGAGACTGTGTTAAAAATCCCCACTCCCACTCCCACTAAAAGAGTGAGGGAATTCTTAACCAGCATGGGTTCTGTCATTTGTGGATGCCAGGCTTCACTGAATTGGCAAAACCCCTGTGTGAAGCCACAAAAGAGGGACAGGGCTTTACTTGGACAGAGGAAAAACAATGGGCTTTTGAGTCCCTTAAGAAAAAGCTCCTGGAGGCCCCAGCACTCAGCCTACTGGACATTATCAAACTGTTTTATCTGTTCGTGGACAAACACGAAGGGATAGCAAAGGGAGCACTCATTCAGACACTGGGACCCTGGAAATGGCCAGTGGCTTACCTATCAAAGAAACTAGACCCTGAAGCAACAGGGCAGCCCTCATATATTCATATCATAGTGACAGTAGCCTTCCTGGTTAAGGATGCTAATAAACAAACTTTGGGACAAAACCTCACAATAGCCACCCCACATGCCTTAGAAGAAGTACTCAAGCAGCCTCCCAACTGCTGGCTAAGCAATGTCCACATGACTCTGTTGCTTAATCCAGCCAGAATAATCTTCCAGGTCCCAACAGCCTTGAATCTGGCCACCTTGCTACCCAACCCAGATCTGGAGGCACCATTCCATGAATGCACAGGGATACTGGCTCAGGCTCACTGCATCTGACTGGACCTCAGAGATACCCCACTACCAGATGCTGAGGAAACATTGTTCTCTGATGGGAGCAGCTTTGTGAAGAATAGAATGAGGTATGCTGGGGCAGCTGTCATCACACTGGATAAGGTAATCCGGGCAGAACCAATGCCAGCGAGGATATTGGCTCAGAAAGCAGATCTGATAGACCTAACTGAGGCCCTAAAGCTGGGACATGGGAAAAAGATCAATATTTACACCAATAGCCTCTATGTCTTTGCCACAGCTCATGTCCATGGAGCCATTGATAAAGAGAGAGGGCTCCTAACTGCTGAGGGAAAGACTATCAAGAAGAAGGAGGAAATTCAGAATCTCCTTAAGGCCTTATGGGGCCCCTAAAACTGGCCATAATTCAGTGTCCAGGGCATCAAAAGGGCAGTGGGCCAATACTGAGAAAGGTAACAACTTAGCTGATCAAGTTGCCTGGGAAGTGACCATGACACACACCCTAGCACCAGTCCCATCCATGCTGCCAGAAACCGCTGATTATACAAAGGAAGACATGGTCTGAATTAGGACTATGATTCAGTCCTAATAGTCCCTATGAATCAGTGCCTCAAGGGGTGATGGAGGGCAATAAGGTAATTTTGCCAAAGCAGTTGGGACTTAACCTCCTGCGTTGAATACATCATGCTTCCCACATGGACATCCAATTAACGCAGGACGTGTTAAGGCATTCAGAAGTAAAAATACAGAATGAAAAACAAGCCATAGAGGACCACCTGGTCAGCAGTTGTAAAGCTTGTCTATTAATCAATGCTATTACCAACCCCAGAAATCCTGGGATTCAGATGAGGGGCAAAAAGCCAGGTACATACTGGGAGGTTGATTTCACAGATGCTAAGCCCAGTAAGTTCAGCTACAAGTATCTTCTGGTGTTCATTGACACGTTCTTGGAATGGAATGCAGCATACCCTACCAAATATGAGTTGGCCCAAACCATGGTGAAGAGATTATTAGAAGACATCTTGCCAAATTATGGATTCCCCATAATGATAGGGTCAGCTAAGAGACCGGCATTCATGTCCCAGGTGAGTCAGAACCTAGCCATCATTCCGGGGATTGATTACAAGTTGCATTGTGCTTACAGACCCCAGAGTTCAGGACAGATAGAAAGAATGAATAGTACCCTAAAAGAGACCTTAACCAAATTAACCCTAGAGACTGGCACAGACTGGGTTACTCTCCTTCCCTTTGCCCTCTATCGTGTAAAGAACTCTCCCTACCATATGGGTGTGACCCCTTTCAAGATCATGTTCAGTACCCCTGCCCCTATTATTCCTAACCTTCAATCTGAACTCATAGCTTAAATGGATGATCAAGATGTGTTTGATTCTCTCAAGCACCTCCAAGTGCACATAAGCATGTCTGGCCTAAACTTAGGACCCTCTATGAATCTGGTAATCCCCCTGAGCTGCACAGGTTCTGGTCTAAAGACTGGGTCTTCATCTGCCATCATTGACAAGTGACCCTTGAGCCATGATGGAAGGGACACCAATAGCCCTAAAGGTGGATGGAGTCACCACCTCACCTCGGTGCACTACAGTCATGCAGGGCTCACCATCCCATTCTCCCAGAAAGAAGACTACTGAGTAGAAGAATGGGAGCCAACCCACTCAAGATCAGATTCTGATGAAGTGGCCCAACCTGACCTGAGACCACATCCTGATGATCATTCTCCTACCCATGGTTTCAGGGAACCCACACACACCCTGGAGACAAACTTGGGTAACCACTTCTAAGTATGGTGACCAAATCCAAGTGGCCTCAGCAGAGGCACCCAAGGTACTTGGTGGCCAAATCTTAGAGTAGAATTGTGTGACCTGACAGCTGGCTCCTGGGAGGTGTTGGACCGAGACATTGGGATGGATCACCCTGAGTGTGAGGGTCAGGATGATGTAATCCCATACCTTGCACCTCCTTGGGAATAGGAAAGATGGAGGCATTAGGTGGAAATTGGATAGGCTGTAGTCACCCATCGCTCTGGTGATACCTGAGAGACATCCCTATCTATATATGTCCTGGAGGTAGGTGGGTCAGGTCAGAGGCCAATAGATGTGGGGGCCTAGTTTACTTCTTCTGTAAAGAATGGGGATGTGAAAAATCTGGCAACACCTATTGGGGATCCAGGTCCTCTTGGGACCTCATAACAGTAACCAGAAATCACTCTGGGCTGGGGATCATGCAAAATTATTGTAAAGGCTACTCAGCAGTCTACATGGGAGCTTGCTCAAACCCCATGGGGCAATGGGTAGGGTGGGGAGAATGCTTTGAATATTGGTGTAACCTCATAACCATCAGGTTTACAGAAAAGGGACTTGAATTCATAGATTGGCTGAGGAGAAGGACATGAGGATTAAGACTTTATAAGGATGTCTATGATCATGGGTTGATTTTTCACCTCAAACTGTCCACCAATAGCCCTTGGGCCCCAACATTATTCTAGCCCCTCCCCGTATGCTTGAACTAACTCCAGACCCCTAGATGGCTGTTGTAATCAACACATCAACACAGCCAAACACCCATGCACAACAGCCTTGGATGATTACTGCCCTATATATGAATAGGGCAAACCACCTCACAGTGCCTGTCATTCACTGGTTCTGCTCCTCGACATCATAACTCAGTCTTTTTCAGTCCTTAATGCTTCAAAGCCTGATTTGACCACAGCTTGCTGGCTTTGCTATGACACAACCCCTCCTTACTATGAGGGCACTATCATGGTGGGAATGTTTAGTCAAACCTTGGACTTCATTCAGTGTGGAAGGAAATCCACAGTGTAGCTGACTCTCCAGCAGATCACCAGAGCCAGGACCTGTATTAGCAATGTCCCTGTTAATGAACAGTCCTTATTCAATTCCTCCCAAACCATTCCTAAGGGGGCCTTCTACCTAATTCCCCACAATGATACCTGGTGAGCATTTTCCACAGGCCTTACCCTTTGTATCCACACTGTGACTCTCAAACATAATGAGGGATTCTGTGTGCTGGAACGCCTGGTCACTAGACTCATTTACCATGTGGAGGACAAGTTCCTTGATAAATTGGGAATCTGCACATCAGAACCAAAAGGGAACCTGTGACTGCTTTAACTCTTAGTACCTTATTGGGAGCCAGCCTTGTCAGGATGGGGACTGGGACAGCCTCCTTGACTACCCAGAATCAGCACTATTCCAACCTCCAAGCAGTCATTGATCTAGATATAGAGAGATTAGAAACCTCCATCTCTCATTTGCAGGAATCCCTGACTTCCTTAGTGGAAGTAGTCATGCAAAACAGATGTTTAGACTTCATCTTTTTATGACAAGAGGGATTGTGTGCAGCCCTGGGAGATGAATGCTGTTTTTATGTAGATCAATCTGGGCTGCTTAAGGACTCTATGGCCAAAGTAAGAGGAGGCCTCAATAAGCAGAAAAGATACAGGGAATCTGGCCAGGGATGGTTCAAATCTTGGTATAACAGTTTCCCCCAGCTGATAACTCTAATCTCCACCCTCTTTTGACTACTACTGCTACTAGTCTTCATACTAACCTTCAGGCCCTGCCTCTTAAACAAGCTGATGCAATTCATCAGAGAAAGATTGGAGACCATCCAATTAATGGTGTAAAGGACTCAAACAGAATATGAGATCCTCAACCAAGATATAGAAGAGGGCCACCTGGCTCGGGGTAGGCACTCAGTCTACCAAATTAAGCATTGACAACCCATGATTGGGTGTCCTTAGGTCACTAGGAGAGGAGGGAATAAAGGTAAAAGAAAATCAGTAGCCCTCCTGAGTGAGAGTCAGCCCCTATCTCAAGGTATCTGCTGACCAGGGGTTAAACCCAGAACTGACCAGGGGCTGAATTGGGCTGGAACAATAAATCTAAATGTATATATCCTGGACCCAGCAAAACAGGATACAGGAAGTAAAAATTTATGTCTCTATAGATATCCTGCCTCCTGTCAGTCACGCTTAAAGTTCAACCAATAACTTCGAAGAAGTACCTCACCCCTGAACCCCCATCCAGCCTTGGGATGCCAAGATATGTAACCCACTGCTTGTAAACTTTCTCCTATATAAACCCCTTGTAATAGATGCTCAGGGCTTCCTCCTTCACTTGCTGTAACTGAGTGTCAGATGAGGTCTTTGTCCAGGCTTGAATAAAGAAACCTTTTTGTTTTTGCATCTTAAGTCAGCTCCTTGGTGGTTTGTTGGGGGTCTCGTAATGTGGGCATAACAGTTTCAAAGAAAGAGACTTGGTACTTTGCTCTGCAGAGAGATCATAGTTGGGTGTAGAGTTTATGATCCTCTCTGATAATCTCTTCTAACTTGTGCCTCTATACCACCAGTGTTCTGGCAGCTTCCGATACACTGCACTAATATGTCCCCTGTCTATCACTGCTTTGTGCTTGATGTCCTTATCCTTTGCCCCAACTTTTATCTTCCACTCTTTTGGGTTTCCACTCATCGGTGGTTTAACTGATCACTTTATATGGTTTAATTTTCTTCCCATCTTGACATATAGGTCATGCATTTGAAGAAACATGTTTTGCTGGTTGCCATGGAATTCACATATACATTTACAACTAATCTGTTTCAAACAGTGCTGGGCTAATTCACGGATTATGAATTAGCCATGCCTTTCCTTTATGATAAAATAGTTGTAACTTCTCCCCTAGGTCTCATGCATTGAGAGGGCTAAGGAGTCAGACCAGAGCCATGACAGGTTTCTAACAGCCCTGTCAGGGACCAGGCCTTAGTTTTGGTTTATTAGAACTGGCTGGAGCTGAGCAAGCAGTTCTCAGAAAGACCACAACTCAGGGGCAACCAAACAGCAGGCATCCCACAATCTTCTACTGGCTGAACAGGAGCCCCACAGCCTTCTGCTTGCTGGCTGAGCAGGAGTCCCACAGCTTTCTATTAGCTAAAGATAGCTTTTCCTACCCAGTAGCTGGAAGGTCCCTTACCACTAGAACCTCCCACCAATCAGCCCCCAGACTAATCTTTCCTCTACCAAAAAGCACCAGATTAATCCCTCCTGCCTGGAATTCCCCTAACTCCTCTTAAAAGGGGCTTGTGATTTCACTCTGGGGTCACTATTTGCACCCCAACTGTTGGAAACAAATAAACACTCCTGCTAAATTGCATATGGGACTTTTCTCAGACACTAACAGCATCACTGGTATTACTTGTTTCAGTTGTACATCAGCATTCACAGTAGGCATTCATGTGTACTTGTATGCAATTCAATACACTGTTCTTTTATTTTGAACAAAAAAGTTAGATAAATGAAACTTTCCATTGGCTCTCACTTGTTCCTTCTTCAGTACTTTTGCTTCCTAATGAAGCTCCGAGTTCCTGACCTTTGTTTCCATCTTTCTCCCTAAAGAGCCTCCCCTGTCAAGTCCCACTCGACCTGTTGAATGGTTCTAAAGTGGGGAGTGTGGAATTGGGAAATGATAGCTATGAAATATAAATGTAGATGAAGAAAAAGACAGAGACACAGGATAGCTTCAGGAGGGCTCTGGGTCAATACCACAGACCCTGAGTTTATTATTCACAGCCTTTATATACCCAAAAGCAAGTGGGGGGGCAAAAGACCTCCCCCTTGCAAGGACATCACAGTTCAAGGTACAAAACACAATCAAGTATAAACATTCCTTAGTACTCAAGACATTTGGTGACCACACCTTTAAATATCCCTGAAAATGTATCCTGTAAATATGCCTTGAAGTATAAGACACCTGGTAACCACATCTCTGGCCAAAACATCCTATTATGCAGCCTTGCAGGGGAAAAGAAAGTTGGATTCTCTGACCCTGAGTCAAGATGAAAACAAGTTACAAGCTGGGGTCTCCATAGGCCTCCACAGTTCCCTGATATTTTTTGTGAAGCAGGTCTACAACTAATGGATTCCTTCAATGTCTTTCCCCTTTTCCCTGAAAAAGTCTTCATTTCTCCTTCAGTTTTGAAGGGTGACTTTGTATGAGAGAATTCTGTATTATGTTTGCTCCTCCCTCTCACCACCACCCGCCTTTAAACCCTTGCTTTATCCTCCCTTTCATTATTTCTATAAATAATTTAATGTACTTCTTACCTTCGGCCCTTGATAGATGAGTGGGGCTTTGTTTTTTCTTTGCCTTCACACAGGACTAGTCCTTTATCTGTAGTTTGAAGCAGGATACCTCCTTCAGGATTGTTTTATTTATTCTGTTTGTATTTACTGAGCTTTCTGGGACTGTAGTCTGGTGACAGGGATTAATATTGGAAAATTCCTGTTTAAATATTTCCTCTGTTCCGTTTTCTATTTCTTCATTCTCATGTATTAAGATTGTATACATATTTATCATACACATCTTTTATTAGTATTCCACAATTTTCTACCTAGTCTTTTTATGTTCACTTTTCAGTTTTGAGGTTTGTATTGAGACATTATCAGATACTCTTAGAAATTCTACTCTCAGTTTGAAATTATGATCTTTTCTAGTGTTCATCCTAGCAGAGGCATTCTTCATTTCTAGCATGTTTCCCCTGTTTCTAACAATTCCTTTTGGTTGTTTCTCAGAATGCCCATCTCCACTTACAATGCTTATATGTTCTTGCATCTTGTCTGTCTACTTGGGCCCTTAGCTTAATAACCGCAATTGGATTCTTGGGGTCTGTGTCTGATTATTTTAATATCTTTCAATTGTAGTTTTTATTTGTTTATTTAGGAGGAATTTTCAATTTTGGTGGTTTCTTTTCTTTTTTATTTGAGCGAGGACTTGAGATAAGCCCTGCACTTTTGCATTATGCAGAGATGGGACAACAAATGGTACAAATGATACCTCTCCCAGGACTTGACAATTAACCCAAAATTTTTCTTTACCCCTAAACAGAAGGAAACAATTTTAAGAACCCAGATTCCCAAGAGGTGGAGGGGGTGGCTTTTGGTCTTTCAATGGGTTTTGGATAATTGTCATTGTTTAGGATGGTTGGTTACAAGTTGTTATTGTTAATGGTCAGGAAAAAAGGCTAAACAAAGGAGATTAGATTTAAAGTTCTTATTTGAAAAAAAGGAAAAAGAAAAAAGAGGATATAGATAAGAGTTAGATTATTGAATCTAGTCTGAAAAGAAAGAAGAGAGGATATAGATGTGATATAGATAAAAAGGTAGATTATTGAATCTACTTTTAGAAAGCAACTACTAGTTTTAAATATTTTACATTGGACTGGATTATTGTATAATATTGCATACAAATTATGTATATTGATACAAATTTGAGGTTGATTTTGCTAGAAAATACTGTACATATATTTCTAATCTTGTTCAAGACATTGTACCTACACAGTTCATTTAACAATGTAATGCAATTTGCTAATCCTTGAATGTTATTATTACCAATGATTAGGATCTAAAGAAATGAAAGTAGTTAGTCATTACAATTGAACTTGTAGTCATATTAGGTTTTCAAGGTCAAGCAGAGATATATTTTAGATATACAGGTCATCTTCAAACCCTTCAGAGATGTACAGAATATGACAGTTAAGATATTTTAATAACATAGATTTTTCTTTTTTTATGAGACATATCTACTTGTGGCAGCACCAATCTATCTCAGAAAAGATATGAACATTGAAGAAACTGAATATGGAGTTAGCTTCCATTGTGGCAAAAGTTAGCCAGTTGGCAAGAAAGTGCCCTTGAATCAACTGATGACAGTATGCTATCCAAAATGGACAAGCAGGACACACACACACACACACACACACACACACACACACACACACACACACACACACACACACACAAATGACTACCGATCCTTGTCAAGACAAGTGTGGTTGCAGCTTTGGCAAAAGGCATCCTCTGAGTCCAGAACACTTCAGAACTTGCTGAAGTGGCTTTGCAATTCAGAAAACATGCAGTGCCCCTTTCTTTGAAGGCAGCTGAGCAGGCAGTGGGTCAATGGCTCCTGGTGTGCAGCTGAACAGTAACTGGAACAGCTATTCTTGGAGGAGTAGCTAGGCCAATGGAGTCTGGCCTTTCAATAGTAGATTGGCATTTAATAAAGGAGACGAAGCCACCCACAAGCCGAGAAGAATGGGAAGCTGAATTCCAAAAATACCAGCAATTTCCAGAATTTAAAATCTTGAATTATGACATGACACTGGCGGAATTCAATTTTATCTAGTACATGGATACTCACACTGAATGTGAGCTCAAGCTGTAGGCCTTGCATACATCCTGCTTCACAAATGAGTCAGTCAGATATGTTAAGCCTGTAGGCCAAAGATGATGTTCCAACATTGCAGAGAAACCTCTGGTAACTGTTCAGGAAGCTGGCTGTTTCTGTAATAACTCACATTTTTTGGAAGTCACTTGTTTGTACTTCCTGTTTTACTAGGTAATATTATTTTCTTCTTGCATCTCTGGAGGAGTTGAAGATTAGATAGTTGCAGTTACAGTTTTCTTTGTTAAGAAAATTCTGAAAAGAAACTCATTAAGGAGGTGCAAAGTGTGTAAATTTGAAAGACATCATATGATAGTTTTCTGTTGGTAATTCAGGATAGGGCAGAAAGTGAATTAGGTACATTTTGGAATCATCAAAATAGGATATACAATGGAATATTTTCACTGAATTTGTCTAATGTAAATGGACAGACATTGTTGATGTATTTATTACATGTGTATATTATATATATTTATTGTACTTATTGCATATAGTCTTTCTTTAATTTAGTTATAACTTTAAAAATTTTTATTAGACAAAAAAAGGGAAATGTGGTGACATTTTATTTGTCCTTAAATAAAACTTGCCTGGAGATCAGAGGAAAAATCCAGCCATCATAAGTAAATACAAAAGTCATGCAATGTTAGCACTTGCCTTTAATTCTAACTCTTGGGAGGCAGGGATATGTCTGGATCTATGTGAGTGCAAGGCCACACTGGGAACAGAGTCAGATGTGGTGGCACATGCCTTAAATTCCAAGACTAGTTAAGCATGGAGGTCTGGAGGTCTGTACAGACAGATCAGAAGTGACAGAGCTGGGCAGGAAGAGGAAGTGATGTAGCTGGACAGAGAGAGCAAATCAGATGACAGAACAGCAAGGCATATAGGCATGGTTAGACAGAAAGTATCTTACCTTTCGAAGCTGTGGAGTTGATGAGGTGAGGTTAGCATGTGGCTGTTCCTATTCCTCTGATCTCTCTCAGGCTTTCACCCCTATATCTGGCTCTGTGTTTTTTATTTAATAAGACCATTTATAAATTCATCTACATATGTGTACACATACATCCTTATTAAAAGCTCCATGACCTAAACTATGATTAAATTAGATTTTTCCATGTGTTTAGGACCTTGCGTTAATATTAAGGAGATTTAACTATTGTTCTGTGACTCTGCCACTCCTGTAGGATCCTTGGAGTCCCCCTGCTCTAATTTCATGCAATGGAAACAAAACATTTATCATTTTGAATATGAATGGCATGCACTGAAACACAAATTTAAATATTTCCTTAATTTGTGTGCTAAGACAGATGTTTCCTGGGAGATCTTAAAGTCCTATATATGTAGAATTAACTGAATAGCAGGGAGCTTAGAGGAAAGAACAGACTTTGTTATTTATTTATCAAAGGCTTTTGACAATTAAACTGCTTAAACCTCAGTTTTATAGTAAGTGAAAATGAAGAGAAGAAACAGTTCTCCATGTCTCCAGGATCACATGAGAGAAGGAAGTTTATTAGGTATGAGCTACTTCAGAAAACTTTATTTTACAATCATTTTTCACTTTTAAGAATATATTAATTTTAAGCTCCACTAAAATCCCACAGTTTAACTCATTATGTTAAAGATAAAGCTGAATTTTCCTTGCACTGTTTCCTCTGTTACCTTTGATCTTCTACTGAGATTTAAGTGAGGTGAACCAGGTTGTACAATCCAGACACTAACCAAGAGCAGCAAAAGTTCTTGTTGGAGTTTCCCCTTGTTTTCTGTAGACAACACCTTGTGGGAATGGAAGGCCAAGGAACATGTCCAGCCTTCACTCTGTCACACTACCTTCAAAGTGATGTCATCCACTAGAAGCATACGGCCCCCAAAGTCTCCCAAGGCCATTGTCGTACTGTTCTAGTACTGTCTTAGTCATCTGCCATCAACCTTTTATATTTACCCTTCCTTGGTCCTGTCACTGTGGGGGCATCTCTATCTCTCTCTCTCTCTCTCTCTCTCTCTCTCTCTCTCTCTCTCTCTCTCTCTCTCGTGTGTGTGTGTGTGTGTGTGTGTGTGTGTGTGTAATCATTCTCTATTTTTGATTGTATCAATCCCTCATCCCCATTCAATTTTTCCTGGATACCCTTCATATCACATCTCCCTCCCAACTCCATGTCCTCTCTTCATAATCCACTAAGCCCACTCAGTGCTGCCCTTTTGTGCACAGGTGTATGGTCATCCATTGGAGCATGTGCATTCTAACAGGAGCCAAGTCTCTGAAGAAAACTGGTCCCTCCTCCTTTCCCCAGCAGCCTTCACCTGCCAAAGCTCCTCAGCTAGGACTGAGGCTTCATGAGCTCCTTCCACATCTATGCAGGATCTCTATCTTGATCTCATGCAGGCTCTGGAGAGGACAGGGCCATTTCACTCATGGATTCATGGAGACATCTTTACTTCTATGGAGACACAAAAGCATCCCTCACCCCTGGCTACCTCAGAGGAGTATTTTGTTCTTCAGTCCTCAGAAACACAGCTACCAAATCCTGGAATTTTCCTTCTAATCCCACTAACAGCTTTGTGACCCCGGAGCATCCCAAATGCTAAGCAATTTTGAAAGAACAGAAACACTGTATTTAGGAAACCACTCCTGAAAGAGGTGTGACAGAGACCAGAGCAGAGGGTAAAATATGGCATTTGTCCACTGACAGTGAGGAATAACAGTTTGGAGAGACATTTTGTTTTGCTCCCCTGAAAATCACACAAAAATAGCAAAACCAGTGATTCACATGACTACAGATTGTCTTTGTTTTTCTCTCCTCTAGTGTTAAACTTGGCAATTACACATATTTCAAAGACAAGTTTGTCTTTGTCATCACAAATTTCAAAAGGGTGAGTGCTCAGTTATATATAAAATTAAAAATTTTGGTCATTTAATAGTGTAACAAATCTCAAGGGGCTTTTTAAGGACACAGATATGTTATGATTGAAGAGAGATCCTGCAAAATACAATGGACATTTGCTGCCTTCCCTGCCTTGTGCTGGTTTTATCAACTGGGTTTTTTTTTTCACTTCAACAAAACTTCACTGAAAAGAGCTAAATTTTTTTTCCTCCCCAACTAGCCGTTGATGCTATTTTTCCACACTGTCCCACTTGTAATTAGGAATTCACCCATTAAAGCTGTTTCTTAATTTCATTATAGCTTTAGATTACTTTCAAATTTTTAGGAATGGATAGTAGACTTTTCTTTTTCTTTTTCTTTTTTTCCAAAATAAAGCAGCATGGATGGTAATGATTTACCTCTGAGGTCAGTTTGGAGGTTATTTGTTGCATCTGCATATGAACCACACACAGCAAAACCAGTCAGTCTGATATGCAAAGGGGAGGGCATGTAGCAATTTGTGGGATTTTCTATTTCTTTTCTTTTTTTTGCTGCAATTCATATGGTTTTAGTGATGTTTTCATTTTAAAAATTCCATTTAATCACAGTATAGTCAAAACACATAGTGAGCAACTGGGACACCTGATACTTTTAAAGATTTATTTGTGAAAATTTAAATAGCTTGGTATGTTAACATGAACGTGTAGTTGCTATCTTAGGTGGCTGAGGCAGGAGGTTAGCTAACTGAGACATTTCAGGCCAGATTAAGTAACAAAGAAAGTCCTTGCCTCTTAAAATAATGGTGAGTGGTGGGAGACATCTTTATTCTGTCAACTGGCTCCAAAAGCCTATTACTACTGGACCAGCATTATAATTACATTATATAAATTCTATATCCTTTGATCAGCTTGAGTCTAAAGAGACTTTGGGATTTGTTTTCTCCTATTTACTTTTCATTCATTTATTGTCTCATATATATATATACACACAATGAATATTCATTTAATATTCATTCATATATATATATAATGAATATTCATTTGGATAACAATAGCTATGGGAAAACACAATGAATAAGAAAAATCACATATAACAATATTTTATTCAGAAATGTAATATTCCCTTTTCGATTTAGTAACACCAGTCTCTCTCTCTCTCTCTCTCTCTCTCTCTCTATATATATATATATATATATATATATATATATATATATATATATATATATATATATATATATATATATTCACAACATTTCTAATATTTTAGGATATGCAAACTAATGATACATAACCTGCTTTATTCTTTTTTTTAAACACAAAGAATATTTTTTATTATACAGCCCTACTGATTTCTTTTGGTAATGCCACATACCAAGCCCAAGACCTTATAAATATGAGGTGAATATTCTAACAGTGTAATTTCAAAATAAGTTATAGACATAGTCCTTTTAGATTAGCATAGCATGTACATACAATGTCAACATCTTTGATGAAAACAAAAATATAAAGTATGGATTCTTTTTATATAATTTTATTTTTTAAAACATGTACATGAGCACTGTATCTACATCACTTCCATTCTCCTAATCCCCCTTAAGCTCCTTCCATGTCCCTTATCACAAATACTTATGTGGAAACACACACACACACACACACACACACACACACACACACACACACACACATATAAAACTTACTGAATTAATTTAGCATTGCTTATATGTACATGTGTCTAGGGCTAACCACTTGGGATTGGAGAACATATATGAGAGCTGGTCCGCAGCAGAAACTGATTCTCCCTCTCTTTTTTTGATTATTAAGAAATTTTTTTAAATTTTATTTTATTTTATTTTACAATACAATTCAGTTCTACATATCAGCCACGGATTCCTTTGTTCTCTTCCCTCCCGCCCCCCTCCCCTTCCCCCCAACCTACCCCCTATTCCCACCTCCTCTAGGGCAAAGCCTCCCCCGAGGACTGAGATCAACCTGGTAGACTCAGTCCAGGCCGGTCCAGTCCCCTCCTCCCAGGCCGAGCCAAGCGACCCTGTATAAACCCCAGGTTTCAAACAGGCAACTCATGCAATGAGCACAGGACCCGGTCCCACTGCCTGGATGCCTCCCAAACAGATCAAGCCAATTGACTATCTTACTCATTCAGAGGGCCTGATCCAGTTAGGGGCCCCTCGGCCATTGGTTCATAGTTCATGTGTTTCCATTCGTTTGGCTATTTGTCCCTGTGCTTTATCCAGCCTTGATCTCATCAATTCTTGTTCATATAAATCCTCCTCTTTCTCGCTAATTGGACTCGCGGAGCTCCACCCGGGGCCTAGCTGTGATCTCTGCATCCAGTTCCCTCAGTCATTGGATGGGGTTTCTAGCACGACAATTAGGGTGTTTGGTCATCCCATCACCAGAGTAGGTCAGTTCGGGCTGTCTCTCAACCATAGCCAGCAGTCTATTGTGGGGGTATCTTTGTGGATTTCTGTGGGCCTCTCTAGCACTTTGCTTCTTCCTATTCTCATGTGGTCTTTATTTACCATGGTCTCCTATTCCTTGTTCTCCTTCTCTGTTCTTGATCCAGCTTGGATCTCCTGCTCCCCCAAGCTCGTTTTCCCTCGACCCTCGCCCTTCTTTACCCCCACTCATGTCCAGGCTGTTCATGTAGATCTCTTCCATTTCTCTGTCATTGGGTGATCCCTGTGTCTTTCTTGGGGTCCTGTTTTCCAGGTAGCCTCCCTGGTGATGTGAGTAGCAGTCCAGTCATCCTTGTTTCATGTCTAGTATCCTGCTATGAGTGAGTACATACCATGTTTGTCTTTCTGAGTCTGGGTTACCTCACTCAGGATGATTTTTTCTAGATCCATCCATTTGCCTGCAAACCTCATGATGTCATTGTTTTTCTCTGCTGAGTAGTATTCCATTGTGCATATGTACCACATTTTCTTTATCCATTCTTCAGTTGAAGCGCATCTAGGTTGATTCCAGGTTCTGGCAATTACAAACAATGCTGATATGAACATAGCTGAGCAAGTGCTCTTGTGGTATGATTGGGCATCCCTTGGGTATATGCCCAAGAGTGGCATAGCTGGATCTTGGGGGAGATGGATTCCCAATTTTCTAAGAAAGCGCCATATTGATTTCCAAAGTGGTTGTACAAGCTTGCATTCCCACCAGCAGTGGAGGAGAGTTCCCCTAGCTCCACATCCTCTCCAGCATAAGGTGTCTTCAGTGTTTTTGATCTTAGCCATTCTGACAGGTGTAAGGTGGTATCTCAGAATCATTTCGATTTGCATTTCCCTGGTAATTAGGGATGTTGAGCAATTCCTTAACTGTCTTTCAGCCATTTGAGTTTCCTCTGTTGAGAATTCTCTGCTTAGTTCTATAGCCTATTTCTTAATTGGACTGTTGGGCATTTTGATGTCTAATTTCTTGAGTTGCTTATATATTCTGAATATCAGTCCTCTGTCAGATGTGGGGTTGGTGAAGACCTTTTCCCATTCTGTAGGCTGTTGCTTTGTCTTGTTGACCATATCTTTTGCTCTACAAAAGCTTCTCAGTTTCAAGAAGTCCCATTGATTGATTGTTTCTCTCAGTGTCTGTGCTACTGGTGTTATATTTAGGAAGTGCTCTCCTATGCCAATGCGTTCAAGACTACTTCCTACTCTCTCTTCTAGCAGGTTCAGAGTAGCTGGATTTATGTTGAGGTCCTTGATCCACTTGGACTTAAGTTTTGTGCACGGTGATAGATATGGATCTATTTGCAGCCTTCTACATGTTGATATCCAGTTATGCCAGCACCATTTGTTGAAGATGCTTTCTTTTTTCCATTGTGCACTTTTGGCTTCTTTGTCAAAAATTATATGTTCATAGGTGTGCGGATTAATGTCAAGGTCTTCTATTCGATTCCATTGGTCCACATGTCAGTTTTTATGCCAGTACCAAGCTGTTTTTATTACTGTAGCTCTATATTAGAGCTTGAAGACAGGGATCGCGATGCCTCCAGAGGTTGTTTTATTGTACAGGATTCTTTTGGCCATCCTGGGTTTTTTGTTTTTCCATATGAAGTTGAGTATTATTCTTTCCAGGTCTGTGAAGAATTGTGTTGGTATTTTGATGGGAATTGCATTGAATCTGTAGATTGCTTTTGGCAAAATTGCCATTTTTACTATGTTAGTCCTGCCTATCCATGAACATGGGAGATCTTTCCATTTTCTGACATCTTCTTCAATTTCTTTTTTCACGGACTTAAAGTTCTTGTCATATAGGTCCTTCACTTTCTTGGTTCGTGTTACCCCAAGGTATTTTATATCATTTGTGACTATTGTAAAGGGTGATGTATCTCTGATTTCCTTCTCAGCCTCTTTGTCAATTGTATATAGGAAGGCTACTGATTTTTTTGAGTTGATTTTGTATCCTGCTATGTTGCTGAAGGTGTTTATAAGCTGTATCAGTTCCTTGGTTGAATCTTTGGGGTCACTCAAGTATACTATCATGTCATCTGCAAATAGGGAAAGCTTGACTTCTTCCTTTCCAATTTGTATTCCCTTAATCTCCTTATGTTGTCTTATTGCTCTGGCTAGAACTTCAAGTACTATATTGAATAAGTATGGGGAGAGTGGACAGCCTTGCCTCGTTCCTGATTTTAGTGGAATTAATTGCTTTGAGTTTCTCTCCATTCAATTTGATGTTGGCTGTTGGCTTGCTATAAATTGCCTTTATTATACTTAGGTATGTTCCCTGTATTTCTGATCGCTCCAAGACCTTTATTGTGAAGGGGTGTTGGATTTTGTCAAATGCCTTTTCTGCATCTAGTGAGATGATCATGTGGTTTTTTTCTTTGAGTTTGTTTATATGGTGTATTACATTGATAGACTTTTGTATGTAGAACCACCCTTGCATCCCTGGGATGAAGCCTACTTGATCATGGTGGATAATTGTTTTGATGTGTTCTTGGAGTCTGTTTGCCAGTGTTTTATTGAGTATTCTTGCATCAATGTTCATGAGGGAGATCGGTCTGTAGTTCTCTTTCTTTGTTGTATCCTTGTTTGGTTTAGGAATAAGGGTAATTGTAGCCACAAAGAAGGAGTTTGGTAATGTTCCTTCTGTTTCTATTGTGTGGAACAATTTTGAGAGTATTGGTATTAACTCTTCTTTGAAGATCTGGTAGAATTCTGTGCTGAAACCATCTGGTCCTGGGCTTTTTTTGGTTGGGAGACTTTTAATGACTGTTTCTATTTTGTTAGGGGTTATTGGACTATTTAAATAGTTTATCTGGTCTTGATTTAACTTAGGTACGTGGTACCTATCAAGAAAGTTATCCATTTCTTTTAGGTTTTCCAGTTTTGTGGAATAGAGGTTTTTGAACTATGACCTGATGATTCTCTGGATTTCCTCAATGTCTGTTGTTATGCCCCCCTTTTCATTTCTGATTTTGTTGATTTGGATGCTCTCTCTCTGTCTTTTGGTTAGTTTGAATAAGGGCTTGTCTATCTTGTTGATTTTCTCAAAGAACCAACTCTTTGTTTCATTAATTTTTTGTATTGTTCTGCTTGTTTCTATTTTATTGATTTCAGCTCTCACTTTGATAATTTCCTGGCATCTATTTTTCCTGGGAGACTTTGCTTCTTCTTGGTCTAGAGCTTTCAGGTGTGCTGTTAAGTCACTAGTGTGAGATTTCTCCAACTTATTTATGTGGGCATTTAGTGCTATGAATTTCCCTCTTAGTACTGCTTTCATAGTGTCCCATAGGTTTGGATATGTGGTGTCTTCATTTTTGTGGATCTCTAGGAATTCTTTAATTTCTTTCTTTATTTCTTCCTTAACCCATTGGTGATTCAGTTGAGCATTATTCAGTTTCCATAAGATTGTAGGGTTTCTGTAGTTTTTGTTGTTGTTGAAATCTAACTTTAAACCATGGTGGTCTGATAGAATGTTTTGTATCTGTTGAGATTTGCTTTGTAGCCAAGTATGTGGTTGATTTTAGAGAAAGTTCCATGGGGTGCTGAGAAGAAGGTATATTCTTTTTTGTTAGGATGGAATGTTCTGTAGATATCGATTAAGTCCATTTGAGTCATGACATCAGTTAAGTCCTTTATTTCTCTGTTAAGTTTCGATTTGGGAGATCTGTCCAGTGGTGAAAGTGGGGTGTTGAAGTCTCCCACTATTAATGTGTGGGGTTTATATGTGGTTTACGCTTTAGTAATGTTTCGTTTACATAAGTGGGTGCCCTTCTGTTTGGGGCATAAATGTTCAGAATTGATACTTCATCTTGGTGGATCTTTCCTATGAAGGGTATGTAATGCCCTTCTTGATCTCTTTTGATTGATTTTAGTTTGAAGTCTATTTTGCTGGATATCAGGGTGGCTACACTTGCTTGTTTCTTAAGACCGTTTGATTGGAAAGTCTTTTCCCAGCCTTTTATTCTCAGGTAGTGTCTATCTTTGAATTTGAGATGTGTTTCTTGTATGCAGCAGAAAGATGGGTCCTGCTTTCGTATCCATTCTGTAAGCCTATGTCTTTTTATAGGTGAATTAAGTCCATTGATATTAAGGGATATTAATGACCAGTGATTGTTCATTCCTGTTATTTTTTGGTGGTAGTGTGTGTGTACTTCTCTTCTTTGGGGTTTACTGCTGTGGTTTATCTATTGCCTGTGGTTTTGAGGGTATATCTGACTTCCTTAGGTTGTAATTTTCCTTCTAGTGCTTTCTGTAGGGCTGGGTTTGTGGATAAGTATTGTTTAAATCTGGCTTTGTCTTGGAATGTCTTGTTCACTCCGTCTATGAGGATTGAAAGTTTTGCTGGGTATATTAGTCTAGGCTGGCATCCATGGTCTCTTAGTGTCTGCATTACATCTGTCCAGGTCCTTCTGGCTTTCAGAGTCTCCATTGAAAAATCAGGTGTTATTCTCATGGGTTTGCCTTTATAAGTCACTTGGCCTTTTTCCTTAGCTGCTCTTAATATTCTTTCTTTATTCTGTACATTTAGTTGTTTAATTATTATGTGACAAGGGGACTTTTTTGGGGGGTCTAGTCTGTTTGGTGTTCTATAGGGTTCTTTTATCTTCACAGGCATTTCCTTCTTTAAGTTGGGAAAGTTTTCTTCTATGATCTTGTTGAATGTATTTTCTGTGCCTTTAAGTTGGTATTCTTCTCCTTCTTCTATCCCTATTATTCGTAGGTTTGGTCTTTTCATGGTGTTCCAAATTTCTTGGACATTTTGGTTCATGACTTTGTTGGCTTAGTGTTTTCTTTGACTGATGAATCTATTTCTTCTACTGTATCTTCAACGCCAGAGATCCTCTCTTCCATCTCTTGAATTCTGTTGCTTATACTTGCATCTGAAATTCCCGATCGTTTACTCAGATTTTCTATTTCCAACATTCCCTCTGTTTGTGTCTTCTTCATTTTTTCTATTTCCCTTTTCAGGTCTTGGACTATTTCCTTCATTTGTTTCATTTCTTTTTCATGATTTTCTTTCAGTGCTTTATTGTTTTCTTCCAGGACTTTATTGTTTTCTTCTACTTTATTTGTCCTTTCCTCTAATTTTTTATAGTGTTCTTCACATTTTTTTGGTCTTTCCTCTATATAAGCCTCTACCTTCTTCATGATGTTATTCATAGGCTGTTTTCTTCTGCTTCTTCCAATTTTTGATGTTCAGGTCTAGATGTTGGAGTAGGGCTAGGTTCTGGTGATGCTGTATTGCTCTTCATTTTGTTGTATGTACTTTTGCCTTGATGTCTGCCCATCTCCTTGTGGTTCATTCTTGGTCTTATCAGTGCACTTGTTTCAGCCCAACCTGACAGAATCAGGAAGTCTCTCTTTCTTGTAAAGATGGGAGCTCTCTTGTCCAAATAGGAACTCTGGGGCAGGATGGGAACTCTTGTCCAGAAGGGAAGACCAGGGCAGGATGGGAGCTCTTGTCCAGAAGGGAAGTCTGGGGCAGGATGGGAGCTGGGGGCCAGTCTCCCCCTGCTTTATTCTTAACTTGTGTTTTTTCAGTATTGTTTCAGCAGAGGTTCAAATGAGGTGAATATCTGTAGATCATTCGATGTGTGTGTAGAACACTTTCATCTCTATATCCCCAGATCAGTGGGATATAATTATTTTAAAACCTCTTCAACTTAATTTCCATAAGTTGTAACATTTTCATGGGCTTTTGATTGAAAGCAAAATTTACCATTTTTAATCACTGGATTTTTTTTTTATTGTTTCTTATCTGTAAGAACAATTTACTTTCATTGACATCTTTTTGTTTTGTTTTGTTTTGTTTTTCGAGACAGGGTTTCTCTGTGTAGCTTTGCACCTTTCCTGGAACTCGCTTTGGAGACCAGGCTGGCCTCGAACTCACAGAGATCCGCCTGGCTCTGCCTCCTGAGTGCTGGGATTAAAGGCGTGCGCCACCACCGCCCGGCATCATTGACATCTTTTTATACTTAGGTAATTTTTTATTTATAGCATTCTTTATCTGTAAGATACTGGATGCAATGACATCTAAAAACAATGAAGTATAGAAATATAAAGAAAAGAGTGATCTAGATATTTGTCAAAGACTTTTGTGTACTTCCTGTCTCTCCACTATGAGAGTCTTGTTTATTGACCCTCATGTCCCAGAGCAATGTAAAAACACATAGCTGAATATGTGGATGGAGGAATATGCAGCATCCAATTCTATGACCATGCTTAACTTTTTCTTCAGCTGCATCCATAGGAAATCAAGAAGCTTTGGTTGTGGTTTTTCTTTCTTCAGTCTCTTTTTGCTTTTATTTTTACTATTTTATACACTAAGCCATTAAGTAGATGTCCTGATAGAAACTAATAGCTATAATGGGTGGAGGTCAAAGTTCATGGTTCCAGAATGAACGTAGTGTACATTTGTTTGAGAGTTAGTCTCTCCTTTTTTGGGGATGATAACTAGGATTTGAGCCTAGAGCCTCCTGCTCACTGGGCATGTTTGAGGGGCTGATTTACATAGTGAAGTTTCCCTTCTATTAATAACAACCAAGCAGAGGGTGCTCTGTGGAATAATCCTTCTGTACACTGTGAATATGTATTACTCTCATTGGTTAATAAAGAAGCTAATTGGCCTGTAGCAAGGCAGGATAAAGTTAGGCAGGACAATCAAACTGAGGATTCTGGGATGAAGAGGGGTGGGGGGGTGAGAGAGTTACCAACAGACACAGAGAGAGCATGATAACCATGCTGTACTGAGAAAAAGTACCAAGCCATGTGGCAAAGCATAGATAAGAAATATGGGTTAATTTAAGTGTGTGAGAGTTAGCTAGTAACAAGCACGAGCTATCAGTTGAGCATATATAATTTATATGAAGTCTCCAAGTCAGTTATTTGGGAAGTGAGTGTTGGTTATTTGGGAACAGGCAATCAGGACAGGAAAACTCCATCTACAAAGTTGTTATTTCCTTCAGAGTTTTATGCAATGCTGTTTAAAAGTATTGTTTATCAGATTCAATGAGTCCTTTAGTTAGTAGATATTCTCTGGAGAATTTAACATATTGTCTTCAGCGTTGGATGTTTTTTGATTTGTCTGGATGAGCTAAAAGGAAACTCCCATGATGGAGATAGGGCATAACTAATCTGCCATTTGCCAGTCCAAGATTCCAGTCCACACTGAACAGAACCAGGGGTGTTTTCCACTGCAGTCTTTGGGATTATTTAGCTTTTTCTCGTTATCCAATTTAACTTAATTTCCTAGATCAAATGTATAAAATGAGATGATGTGGTTCATGGCCAAAAAACATTGGCCAACCACAGATCAAATTGACTCTCTGTGGTATGAAGGTCAAAATGCAGATGGAGCCTTCACATAGCTGTAGACGGGAGAGTTCAGGCCAGCTGGCTCATCAGAGGACCTAAATGCCAAATTTCCTCCTGTATTAAAATATATACAAGTAAAAGGCCAGAGGGATTTTGCTGGAAAACTGTATATGTGGGGAAAGTAGTTGATTCTGTCAGGCATTGGTGAGGGTGAGTAGTATCATTGGAAAATGTCTAGGCCCAGAGCTACAGTTATCCTGGCATCCTTATCACCAAGGAACTGGGTATGGAGAAACACCCAAAACACAAGAGCCACACAGGCCAAAAGATCAGCTGTGAGAGCAGCATGGTAGTAATGTGGATAAACACATTTTTATGGAAACCTTGAGTAGAACTTTCTGGATGCTTTTCCATACAGCAGGGACAATGGAAAGAGGCTCTTCCCAGGACACACAGGACAATGGGCCTCATCACAAAATGGAAACATGTGAGGCCACAGGGGCTTTCCAAGAATTATTTAACTCAGCTAGAGTAGAGTAAAATGATAGCCTCCTAGGAGTGGAGGAAAAAGCCAGAAGGTCCTGGTCAAAACTTAATGAATCCAAAGCCATTTTGAGAGGATAGTGGTTCCAAAAGACAATTTAAAGTGTTCAGGTCTGCACTCAGAAAGTGACCCAATGAATGAGGAACAGTTATCTGAAGAAAACATTTAGAAATACAGGTTTTACCACTGGCAAGAGCACTAAATGGGTTAAAATGCTTGTCATTGTGGTGATATTTTAATTGTGCTGAAATATGATTTTATTTGTATGTTAATAAATAAAGTTTGCCTGGAGATCAGAGATCACACAGTGAGATCACATAGCGAGCCATAAACAGAGTCAAGTCATGGTAGAACATGCCCTTAATCTGATAACATGGCAGGCAGAGTCTCTGTGTGGTCAAGGACACAGCCAAGTATGGTGACATGAGCCTTTAATCTCAGTACCAAACATAGAAACCTGGAGGTCTGTATGGACAACCAGTGACAAGGAAGTCATGTGGCTGGGCTTAGAGCCAATGAGAAGGCAGAACAGAAAGGCAATAAAAATTCAAGTCAGACAGGAAGAAACTCTCTCTGGGGAAGTGACAGCGGAGAGGTGGTAAGATAGTGTAGTTGTGGCTCTCTGATCTCTTTGGCTATTATCTCTGTATTTGGCTCTGTGTTTCTTATTTACTAAGACTGTTTAAAATTTTGTCTACATGTCATGCAAGCCTGATGACCTGAGTTTAATCCCTAGAGCCCACAGTGGAAAGAGAATTGACTCTCCCAAATTATCCACTGATCTCTGCATGCATCATATGCCATATTTGTGTCCAACTCCCATGCACACATAATTCATACATGCATATGCACATAATATAATAATAAATACAGTAAGTTTTATTAAAGACATCCTGCTTTATAAAGTATTGGTTTCTGGGTTACAATTAGATGAAACAAAGCAAAACAGTTTAGACTCTGTGTGTGTGTGTGTGTGTGTGTGTGTGTGTGTGTGTGTGTGTGTGTGGTGTAGTATGTATGGTGCTTGTTTATACAAGTGTGTACACTTCTGCCTGTGGTTGTAGGTTTGTACTTGTCCATGTGTAGTGATATTTGCTCCTCCCATGATCCTGGGCCCAAAGGAAGTGGTGCTTCTTGCCATTGTCTGTGACCTCTATAAGGAACTGGAGAAGGGTCGCATGCCCCTTCTCCCTGCTCCTGTCTATGAGGTATATTTGCACCCAGTCAGATCAGAGGAAAACTTCTGCTGTCTACTCTATGCTGTAATCATGAGTGTATTTCCTCAATTTATGTCTTAAAAAATTCTGTTACCCACTTAATAGATTCATGTATACTGATCTTAATAGGTGACACCCACGTGAAAAAAAGGGCCCACACTCCCTGTAACTTTTGAACACAGTTGCTGCAGCAGCGGCAGCAGGTTGGCGCAGAGGCTTGTGTGCTTGATGCAGGTCAGCCTTGCTAGCACTCCCAAGCCACTCTGTCCTAAACATGTGGATCTGAGCCCCGCATCCCCACTGGTGCTACTTGCATGACCAAACCCTAAAGTACTTTGGCCACTGCTGGCAAGTTTCTTTGCCCTGAAGAGCCCATGCAGCCCAATCCTTTAGGAATGTCCTGACCCTTGCTCAGGTGACCAGCTGCATACAGCAGCCCATTAAGGAGGCAGTAGACCAGGCAGCTCATGTGGCATGTGAGTCGATCACTCTCTGGCCAGGTGACTCACAAGGCAGAGGATAGAGCACCAGAGAAAAGTACCTTTCTAGTTCCATGCTTTTAGCAGCCATATTGGGCTTCAGTTCTCCACCTGTTTAGAGATTACCAGCAGAATGTTCTTTTGCTTTTAAAATTGTTCAGTGTAATGGTTGCCAATTCCAGGACACCCTGGGATTCCATACTCTGCCCTTGAGTGTGTGTTTCCACTGGCTTCCATTGGCTCCTACCACTTCTGCTGAGTCTAGTTCAGTGCTGCATTCCCACCTGCTGTTACCAGCCCTATAGCACCAACCAGACAGACAGCTCCTGCCAGGTGCATGACTGTACCTGAGGGCTTCCAGCTCATTGGTGTATTGCCTCATTGTTGTATACAATCTGCTGTGGGCACAGCAATCTTACCTAGTACTCAGGGGTTGCCTGGGTAAGTGCTTATTCACAGGAGCCATTCAGGGATCTCAGTCAGCTTGCATCAGACCGGCTTTAATGCTATACCAGCAACACTTGCTGGATTAACAGTGCTACTACACCCAAAAAAACACCACAAGGACTTAAACACTAGCAATCAAGAGTTTCATTCCAGGTAAGAGTACTTGATAATTTTACACTTTAAAACTGATTAATAAATATACAAATTAATAAATATTCTTTACAAATTTTGAATATTTATCAAAACATGGTGGAAAACATTACTTTGCAAGGGCTTAAGGACTTTTTTACTTGTATGACCAAATACATGACCTTCCTGGGGTGTATTTGGTATGCACCATTTTGGCATTTATCATAATAATTCACATAGAATTGAAAAACTGATTTAATAGTAATAACAAAGATGAGTCATTATTGGGATTGATACAGGCTTTACAAGGTAGCAATGAAGATTTACATAAAAAGATTCTTTCTCTAAAATCTGTTACCCAGGATTTACAAGGTAGTAATAAAGACTTACATAACAGGCTCCTTAGTTTGGAATTGGCTAACTTACTACAAGAACTTCAGTCTATTAATAATAAATGTACAAACAGATTTGATTTTATTAATAATAAACATGAATACTTAATGGATAGAACAATAACCCTCCAGGGTGAAGTTGACACTACTCAGACACTTTATAAGGAAGAAACATTATCATTAACTGATAAAATAAAGTCTATGGACTCATGTGTTTCAGAACAACATAAAAGGTTGCATGATTCCATGAAATCTCTGGAATCTCTTCCAACAAAGGAGGTTCATTCACTGGAACAGATCCTAGGTGCTTGTTTGCAAGCCCTAGAAGAAAATCTCAGTAAAGATAACATTCTAATAGGCAGAATGACAAGGCCATACAACTAACTCATAACATTGCTAGATGGCTCTCATAAATTGGCTTATTCTGTCATCATCTGTGAGAGGCCAGCAGATGATAGACACCCTGAGCCTTATGTAGAATATATTTTGCAACCTATTCCTATGAGAGATTTAAAATATTAAGGATGCAGTGGTCACATATGGCACACATTCATCATATGTAAGACAGATGAAAAATACATGGTCTACCACAAATAGAATCATACCAGATGATTGGCATCAGTTAATCTCAGCTGTTCTAGAACATAGCCAGCAGTTACAAAGGAAAAGCTGGTTGAGAGCAGAGGCTAGGAAACTAGAACAACAGGGTAAGATCAGAGGTTTTAAGATCACCCAGAATCAAATTCTTGGTGATGGACATTTCACTGATAGAAATGTACAAGCCACTTATGATGGGTATACAATATCTCTATGCAGTACATCAGTTCTAAATGCTTGAGAAAAATTCCAGAACCAGTAAAACCAACTGAGTTATACACAAAGATATTCCAAGCACCACAAGAACCTTCCACTGATTTTTTTACAAAGGCTGACCACAGCTATAAAAAAAATCTGTGTCAGATAAAGAATTAAGACAAGTATTAACTGAGTCCTTGACATTTAACAATGTTAATACAGAATGCAAATGAAAACTTATGCCATTAAAGTCAGATCAGCACCTTTAGAAGATGTATTCAATATACTAATGGTGTTGAGTCTCTCAACTATAGTAATGAGGCTTGAGTAGGAGAGGCAATTTACAGAGGTGGAAGAAGACCTTGGGGTACCAAATGTTTTAACTATGGAACACTGGGTCATATAAGTAGAAACTGTACACAGGGTGCTCCTAGAAGCAATACTCCCTCTAGAAATAACTCAAATGGGAGACCCCCAACCTTCTGGATTATGTAGAAGATGCAGCAAAGGCTGACATCAGACCAATGAGTGCAAATCAACAATAGATATAGGAGGCAACCCTTCACTGGTGGCAAATGCCTCAGGGGGCCTCTTGCAGGTCCCCAAATCAAACGTGGTCCAAACATTTCCAGCCACTGTGGAGGAAATTTCTCTCCAGAAAAATTAATAATCCAGTATCTAATGTAAAGAATGATACTGCACTGGATGATAGAACACCTTTGAGAGATGAATCAAAAGTTCCAAAGAACAAATAAAATGAATATTTTGGCAGACTTCCATAAATTAACAAAGACCAAAGCTCACACTTTGAATTAATGGAATTGTTCTGGAGAGCCTGGTAGACACAGGTGTGGATGTGAGTATAATTACACCAAAATCATGGCATCTGAATTGGCCCCTTCAAGAAATAGATGTCCAATTTTTAGGGATTGGAACCATATCTCAGATAAAACAGTTCGAGATGGGTTAAATGCATAGGGCCAGAAGGACAGAGAGGAAGGCTGAAGCCATATGTGGCAAATGTAGCAGTGAATCTTTGGGGTTGAGTTCTATTACAGCAGTGGAATACCCAGATTAAAATTCCTACAGTCTCAGAAAGAGAACACAGATCAATGTGTGTTTCTAGGAATAACATCATAACAAGCTATAAAAAAACAGTCACCAACCATTCAGGCTGTACATAAACAGAGCACAACTGCTGTTGAACTCTCAGAAGTACCAACAGCCCTTCCTTTAAAATGGTTAACTGATTAATGCTCAACACATTGAAGAATCTACCAGCCCATGGAATTCTCCTGTATTTGTTATTAGGAAAAAGTCTGGTAATTGGAGAATGCTGACAGATATGAGAGCTATTAATAAAGTAATTCAGCCTGTGGGCTCCCTACAGACTATGATGCCCCTGCCCTTTCTGCTACCCAAAGAATGGCCTATAATAGATTTTTTTTAAAAAAGACTGTTTCTTTACCATACCTTTACAAGAAAATGACAGAGAAACATTTGCCTTCACAGTACCTAATTATAAAAATTCTCAGGCAGTCAAGATATATCAAGGGAAAGTCCTCCCACATGGAATATTAAAGAGTCCTACCCTGTGCCACTATTTGTGCAAAAACCATTGGAGATAATTCGTGTGAAATTTCCACAATCCATAATTTATCATTATATGGATGATATCTTATTAGCCGATCCAAATTTAGATACTTTCAAAAGAATGTTTGAAGAAATAAAGTTTTGGCTCAGTGGGTACTAAAAATTGCTCCTGAAAAAATACAAAGAGGAAATTCTATTAATTAATTAGGATATAAAATAGAGCTACAAAAAATAGATCCCAAAAGGTACAACTCAGGAGAGACTGATTACAGACTCTTAATGATTTTCAAAAATTGTTAGGAAGCATTTCAAACTTGTAGGATATCATTGGAATACCTAAAGATGGACTAGAAATTTGGCTAATACTCCAAAAGGGTACAAAGACTTAAATAGTCCAAGAAAATTATGACCTGAATCTGAGAGGGAATTGGCTCTAGTAAAAAAGACAATACAAGAAGCACATGTGGATCACGTGAATCCAGAACTTAAATGTGTTCTGGTCATACTCCCCTCCAGACACTTCCCCACAGGTATTTTGGTGCAGAGGGATGATATTATAGTGTAATGGATATTTCCACCACATAAACCAAGTAAGAAGTTAAAGACTTACATAGAAAAGATCTCTGATTTGATTCAAAAAGGAAAATTAAGACTTCACCAGTTGACAGAATGGACCCTCAGAAATTTTAGTACCTTTAACTAATGAGGAAATTTCTTCACTATGGAAAGATAATGAATACTGGCAGAGAGCCTACAGTGAGTTTTTGGGAGAGATTAACAACTGTTATCCCAAAAGCACAAGAATAGAATTCATAAAGTGGACTGAATGGGTCCTTCCTCACATTGTACAACAAAAGCCAATATCTGGAGTCCTCACATTCTATACTGATGCAAATAAATCAGGGAAAGCAGGACACAAATCAGGAGACTTAAGTAAAGTGGTTCAAAGTCCATACAACCCTGTACAAAAAGCAGACATATATGCCATTCTTATGCACTTCACAGAACCCCTCAGTATAGACACTGACTCTTAATATGCAGAGAGAGTTGTTTTACATATTGAAACTGCTGAATTTATTCCTGATAACACAGAGTTAACTTCATTATTCATACAATTATAGGAAATCATCAGAAATAGGAAACATCATATATATGTGTGTGTGTGTGTGTGTGTGTGTGTGTGTGTGTGTGTGTGTGTGTGTGTATGTATATATGTATGTATCACATCAGACACCATACAGGTCTGCCAGGACGTCTAGCATAAGGTAATGATGAGATTGATCAGCTACTAATTGGTAATAAGCTAGAAGCCTCAGAATTTCATAAGAAACACCATGTAAATAGCAAAGGTTTAAAGAAGGATGGCTCCATCACTTGGCAACAAGTCAAGGAAATTATAAGAAAATGTTCTATTTTTTCCTTCTATAATGGAGTTCCAAACTTCATTTACCATAGGAAGCAATCCAAAAGGTATACAAAGAAATGAAGTTTGCCAGTTGGATGTGTTTCATTTCACAGAATTTGGGAGATTAAAGTGTGTACACCATACCATTGATACCTATTCAGGATTTCAATGGGCAACTACTATGAGTTCTGAAAAGGCTGATTCTGTGATTACACACCAATTAGAAGTTATGGCCATCATGGGAACACCTGTTCAAAATAAGACTGACAATGCCTCAGCATATGCCTCAAATAAAATGAGACAGTTCTTTGCCTACTACAATATAAAGCATGTTACATGTATAGCACACAAGCCCATAGGCCAAGCAGTCATAGAAAGATTCAATTAAACTTTAAAGGATATGCTAAATAAACAGCAACAGGTAACAATGACTCCCAGAAATAGATTTTATAATGTTTTATTAACCTTGAATTTTCTCAATGCTGATGAGAAAGAAACAACAGCTGTGGAGACACACTGGACAACAGAAAAAACTTCTGAGCTAAATCAACTGGTTTGTTTCAAAGATGTGTTGACCTCAAAATGAAAACCAGGATATGCCCTATGTTGGGGAAGGGGTTTTGCTTTTGCTTCTGCAGGAGAAGAAAAGCTTTGGATACCAACAAATTTAATAAAAATTCATTTTAAACAGGTAAAACTCCTTGAGGAGGAGGAGTAAAAGCTCATCCACTGATGTGATGTCTCTACAAGTTTTAAGAAAAATTTGACAAACAAGGATTGGGGCAAGGTTCTGTTTTTGTCTTTACAGGATAATAGAAATTATTACCTTATTTTCACTTCCATCTTCCAGAAATCATAAGATCTTGGATATCCACACATCTACAGCAGAAGGAAAGAATCTATTGGTACCAATATACACAGGGTCATATCTCACTGCCTAACATCTATATCTCTTTAATGCTAGAAAAGTTGTGGGTCTGATTCATTTATAAATTAAGCTGACTTTAGAGTTGAAATTTGGCTCCTTTCTTCTCTAAACTCAAGCATATTGCTAAAAGAAAAAGTTAAGAGATTCTGTCTCATATAAGAAGAGCCACCAATAAAAAGAAACCATTGTAATCAGGATTCTATTTCTCTTCATGCTTATTCTTGATTTCTTGGAATGCTTTCCTACATGTTATGTCATCTCTAAATCCAAACTTTCCATTTAGATATTAATAATGTTCAAGTTTTATACAGTGAAAATAAGTCTTCCCAATAACAATCTCTGACATCTTCAGAAGGAAGATGGGACCACACAACAATGACTCTACTCAATCCAGAAAGATGCCATGGTACCTTAGAACATTCCTTAGTGATCAGCTTTGGACTGAAAACTCTTCAGGACATCTAAAATGAAATAGTCCATCATACTAAACTTCTAGCCAAAATCTCAGACAGTCGTTTCTGAGACTGGTTGCAGACTCTTTGGCTAGCCCTATTGAGACCTAATAATCTAAGCTTTCTTAGAGGACCCCACAGAGATACCATCGCCCCCTAATCAGCAGGAAGCAATTATAAGAAAATGATGCCCCTCTCCCAAATGTTTCATTTTTCTCAGGGTAATGGATGGATGGTTGTAGGGTTGGGGATAGAACAATAGAATTTGGACTCAGTATTCTTTTTTGGAAAAGAAAAAGGGAATGGATATGTATAGGATTTTATGGTAGATTATTGTATTTACTAGTAAACTAATTCAGTAAAATATTATAGATAATTGGCACTGATATGGATTCTTTTTTTTGTTTGTTTGTTTTTTCAAGACAGGATTTCTCTGTGTAACTTTGCGCCTTTCCTGGAACTCATTTGGTAGTCCAGGCTGGCCTCAAACTCACAGAGATCCACCTGGCTCTGCCTCCCGAGTGCTGGGATTAAAGGCATGCACCACAACCACCCGGCTGATATGGATTCTTCTATATGGATACAAATGTAAACTATTCTTATATTCCTATTTAAGATAATTTGTATATTGATACTAATACAAAATGATATTTGTTGTATTGTTCACATATTCCTACTCCTGTTTGAAATATTTTGCATATTGATAAAAATGTAAAATTATATTTGTCATACTGTATGTATGTTCTACCTCTGTTTAGGATATTTTGTACATTGATGTATATTTAGCATTATTGTCATATTGCATATTTTATTATACATTCCTATCCCTGCTTAAGCTATTTTGTGTATTGTCATAGTTTTGTGGTCATTGTCTGCTTACACACTGTTTACCTGGTTTACGTGAAGTGTTAGTCCTTAGGTTATTTAGGTAGATAAGACTTACAGATTTATGGCCACCTTTGCTTGTCATTTCTATACTTATGTTTGGTTCTCCAGACTTACAGAAACATATGTCATATGGATAGGTAATCTTCAAACACTTCATAGACCTAGAGAATGTGGCATTTAAATGTTTTGATAACTGAGAATTCTGTTGTTGTGAGACACAATTGCTCATGGAAGCACTGATCTGATCTCGAGAGATTCTGAGACATTATCATTTGAAAGTTTGTCTTCTTTTGGCACAAAATGGCCTACTGGAGAAAGAACTTCACTTGCCTTGACTGCTGACAGTACAAATATTGCCCCTTCTGAATGAACAGGGTACAAGGGAAAGTGACTACTGAACTCTGCCAAGACAGGGTAAGATAATCTTTCAAAATACCTGATTCTGAATGGTCTGTCAGATGCTCTAGACCTGTAGCCAGTTTGAATGCACCAATGATGCTGAGAAACTTTAGGTAACTGTCCGGGCTGTCAACTGTCTCTGTCTACTCTTGCAATACTCTCAAAAATTGCTTGCGTCCTTCTCCCTTTTCTCAGATATTATTATATTCCTTCTCAGGTCTTTGATGGGATTGAAGACTAACAATGATAGTTACAATCTTCTTGTATCTTAGCTAGAACATATTAAGTATTTGATCCAGGTTCTTCAAGATAGGACACCTTTTGGAATGATCTCCATAATGTGCCATTTACCTATGCTCCAGACTTCTCTGGATTTTAGTATGTGTTTCTTGTTTGATGTTATTCTTGTTGGTTTTAGTTCCATTTTTGTTTATTTATCATCCTTTGCTTTTCCTGGACAATACTTGATAACTATTTTAATGTATACAGTTTGCATTAAGATTACAACCTTCTTATTTAGACAAAAAGGAAAAATGTAGTGGTATTTGCCCTGCCCATGACCCTGGGCTATAAGGCCCAAAGGAGGCTGTGCTTCCTGCCATTGTACATGACCTCTGATAAGGAGCTGGAGAAGGGTCACATGTCCCTTCTTCCTGCTCCTGCCTGTGAAGTGGATTCGCTCCTGGTCAGATCAGAGGACAACTTCAGCTATCTACTCCGTTTTGTAATCATGAGTGCATTTTCTCAATTTATATCTTAATAAATTCAGTTACCCACTTAATAGATTCATGTGGATTGATCTTAATACCCATGCATACATTCTCTCTCTACATATATATATATGTATATATATATATATATACATATATATATATATATATATATATATATATTCCAGATTTCTTTTTTTTCAGATTTCTAAATATATAAATATGACCTGTTCAGTCCATCTAATGTTACTTGTGTGTGTGTTTTCAGGGCTCACCACTTGGCATTGAAAAACAAATTAGTGTACTCTCTCTTGGAGAAGACTGCTTCACTGTTCCCAGTATTCCATAGTTGTCTTTAGTACTTTATCTAGTGTAGAGGCCCCAAGGTCTTTCCCTCTTCCAGTTAGCACATTCATGGGTGTCCTTGTTCAGGTCACATTTAGGTTGCTATATTGATAAGTGTCTCTGTACTTTTAAAGGGGAAAATAGTTTCTTCTGACCATCTCAGTTATTTTTCTTAATTACTTAATCTCTATCCTTTTCTGTCTTAGTGTTTCTATTTATTCTGTTCTTATTTTCTACCTACTGTGAATGTCATGCTCATGTTATTTTAATGTAGAAAGATACATAAAAGCTTACTATAGAGAGATGTTAGGCTAACATGCTTTATAGAGTCATGCTTTTAACTGTTTAGGATTTTTAGTATCTATTTTAGCCCATCTTTGATTCAGTTATGTATCACTTTTTATGATGATATATGGAAAATTTTAAATAAACACCCCAATCATCATTTCTACATTAATGCCAAAATCAGAAATAACCTACACCTTTGCCTGTATGTTCATTTTGCAAGGGGCAGAAAATAAAATATCACTGTAACATTTTATCTTATCAATATCTTCTATATAGGTGCGAAATTATTGTTTTTACTGATAAAATATTATGTTTCAGGAAGTGATGTGATAAATTAATCTAGCTACTGAGTAAGGTAGTTGGGGTGAGTATAAAACACCCTTCTCAAAAAGTATTTGGGTTAGTTTGCAATAATACTACTCTTATTTTACAGATCATCTTTACAAATATCTTAGAATACATTCTTATTGGTGAAATTATTAAGGCCACTCCATGTAGTTAAAAGGGAGGTTTATTTTGTGGGGTAACTTACAAGTGAATGGATAGTTTACAGAGTCTGGGAAAGGCGTGACACAGTCTGGCAGTGTTCTCTGGAGAACTCTGCTCGGTCTACCTCCAGCATCCTGGGTCTAGGAAACAAGAGCGCCTGGATGCAACCAGATCTTGGGTCTTCAGGGTCCTCTCTCAGCCCTGCCTTGTAGGTGTGACAGTTACCAAAGCCTCAATGGGGGTTGGAACTTCCAGATCAAAGCTGGAACAGCTACCCACTACATCCCCTCCTTTTGTCTAAATAAGAAGGTTCTAACCTAATACAAGATTATATACAATAGGAATGATTATCAAATATTGTCCAGGAGTAATAAGGGATAATGACCTAGATGTAGATGTAACCAACTGTCTTATTAAATAAGAAACACAGAACCAATTCAAAGAAGAAAGCCAAGAGATCAGAGCTAAGAGCCTTACCCTGCACCTAGCCTCTTAAGCCAAGAGACCTCTCTGAAAGAGACCTACTTCCTGTGTGTTTGTCTTTATATAGTCTTTCTGTTCTGCCTTCTCATTGGTTGTAAACCCAAACACATGACTGCCTCGTCACTGCCTGTTTGTAGAGACTTCGAGGTCTTCTATGGTTGGGATTGAGATTAAAGGCGTGTGTCTCCAATGCTGGCTGTATCCTTGAACACACAGAGATCTAGCTAGCTCTGTCTACCAAGTGCTGGGATTAAAGGCATGCGCCACCACCGCCACGCTCTTGCTATGGCTCTAATAGCTCTGACCCCCAGGCAACTTTATTTATTAACATACAATTAAAATCACATTTCAGTACAAATAAAATACCACCATACCTAGATAAGATGGAACTACAACCAACGCAAACAATATCAAACAAGAGACATATACTAAAATCTAGAGAAGTCTGGAGCATAGGTAAATGGCATGTTACAAAGATCATTCCAAAAGGTGTCCTATCCTAAAGAACCTAAATCTAATATTTAATAAGTTCTATTTAAGATATTATATATATACTAAGTTGTAACTATAACTGCTAGTATTCAATCCCATCAAAGACCTGAGAAGGAATATAATGATACCTGAGAAATGGAAGATGGATGCAAGCAACTTTCAGGAGTCTTGCAAGAGTAGACAGAGACAGTCTACTGGCAGCCTGGACAGTCACCTAATGTTTCTCAGCATTGTTGGTGCATTCAAATTGGCTACAGGCCTAGAATGTCTGACAAACCATTTTCAGAAGCAGGAATTCTGAAAGATCATCTTACCCTGTCTTGGCAGAGTTCAGAAGTCACTTTTCCTTGTGTCCCGCTTGTCCAGAAAGGACAGCATTCATAATATTGGCAGTTGAGGCAGGGGCAATTCTTTGCCCAATAGGCCATTTTGCACCAAGAAGACAAACTTCCAAATGGGAACATTTTAGAAACCCAACATTCTCTCAGGACCAAATTGGTGCTGCCTGGAATAATTGTGTCTCATGTCAACAAAATTCTAAGTTATCTAAATGCCATATTCTCTAGGTCCATGAAGTGTTTGAAGACTACCTGTCCATCCAACCTATGTATCTGTAAATCTGGATAACCTAACTAACATAACTATGGAGATGACAGGCATATGTGACTATAAATCTGTAAGTCTTATCTACCTAAATAACCTAAGGACTAAGGCTTCATGTAAACAAGGTAAACAGTCTATAAGCAAATGCACAGTAAAGGACAATGACTTCAAAATTGTGACAATACACAAGATATTTAATATTAAAATAGAGGTAGGAATGTATAGTGCAATATGCAATATGACAATAATCCTAAATATATATCAATATACAAAATATCCTAAACAGAAGTAGAACACACATACAATATGACAGATATAAATTTACATTTGTATCAATATACAAATATTTCAAATAAGAGTAGAAATATATGTACATTATAACAAATATAGTTCTGTATTTGTATCAACATACAAATTATCTTAAACAGGAATATAAAAATAGTTTACATTTGTATCAACATATAAGAATCCATAACAGTGCAAATTATCTAAGGCTGCTATTTTACTAAATTTGTTTACTAGTATGTACAATAATCTACCATAATATCTTATACCTATCCATTCCATTTCTTCTTTTCTCTTTTTTTGAGACACTTTTTCTTTTCTTAAGGAGAATACTGAGTTTAATATTTTCTTCCACCCCCAACCCTATAACCATCACCCATAACCCTGAGAAATATGAAACCTTAGGGAAAAGGGGCATCATTTTCTTAGAATTGCTTCCTGCAATGGTATCTCTGTTGGGTACTGTGAGAAAGCTCAGATAGTTAAATCTCAGTTAGACTAACTGTAGATTCCACAGCAAGTCTTAGAGTAATGGGTAAGATTGTCTGAAATTCTGGCAAGAAGTGTAGTATGATGATGATTACCATTCTGGATTGGGTAGACTTGTCATTGTTGGGGTCCCATCTTCCTTCTGGAGACTTCAGAGATTGCTATTGGAAAAACTTATTTTTTACTGTGAAAAATTTGAACATTATTAATATATAAAAATGGAAGGTTCAGATTTAAAGATGACATGACATGCAAGAAAGGATTCTGAGAAATCAAGAGTAAGCATGGAGAGAATTAGAATCTTGAAGACAATGGTCCCTTTTATTGGTTTCCTTCTGCTCCACCCACACCAGAGGCCTCTTCTAATATGGGACTGAAGAATCTCCCAATCTTTTCTTTTAGGAATATGCTTGGGTTTAGAGAAGGAGTGAGCCAATTCCATCTCCAAAGCCAGCTTGTTTTATAACTGAATTAGAACCACAACTTTTGTAGATTGATAGAGATATAGGTGTTAAACAGTGAGATTTTACCCTGTGTAGATTGGTACCAATAGATTCTTTCTGCTGTAAACATCCAGATATCCAAGGCCTTATGATTTCTGGAAGATGAGTATTTCCATTATCCTAGAAAGACAAAAACAGAACCCTACCCCAACCTTTGATTGTTAAATTTTTCTTACAACTTGTAGAGATGTCACATCTGTGGATGAGCTTTTACTTCTCCTCATCAAGGGGTTTCTCCTGTTCGAATTGAATTTTTATTAATTTTGTTGGTATCCATAACTTTTCTTCTCCTCCAGAAACAAAAGCAAAACCCCTTCCTCAACATAGGATATATCCAGGTTTCCATTCTGAGGTCAACACATCTTTGAAATAACTGGTTGGTTTAGCTCAGGAGTTTTGTCTGTCATCCAGGTTGTCTCCACAGTTGTTGTTCCTTTCTCATCAGCATTGAGAAAATTCAAGGTTAATAAAGGCCTATGCAATCTATTTCTAGGAGTCATTGTTACCTGTTGTTGTTTATTTAGTATATCCTTTAAAGTCCGATTGGATCTTTCTTTGACTGCTTGGCCTGTGGGATTGTGTGGTATACCTATAACATGCTTTATATTGTAATAAGCAAGGAAATGTCTCATTTTATTGGAGACATACACTGGGGCATAGTCTGTCTTAACTTGTACAGGTATTCCCATGATGGCCATAACTTCTAATTGGTGTGTAATCACAGAATCAGCCTTTACAGAACTCATAGTAGTTGCCCACTGAAATCATGAATAGGTGTCAATGGTATGGTGTACATACTTTAATCTTCCAAATTCTGCAAAATGAAACACTTCCATCTGCCAAATTTCATTTCTTTATATAAAACATTTGGTACCACGGGGCCTTCTTTCATCTCTGTGATTTATCTCTCCTATCCAAGTCTCATTACTGTAGTTAAGAGACTCAACACCATTGGAATACTGAATCCATTCTTCCAAAGGAGCTTATCTGACCTTTAATGGTGTAAGTATTCTTTTGCATTCTGCATTAGCATTGTCGAACGCCAAGGACTCAGTTAATACTTTTCTTAATTCTTTATCTGACACAGCTTTTGTTATAGCTGTGTTCAGTCTTTGTAAAAAATCAGCTAAGGGTTTGTGCAGTCCCTGAAATATCTTTGTGTATACCTCAGTTGGTTTTCTAGGTTCTGGAATTTTTTCCCAAGCATTTAGAGCTGCTGTATGGCATAGGGATATTGTATGCTCATCATAAGTGGCTTGTACATTCCTGTCAAAAAAATATCCCTCACCAAGTATTTGATCTTGGGAGATCTCAAAACCTCTGAGTTTACCTTGTTCTAAATTTCTTGCCTCTTCTGTCAACCAGCATTTCCACTATAACTGCTAGCTGTATTCTAGAACAGCTGAAATTAACTGATGCCAATCATCTGGAATGATTCTATGTGAGGTAGTCCACTAATTTAGCATCTGTCTTATGTATGTGGAGTGTATCCCATATGTAACTACTGCTTCCTTTATATTTTTAAAGTCCTTTGTTGAAATTGGTTGTAATGTATATGTCATATATGGCTCAGGGTGTGTGTTATCTGCTGGCTTCTCATGGATGATAACAGGATAAGGCATTGTATGAGAACCATTTGGAGATGTTACAACCTGTATGGTCTTGCCCTTCTGCTTATTAGGTCCATTGTCATGTTTACTGAGAGTTTCTTCCAGGGCTTGCAAACGAGCACCTAGGGTCTGTTCTAGGGAGTGAACCTCCTCTCTTGCTAGGGATTCCAGATTTCTCATGGAATCATGGAAGTTTTCATGTTCTTCTGAAACACATGATTCCATAGACCTTATTTTACCAATTAATGATAATCTTTCTTCCTTATATAGTATCTGAGTAGCTACAACTTCACTCTGGAGAGTTAGTGTTCTATTCATTAAATATTCATATTTATTATCAATAAAATCAATTTTGGGTAGAAGCCTGTTTTGTAAATCCTGGTTAGCAGATTCCAGAGAAAGAATCTTTTTATGTAAGCCTTCATTGCTATCTTTCAAGGCCTGTATCAATCTCAATAGTGACTCATCTTTGTTCTTATTATTAAACCAGTATTTGAACACTGTGAATTATTACGATGAATGCCAAAATGGTACTGGCCAGATATGCCTTAGGAAGGTCATATATTTTCAGGAAAATGTCATTCATCATACAGGCAAAGAAGTTTTTAAATTCTTGTAAGGTAATGTTGTTGGCCATATTATGGGAATTACTCAAAATTTGTTAATCAGTTTTAAGGTATAAAATTATCAAGTACTTTTACTTGAAATAAAATGCTGGTTTGCCTATCTTACCTTTCAGTGGTTTTGGGGGTGTAGTAGCACTTTTCAGCCAGCAAGAGGTGCTGGTATAGTTCCAAAGCAGGTCCTGCTGGTGACCTTGGTTGGCAGCAGCTAGAGGCAGGAGCCAGGATGGCGGGGAGCCGGCACTCAGGGTGGAGGGAGAACGCCTCACCCACAGCGGTTTTCCACTGGTCTTGGGGCTAAGCTAGGGAACTGAGACTGGACTAGCTGCTCCCTTTTTTGGGAATGGAACCGTGTAGGCATTCCCTGGTTATGTGGAACTCTGCAGGCAGGTTTAGGTACCTGACAGCTAGAGAGGAGGCTGAGGGTGGGAGCCACCCAGGCCTTTAGAATTTGCCCCACGTGAGTGCCAGATATTGGTGAAATTATTAAGGCCACTCCACATAGTTAAAAGGGAGGTTTATTTTGTAGAGTAACTAACAAGTGAATGGATAGTTTACAGAGTCTGGGAAAGCTATGACACAGTCCGGCAGTGTTCTCTGGAGAATTCTGCTCGGTCTACTTCCAGCGTCCTGTGTCCAGGAACCAAGAGTGCCTGTGCGCATCCAGATCTCGGGTCTTCAGGGTCCTCTCTCAGGCCTGCTTTGTAGGTGTGACAGTTACCGAAGCCTCAATGGGGGTTGGAACTTCCAGATCAAAGCTGGAACAGCTACCCACTACACATTCTCATCTTTGAAGAGCCTTATGATTATAAATTAATCAAAACTTTTTGTTAGTTGCATAAATGCATCATCTTTGGACCAGTTTTTGATGGAAAGCAGAGAGCCAAGGAAAAGAAGGCACACATTTATTTAGTGCCTTATCTCAAAATTTGGCATCATCTGTAAGATAATAGAACTCTACATATGCAAATATATAGTATAACATGCACAGTTTTTCTTTTTTTTTTTAAATTTATTTTGCAATACAATTCAGTTCTACATATCAGCCACGGATTCCCTTGTTCTCCTCCCTCCCGTCCCCCTCACCTTCCCCCCAACCCCCCCCCCATTCCCACCTCCTCCAGGGCAAAGCCTTCCCCACAGACTGAGGTCAACCTGGTAGACTCAGTCCAGGTAGGTCTAGTCCCCTCCTCCCAGGCCGAGCCAAACAATCCTGCATAGGCCCCAGGTTTCAAACAGCCAACTCATGCAATGAGCACAAGATCTGGTCCCACTGCCTGGATGCCTTCCAAACAGATCAAGCCAATCAACTGTCTCACCCATTCAGACGGCCTGATCCAGTGGGGACCCCTCAGCCATTGGTTCATAGTTCATGTGTTTCCATTCATTTGGCTATTTGTCCCTGTGCTTTATCCAACCTTGGTCTCAACAATTCTCGCTCATATAAACCCTCCTCATTCTCGCTAATTGGACTCCCAGAGATCCACCCGGGGCCTAGTCATGGATCTCTGCATCCAGATCCCTCAGTAGTTGGATGAGGTTTCTAGCACAACAATTAGGGTGTTTGGCCATCCCATCCCCAGAGTAGGTCAGTTCGGGCTGTCTCTCGACCATTGCCAGCAGTCTGTTGTGTGGGTATCTTTGTGGATTTCTGTGGGCCTCTCTAGCACTTTGCTTCTTCCTATTCTCATGTGGTCTTCATTTACCATGGTCTCCTATTCCTTGTTCTCCCTCTCTGTTGTTGATCCAGCTGGGATCTCCCGCTCCCCCAAGCTCTCTTTCCCTCAACCCTCGCCTTTCATTACCCCCACTCATGTCCAGGCTGTTCATGTAGGTCTCATTCCATTTCTCTGTCATTGGGCGATCCCTGTGTCTTTCTTGGGGTCCTGTTTTCCAGGTAGCCTCCCTGGTGATGTGAGTAGCAGACAAGTCATCCTTGTTTCATGTCTAGTATCCTGCTATGAGTGAGTACATACCATGTTTGTCTTTCTGAGTCTGGGTTACCTCACTCAGGATGATTTTTTCTAGACCCATCCATTTGTCTGCAAACCTCATGATGCCATTGTTTTTCTCTGCTGAGTAGTATTCCATTGTGTATATGTACCACATTTTGTCTATCCATTCTTCAGTTGAAGGACATCTGGGTTGTTTCCATGTTCTGGCTATTACAAACAATAACATGCACAGTTTTAATACTATGGACTCTGGAGCTATCAAGAAACCCTTATTCTGGTCTCTGTTATTATGACTTTCCTGCATTTCAGTTTTCCCATCATTCAAAATGCAAGTGAAACATTGGTAAATTGTTCCTCTACCAAGCAAATATCTCAAAAATGGCTTAGGGAAGTAAATCATTTTTGAAATCCTGGTATTCCATATTGATGATTCAAAGTCCATATTCTGGGAGGGGGGCAGATGACAAAACAAACAAAACAAAACAAAACAAAAACCTCCCTTACCTATACCAAGGTCTCAATTCCCCAATCACCATGCAGGAAAACTCTCTGCCATTGTTCTGTGGCATCCCTTTCTGGTCTGTTTGCCACACAGTATGTGCCATTGTATATATACATACATTCAGCACGTACAGGATTGTGTTTCAACAAGGGTTTCTATGGCATGTCAGTGAAGGAAATTGCATGATATAAAAAAGAACACAAGCCTTCTGACCTGAGTTTGTCTCTTGTTTCTCCCTATCATTCTTCTGAAAGCATCCTTAGGATTGGCTTCACAGATCCATGAAATGAAGACAGAAGTTGTCTCCCCTTCTCTGCAGCTTATTGGCCAGTGAGGTCAGAGCAGCACAGTGGTATTTCCCAAGTAGAATGTCATGAAATTGCTTTTATAATTGAAGCATCTGTCCTAATTAGCAAGCGTTGACTCCATGATCTTTCCAGTTCAAACACTTTAGAGTACCTTCTGTAACAGAATTCAAATTTCTCCAAGATCTTTGGACTATAAAGAAATATTGTAAAATACCCAGACATTCTGAGAAATCATAATGAGCTATTGATATCCAGATTATATGCTCTTCCAAAGCATTTCATTACTTTTCTCTCAAATAATACTTTAATATATTCTTCAAGAATTTTGTACAATATATTTTGGTCATGTCCATTCTCTTCCCAGGTCCTTCTCCTACTCCCTATTCACTTAACTTTATGCTTTTCCTCTATCTCTTTCTTAAAAACAAACAATCAAACAACAAAACCACATACCATGAGTCCAATTTGTGTTGGCTGACTAGTACTAACCCTGATGCTTGCCCAGTTAATACACTCAGTGTCACTCCATTGAAGAGAACTGACTTACCCTCTACCAGCAGTTATCAATGGCCAATAGTTTCTTGAGTAAGGGTAGGACTGCAGGCCCACTTTTCCTGCTCCAATCTGGGATTTTGTCTGGCTTGAGTTTATGTAGATTTTGTCCATGCTGCCACAGTCTCTGTGAGTTCATGTATCAGCTCTGTTTTGTCTGGAAAACTCATAAAAGCCAACTAGTACTCTAGTTACTACAATCTTCCCACTCCTTCCCTTCAATATAAATCCCTAGAACAGAAGAATTAAATAGGGTGGAGGATGTGAGGATAGGGTAGAGGGTGGAAAATAGGGAGGGATAACTAACATTACTACCCTGTTTTAAAAGGCCACATGGAAACTTAACTATTGTAGAAGCTTCTTAAAATATGTAGATTTATAAAAAGGGGTTCAAAGGGAGTTACTACATAATGGGTGGGGTTGGGGAACAATATTTCAACTGGACATCATATGCTACCAAATTCCATAACTTTTTACTTTAGCAAATGATGATAAAGACCAGTTTTTAGTGTTTTACTCCATGTTTCCCCTTTTGGAATTTGAGAATGTTGTAGCCTAGCTGCTAATGAACACTAACGCCATATTGCTTTTGGTGCACACTCATCAAAGACAAAGGAAATGTGCTCCAAGGCTAAAAGAAAATGTTAGACACCATCACAATGTTGAATGATTAATAGCTGTGGGTGCTCAAAGGAGTGAAGAGCTGTATTCGTTATATGGTGTGAAAGACCATGGTGAATCTATGATCACCGATGGAAAGCAGCAGAAGAATTTGGCAAGCTCCATATCGCTAATAGTGGAAATTTTTTTTGCCACAGTGAATATGATGGGAGTCATCTGGCAGAGAAAATCTAGATAAATTGCAGGTATAAATATAGCCCAGGTGTGGGCATTGCTGTATGTATTAACATAAACTTAGGGTGTGTCATTTGCCCATACAATGAAATCATCTAACAATGTATTTCTCAGAAAGTAACTCCCTCTTTAAGTGATGCATGACTAGGTAAGGGAATAGTATAAGTCAAATTATGCCAACAACTAGATGGCTTAAATAAAATGAACAAATTTCTAGAAAGGACCCAAGTATAGAAACTGAACAAAGGGGATATAAATAACCTGCATAACATAGACAACAATTAAAGAAACTAAATAAATAAACTTTCAAGAAAGCATAATAGCTGAGGTTCAGATTCCTTTGCCTGTGGATTCTACCAAATATTCAGCTTGTCCATGTCAGGCCAATTAAAAACACCCCCAAAGAAACACATTCAGATTTACCCAAAGAGCAATACATTTCATCATTCCATGACCAGGGACTCAAAACTCTAAGCACATTCTAGAAAACCAAAACAGCAATGCATTCAGAGGATTATAAACTATACCCATTCACAACAAAGTCTTACATTTGTAGGGTTCTTTCTTTTGTAGGACTTGAGAGTGATGTTTTATTGATCTTGAACCTTGAAGCCCTTTCCTGAGGGTCAGAGGCCTAGATGAGAACCTCATTCTTTACTGTGACTGAGAAAGTTGATTTGATTCTATTTCAAGCAGGTAGATGAGGGGCCTTCCAGTTCATGTCTATGCACTATGCTTAAACCACTAAAACTTTGGTTTAAGTTCCCCTAGGATCAGTAGCAACTGGACATTTTTCAGGACTGCTAGCTTTAACATTCAACCCTAGAACTGTTGAGTCAGCACCAAATTTTTAACAAGAATCTTAATTCTGGAACACACATTAAAATCTGAGAAGAATTGAAATTTCATAATGACACTCTTTTGAAAAGGGGCTGTAGAATGTTAGCATCCCTTCATCAACAGTTGTATGCAAAGGCTGCTCCTGAGCAGTCTACAGGGACCAAGCTCTGTGAAATTCTTTTCTCTCTGACAAGATACAACAAAAACTGCACTCTGGATTTTGGTTTAAAAAAGTTACAGAATAAATAGATCCTGTTCATTATCCTTGGTTCAAGTTTGAACCTGTTTTAGTAGTAGAAATTTGAAGTTCAAGGTAGTTATTAGCCAGGTTCTTATTTGGGAACTATCTGGAGGTCAGGCAAATCCTGTGGTGCAAACACTGGGAGAGCCTTTTCTCTCCATCCACTCATTCACTACTGAGAAATATTCTCATCAAATCTGCAGGTGATGCTATCACCATATAGTTTCTAAAAGCCTTTGCTGTCACCCCAAATAGGGACCAAATAGGGAAATAGTAAAACAATTTCTCTCTCTCTCTCTCTCTCTCTCTCTCTCTCTCTCTCTCTCTCCTTCCCTCTCTCTCTCTCCCTTTCTTACTCCTTCCTTCACTCATTCCTGGCCCTCTCCAGTTCTTTACTCAAAATCTATTTATTATTTCAATTTCATGAGGCAAAGGTCAGCAATGTGCACAGAACATGTCTTTGCCCATTCTCATCTACTTATCACCTATATGAAAAGTTACAGAATATACTTAATATTCTTTTTTATGATAAACTTGGGTATTATTCATATTAATTCAAATTTTTAAAATTTTATTTTTTGAGATAGTGTCTCTAGGCCAGGCTGACCTTGAACTCCCTATGTAACTGAGGATGAACCTGAATTTCAGATCCTGTTGCCTCTGCCCAGTACTGAGATAAAACAGTGTGTCCCACCACACCATCTTTATGCAGTGATGGGATAAAATCAGGGCTAACAAAACAGTCTACTAGCTGTGCTACATCTCCAGGTACAGTCCAGTCTTCAAAGCCACTTACGCAATTTCTAAATCATTTATACTTCATTAATGTATGTCTAGTTAGAGTTAAAAATAAAGGTTTTCAGGGTGTGATATCCAGTATCAAACTTGGTAGCCAAACAAATACCATGAGCTTAGCACATGTCACTAGTGTTAAAGCCAACATGGCTTAAACATGACTTCTGGGGCAAAGGGAGCTCTTAATCTCCACTGTGTTCTTAACTGTTGTTTATGTTTCTTTGTTTATCTTTGAGAATGTAATTTAAATACATTTTTCTTCCTCTTTCCTCCTTCTAAATGCTTCCATATTTGACTTCCCAATGTGGGAATTTTAAAACTTTATCCAGTTATGACACCTGTTCATGTAAGAAAAGTTTACAGGATCAAGTGTATATAGCTAAATAAAATAGGAGTATAAATTGCTAAAAAATCATGGGTAAAGGAAAATTAATATAAACTAAATTTTTATGTAAGTTTAAATAAATTATTTATTAATTTACATATTTTAATACAGTCTATAATGTATACTAGGCTTTGTCAGACTTACATAACTGACGATGGCATTGATAATATAAAAAAGAGAGAAATGCTTCTTTCTTGAAAACAAAGTGAGTTTTTTGTAAGGGAGCTCAGTGTTGAAATTTCTGTCATAAATGCTTTCTTGCTAGTGGAACTCAAGTTGAATCCAGTCTCTTCAATGCAGTTTAGCCACATGTTGCCTCTTATCTTAGAAACAACAGTTCTTCTCTGGTAAGCAAAGTCACTGTTGCACTCACATTCATATACACAGTTGAAATACAATTTGTGTCTGTTCCTAGCAAGTACAGTGAATTATATGTAAGAAAAACCAGTGTTCTTGTCAAGTTCCAGCACTGAGTTGAAAGAGATATTTCCTGCATTTCTAGGAAACACAGAGCACAGAGCGTTTAATACTGTAAAGAGAGAAATGCCTCTTACCCAAAAACAAAGAGTGTTTCTTATAAGGAAACTCAGTGTTGAATTGCCTTTCATAAATGCATTTAATGACATGTTGCCTCTTGTCCTAGAAACAACAGTTCTTCTCTGGTAAGCAAAGTTCCTGTTGCATTCACATTTATATACACAGTGGAAATAGGACTCACATCTGTTCCCAGCAAGTCCAGAGCATTGGATGGAAGAGAAGCCACTGTTCTTATCAAGTTCCTGAGCAGAGTTGAAAGAGATATCACCTGTATTTCTAGGAAGCACAGTGCTTTTGTTCTTTGCAAACTCACTGTTCTAGTTGCATTGATAATGCAGTGAAGAGAGAAGTGCTTCTTTCTGGAATACAAAGTGTGTTTCTTGCTAAGGGAACTCAAGTTGAATCCAGTCTCTTCAATGTAGTTTAACCACATGTTGCCTCTTGTCCTAGAAACAACAGTTCTTCTCTGGTAAGCAAAGTCACTGTTGCACTCACATAGATATACACAGTTGAAATAGACCTGGCATATGTTCCTAGCAAGTACAGTACATTGGGTGTAACAGAATCCAGTGTTCTTATCAAGTTAAGAGGCAGAATTGAAAGAGATATCGCCTGTGTTTCTAGGAAGCACAGTGTTTTTCTTCTGAGAAAGCTTTCTGTTCTAGTCGCATTGATAAAACAACTCCTGTCTGTTTCTAGAAAGTACAGTGCATTGGGTGTAAGAGAACACAGTGCTCTTATCAAGCTCCTGAGCAAATTGAAAGAGCTATTGACTGTGTTTCTAGGAAGAAATGTGCTATTCTTCTGAGCAAGCTCATTGTTCTAGTTGCATTGATACTACAGTAAGGAGAAAAGTGCTTCTTTCTGGGAAAACAGAGTGTGTTTCTTGTAGAGGAACTCAGTTTTGAATTTCCTTTTATAAAAACAATTTAATAACATATTGTCTCTTGTCCTAGGAGCAACAGTTCATCTCTGGTAAGCCAAGTCATTGTTGCACTGATGTTCATATACACAGTTGAAAAACAACTCGTGTCTGCTCCTAGCAAGTACAGTGCATATAAGAAATCCAGTGTTCTTATCAAGTTCCTAAGCTGAGTTTAAAGAGGTATTGCTTGTGTTTGTAAGAAGCACAGTGCTTTTGTTCTGAGTAAGCTTACTCTTCTAGTCCCATTGATAATACAGTAAAGACAGAAGAGCTTCTTTCTCGAAAAACAAAGTGCATTTCTTGTAAGGGAACTCAGTGTTGAATTTCCTTTCATAAATGCAGTTTAACCACATGTTGTCTCTTGTCTTAGAAACAACAGTTTTTCTCTGGTAAACAAAGTCACTGTTGCACTCACATTCATATACACAGTTGAAAAACCACTTGCTTCTACTCCTAGAAATTAATGTGCATTGGATGTATGAGAAGCCAGTGTTCTTATCAAGTTCCTGAGCAGAGTTGAAAGAGATATTGCCTGTTTTCAAGAAAGCACAGTGCTTTTTTTTTGTGAGCAAGCTTACTGCTCTAGTCATATTGATAATACAGTAAAGAGAGAAATGCTTCTTTTGCAAAAATAAATTGAGTTTCTTATAATAGGACTCAGTGTTGAATTCTTTTTCATAAACAGAGTTTAACCACATGTTGCCTTGTCCTAGAAACAACAGTTCTTCTCTGGTAATCAAAGTTACTGTTGCACTCATTCATATACACAGGTGAAATACAACTTGAGTCTGTTCCTAGCATGGACAGTGCATAGGATAGAAAAGAAGCCAATGTTATATTCAAGTTCCTGAGCAGAGTTGAAAGAAAAATTGCATGTTTCTAAGAAGCACAGTGATTTTCTTCTGAGCAAGGTCACTGTTCTAGTTGCACGATGAAACTGTAAATACAGAAGTGCTTCATTCTTGAAAACAAAGTGTGTTTCTGGAAAGGGAACTCAGTGTTGAATTTCCTTTTATAAATGCAGTTTTACCACATGTTGCTCTTGTCTTAGTAACAACAGTTCTTCTCTAGTAAGCAAAGTCACTGTTGCACTCACATTAATGTTCACAGTTGAAATACAACTTGCATCTATACATAGCATGTACAGTGCATAGTATGTAAGATAAGCCACTGTTCTAAACAAGTTCCAGAACAGAGTTGAAGGAAAAATCACATGGGTTTCTAAGAAGTGCAGTGCTTTTGTTCTAAGTAAGGTCACTGCTCTAGTTGCACTGATAATCCTGTAAATAAAGAACAGCTTCTTTCTCAAAAACAAAGCGTGTTTCTTGAAAGGGAACTCAGTGTTGAATTCACGTTCACAAACACAGTTTAACCACATGTTGCTTCTCGTCCTAGAAACAACAGTTCTTCTCTGATAAGCAAAGTCACTGTTGCACTCATGTTCATATACATTGGTGAAATACAACCCCAGCATATTCCTAAAATGTACAGTGCATTGGATGTAAGAGAAGCCCCTTTTCTTATCAAGTTTCTGAGCAGAGTTGAAAGAGAAATCACCTGTGTTTCCAAGAAGCACAGTGCTTTTCTTCTGAGCACACTCATTGTTCTAGTTGCATTGATAATACTGTAAAGAGAGAAGTGCTTCTTGCTTGAAAACAAAGTGTGTTTCTTGTAAGGGAACTAGGCAGTTTAACCACATATTGCCTCTTGTCCTAGAAAAAAACATGCTTTCTCAGGTAAGCAAAGTCACTCTTGCACTCACATTCATAAACACAGTTGAAATAAAACATGCATCTGTACCTAGCAAGTACAGTGCATTGGATGTATGAGAATCCAGTGTTCTTACCATGTTTCTGAGCTGAATTACAATTGATATTGCCTGTGTTTCTAGGAAGCATAGTGTTTTTGTTCTGAGCAGGCTCACTGTTCTAGTCACATTCAGAATACAGTAAAGAGTGAAGTGCATTTTTCTTGAAAACAAATGGTTTTTCTTGTAAGGGAACATGGTGTTGAATTCCATTACATGAATGCAGTTTAAACACATATTGCCACTTGTCCTAGAAACAACAGTTCTTCTCGGGTAAGCATAGTCAGTCACCATTGCACTCAAATTCTTATACAGAGTTGAAATACAACTCACATCTGTTGCTAGTAAGTACAGTTCATAGGATTTGGGAGAAGCCAATATTCTTATCAATTTCACTCACATAGCTTAAAAAGATATGGCCTGTGTTTCTAGGAAGGAGAGTGCTTTTGTATTGAGCAAGCTCACAGTTCTAGTTGCATGTATGAGATAGTAAAGAGAGAAAGGCTTCTTTGTTAAAAAGAAAGTGTGTTTCTTGTAACACAACTCAGTGTGGAATTCCCTTTCATAAATGCAATTTAAACAGTTACTGCCTCATTTCTTAGAAAAACCAGTTCTCTAGTAAGCAAAGACACTGTTGCACTCATATTCATATACAAAGTTGAAATACAACATGTATCTGTACACAGAATGTATGGTGGATAGGATGTAAAAGAAGCCACTGTTCTAATCAAGTTCTTGAACAGAGTTAAAAGAAAAATCACATGTGTTTCTAAAAGCACAATGCTCTTATTCTGAGGAAACTCTGTTCTAGTTATATTGATAATACAGTAAAGAAAAAAGTGATTATTTCTGAAAAACTAACAGTGTTCCTCTTAAATGAACTCAAATTAGAATTCCTTTTCATAAACAAAATTTAAACAAATATTGCCTCTTGTCCTAGAAAAAAATAGTTCTTCTCTGCTAAGCAAAGTCAATGTTGTACTCACATTCATAAAAAAATTGTTGACATACAACTCCTTTAAGTTCCTAGCATGTACAGTGCATTGAATGTAATACAATCCACTATCCTTATCAAGTTCCTGAGCAGAGTTGAAAGAGAAATCACATGTGTTTCCAGAAAGTACAGATGCTTTTGTTCTGAGCAAGTCCACTGTTCTAGTCATATTGGAAAAACAGTAAAGAGAAGAGAGCTTGTATCTCAAAAACAAAGTGTATTTCTTGTAAGGAAAATGGGCATTGATTTCCTTTCATAAATGTAGTTTAACTACATGTGGCCTCTTGTCATAGAAATAACAGTTCTTCTCTGGTAAGCAAAGTAACTGTTGCACTCCCATTCACATACACAGTGGAAATACAACTCATGTGTTTTCCCAGCAAGGAAAGTGTGTGGTATTTAAGTGAAGAAACTATTCTTATCAATTTCCTGAGCAGAGTTGAAAGAGATATCACCTGTGTTTCTAGGAAGCACAATGCTTTTGTTCTGAGCAAGCTCACTCTTATATAAACAATGGGAACACAGTAAAGAGAAGGGTGCTTATTTCTTGATAACAAAGTGTGCTTCTTGTAATGGAACTGGGCATTGAATTACCTTTCACAAATTCAGTTTAACCACATGTTGCCTATTGTCCTAGAAACAACAGTTCTTCTCTGGTAAGTAAAGTCACTGTTGTGCTCCCATCACACACACAGTGGAAATACAACTTGTGTCTGATCCCAGCAATGAGAGTGCATTGAATGTAAGAGATGCACTGTTCTTATCAGTTTCCTGGGCAAAGTTGAAAGAGATATCGCCTGTGTTTCTCAGAAACACAGTGCTTTTGTTCTGAACAAGCTCACTGTTCTAGTATCATTACTGATACAGTGAAGTGATGAATGCTCCTTTCTCAAAAACAAAGAGTGCTTCTTGGAAGGAAACTCATTGTTGAATTACCATTTGTAAATTCAGTATAAACACATGTTGCCTCTTGTCCTAGAAACAACAATTCTTCTCTGATAAGCAAAGTCATTGTTTTGCTCCCTTTCATATACATAGTGGAAATTCAGCTCTCATCTGTTCCTAGCAAAAATAGGGCATTGAATGTAAGAGAAGATAATTTTCTTATCAAGTTTCTGACAAGTTGAGAGATATTGCCTGTGTTTCTAAGAATCACAGGACTTTTGTTCTGAGCAAGCTCACAGTTCTATTTGCACTACTGGTACATTAAAGAGAAGAGTGCTTCATTTTCCAAAATAGAATGTGATCCTTGTAAGGGAACTCAGTGTTGAATTCCATTTCAGAATCTCAGTTTAACCACATTTTACCTCTTGTCCAAGAAACAACAGTTCTTCTCTTGTAAAACCAAGTCACTGTTGCACTCTCATTCATATTCACAGTGCATATACAATTCGCATCTGTTCCCAGAATATACAGTGTGTGGAATGTAAGAGGAACCACTGTTCTTATCGCCAGTGTTTCTAAGAAGCACAGTGCTTTTCTTCTGAGCAAACTCACTGTTCTATTTGTATTGATAACACAGTAAAGAGAAGATTGCATCTTTCTTGAAAACAAAGTGTGTTTCTGGTAAGGTGTAGAATTTCCTTTCATAAATGCAGTTTAACAACATGTTGCCTCTTGTCCTAGGAATAACAGTTCTTCTCTGGTAAGCAAAGTCACTGTTGTACTCCAATTCACTTACACAGTGGAAATACAACTCATGTCTTGGACTGTGCATCGGATGTAAGAGAAATCACTGTTCTTATCAGTTTCCTGATCAGAATTGGAAGAGATATTGCTGGTGATTCTAGGAATCACAGTGCTTTTGTTCTGAGCAAGGTCACTGTTCTAGATGCATTGGGAACACAGAAAAAATAAGAGTGCTTCTTTCTCAAAAACAAAGTTTGTTTCTTGTAAGCTAACTGGGTATTAAATTCCCTTTCATAAACGCAGCTTAACCACATGTAGCCTCTTGTCATAGAAACAAAAATTCTTCTCTGGTAAGCAAAGTCACTGTTGTATTCTCATTCATATATACAGTGGAGAAACACCTCACATCTGTTCCCACAGGATGTGCTCCCATTGGATGTAGGAGAAGCCACTGTTTTTATGAAGTTCCTGAGCAGAGTTGTAAGAGACACTATCAATGTTTCTAGGAAGCACAGTACAATTCTTCTGAGCAAGATCACAGTTGTACTGCCAATGCTGAAATAGTAAAGAGAAGAGTACTTTCTTCTCAAAAACAAAGTATGTGTGTTGAAAAGGAATTCAGTACTGAATTCAATTTCATAAACACAGTATAATCACATGTTGCATCTTGTCTTTGAAATAACAGTTCTTCTCTAATAAGCAAAGTCATTGTTACGCTCCCATTCATATTCTCAGTAGACAAACAACTCGATTCTGTTCCCAGCATCTACACTGTATTGAATCAAGATCCTGAGCAGAGTTGAAAGAGACATTGACTGTGTTTATAAGAAGCACAGTGCATTTCTTCTGAACAAGCTCACTGTTCTAGTATCATTACTGATACAGTAAAGTGATGAGTGCTCCTTTCTCAAAAACAAAGAGTGCTTCTTGGAAGGAAACTCATTGTTGAATTACCATTTGTAAATTCAGTATAAACACATGTTGTCTCTTGTCCTAGAAACAACAGTTCTTCTCTGATAAGCAAAGTCGTTGTTTTGCTCCCTTTCATATACATAGTGGAAATTCAACTCTCATCTGTTCCTAGCAAAAATAGGGCATTGAATGTAAGAGAAGTCAATTTTCTTATCAAGTTTCTGACAAGTTGAGAGATATTGCCTGTGTTTCTAGGAATCACAGGACTTTTGTTCTGAGCAAGCTCACAGTTCTATTTGCACTACTGGTACATTAAAGAGAAGAGTGCTTCATTTTCCAAAATAGAATGTGATCCTTGTAAGGGAACTCAGTGTTGAATTCCATTTCAGAATCTCAGTTTAACCACATTTTACCTCTTGTCCAAGAAACAACAGTTCTTCTCTTGTAAAACCAAGTCACTGTTGCACTCTCATTCATATTCACAGTGCATATACAATTCGCATCTGTTCCCAGAATATACAGTGTGTGGAATGTAAGAGGAGCCACCATTCTTATCAGATACTGAGCAGAGTTGAAAGAGATAGTACCAGTGTTTTTAAGAATCACAGTGCTTTTCTTCTGAGAAAACTCACAGTTTTATTCATATTGGTAACAAAATAAAGAGAAGAGTGCATCTTTCTTGAAAACAAAGTGTATTTCTTGTAAGGGAACTCAGTGTAGAATTTCCTTTCGTAAACGCAGTTTAGCCATATGTTGCCTCTTGTCCTAGGAATAACAGTTCTTCTCTGATAAGCAATGTCACTATTTCATTTCCATTTACATACACAATGTTAACAAAACTTGTGTCTTTTCCCAGTGAGAACAGTGCATTGGATTTAAGAGAAGCCATTGTTCTTATCAGTTTCCTGAGCACAATTGAAAGAAATATTGCCTGTGTTTCTAGGAAACACAGTACTTTTGTTTGGAGCAAGCTCACTGTTCTAGACACATTGAGAACACAATAGAGAAAAGGTTGCTTCTTTCTCGAAATCAATGGGAATTTCTTGTAAGGTAACTAGGCATGCAATCCCTTTCATAAATGCTGTTTAACCACATGCTGCCTCTTGTTCTAGAAACAACAGTTCTTCTCTGGTATGCAAAGCCGTTGTTGTGCTCCATTCACATACACAGTGGAAAAACAACTCACCTGTGTTCCCAGCAATGGGAGTGCTTTGAATGTAATAGAAGGCAATGTTCTTATCAGTTTCCTGTGAAGAGTTGAAGAGTTATCACCTGTGTTTCAAAGAAGCACTGTGCTTTTGTTCAGAGCAAGCTCACTCATCTTGTTGCATTGGGAACACAGTAGAGAAAAGAGTGCTTCTTTCTCAAAACAAAGTGTGTTTCTTGGAATGGAACTGGGCATTGAATTCCCTTTCATAAACCCTGTTAAACACATGCTTCCTCTTGTCCTAGAAACAACATTTCTTCTCTGGTAAGCAAAGTCACTGTTTTTCTCCCTTTCTTCATATGCAGAGGAAATAAAACTCTCCTCTGTTCCAAGCATTTATAGTGCATTGGATGTCACAGAAGCCGCTGTTCTTATAAAGTTCCTGAGCAGAGTTGAAAGCCACATTGCCTGTGTTTTTAGGAATCTCAGTTCTTTTCTTCTGAGCAATCTTGTCCTAGAAACAACAGTTCTCTCATAAAGCAAATTCACTGTCACACTCCCATTCATATTCACAGTGGATATACAACTTGCGTCTCTTCCTAGCAAGTTCAGTATGTGGAACATAAGAGGAGCCACTGTTCTTATCAACCTCCTGAGCAGAGTTGAATGAGATATTGCCAGTGATTCTAAGAAGCACAGTGCTTTTCTTCTGAGCAAACTCACTGTTCTATTTGCATCAGTAACACAGTAAAGAGAAGAGTGCTTCTTTCTTCAAAACAACATGTGTTTCTTTTAAGGGAACTAAGTGCAGAATTTCCTTTCATAAATGCAGTTTAACCACATGTTGCCTCTTGTCCTAGAAACAACAGTTCTCTGGTATGCAAAGTCACTGTTGCTCTCCCATTCACTTATACAGTGGATATAAAACCTGTGTCTCTTTCCAGCATGAACAGTGTGTTGAGTATAAGAGAAGCCACCATTCTTATCAAATTTCTGAGCAGAGTTGAAAGTGATATAGCCTGTGTTTGTAGGAAGGAAACCTTTCTTCTGAGCAAGCTCATTGTTTTAGTCTCATTGATAATACAGTAAGTGATGAGTGCCTCTTTCTTGCAAACAAAGTGTGTTTCTTTGTAAATGAACTTGGTGTTGAATTTCCTTTCATAAATGCAGTTTAACTACATGTTGCCTCTTGTCCTAGAATCAACATTTCTTAGTTTAGGAAAAGTAACAGTTGTGTTCTCATTCATAAACACAGTAGAAATAAAAGTCGTGTCTGTTCACAGCAAGGACAGTCCATTGGATGTCAGAGAAATCACAGTTCTTATCCATTTCCTGAGAAAGTTTAAAAAGATATCACCTGTGTTTCTAGGAAGCACAGTGCTTTTGTTCTGAGCATGCTCACTGTTCTAATCACATTGGGACCACAGTAAAGTGAAGAGTGCTCCTTTCTCCAAAACAAAGTGTGTTTCCTGTAAGGGAAATCAGTGTTGAATCCCTTTCATGAATTCAGTTTAACCACAGTTTGCCTCTTCTCCTAGAAACAATTATTCTCTGCTAAGCAAAATCACTCTTGTGCTCCCATTCCCATACGCAGTTGAAATAAAACTCTAATTGTTTCTCAGCACGTAGAGGGTGTTGGAGGTAAGAGAAAACAGTGTTCTTACCAAGTTCCTGAGCAGAGTTGAGAGGTATCTCCTGTGTGTCTAGGATGCACAGTGCTTTTCTTTAGAGCAAGCTCACTGTTTGAGTCCCACTGCTGAAACAGTAAAGAAAAGAGTGCTTTTTTTCGAAAACAAAGTGTGTTTCTTAGAAGGGAGCTGGGTTTTGAATTCACTTACATGAATGCAGTTTAACCACATGTTGCTTCTTGTCCTAGTAGCAACCATTCTCCTTTTGTAAAACAAAGGCATTGTTGCTTTTGCATTCATAGACACAGTGGTGCCTTGTATGTAACAGATGCCACTGTTCTTATAAAGTTTCTGAGCAGAGTTGATAAAGACATTGCTAGTGTTTCTAAACAGCACTGTGCTTTTCTCCTGAGCAAGATCACTTTTCTAGTCACACTGTTGACACAGTAAAGAAAAGAGTTCTTCATTCTCAAAAACAAAGTGAGTTTCATGGGAGGGAACTGGGTGTTGAATTCTCTTAGATAAACACAGTTTAACCACCTGGTGCCTCTTGCCCTAGAAACAACAGTTCTTCTCTAGTAAACAAAGTCACTGTTGTGCTCCCGTTCATATACACAGTGGAAATATATATCTTGTCTTTTCCCAGCATGTACAGTGCATTGGGATGAGAAAAGCCACTGTTCTTATCAAGTTCATGGGCAGAGTTGAAAAAGATATCACCAGTGTTTAAGAAAAGCACAGTGCTTTGTTCTGAGCAAGCTAATTGTTCTAGTCACATTGGAAACACAGTAAGGATAACAGTGCTTTTTTCTTGAAAACAAAACATGTTCCTTGTAAGGGAAATGAGAGCTGAATTCCCTTTATTAATTGCTGTTTAAACAAATGTTGCCTCTTGTCCTAGAAACAACAGTTCTTCTCAGATAAGCAAAGACACTGTTGGGCTCCCATTATCATACACAACAGAAATACTACTCAAGTTTGTTTCCAGCAAGTACAGTGCATTGGATGTAACAAAAGCTACTGTTTTTTTTTTATCAGTTTCCTAAGTGAAGGTGAAAGAGATATTGCCTGTGTCTCAGAAGCACAGTTCTTTAATCTGAGCAAGCTCACTGATCTGGCTCCATTGGAAAAAAACTAGAGAGAAGCGTGTTCCTTTCTCAAAACAGAGAGTGTTTCTTGTAAGGAAACTCGGTGTTGAATTCTGATACAGAAAAATGAGTTTAACCACATGATGTCACTTGTTCTATGAACAACAGTTATTTTTCTGCTAAGCAAAGCCACTATTGGGCTCCCATTGATATACACAGTGAAAAGACCACTCACACTTGTTGGGCACTCATTGACATACATAGTGGAAATAACACACACGTTTGTTCCCAGCAAGTACAGTGCATTTGCTGTAAGAGAAGCTACTATTCTAATCAGTTTCCTAAGCAGAGTTGAAAGAGATATGAACTGTGTCTCAGAAGCACAGTTCTGTTGTTCTGAGAAGGATCACTGTTCTGGTTGCATTGGAAACACAGTAAAGAGAAGCATGCTTCTTTCTCGAAAAAAAGTGTTTCTTTATGGGAACTCAGTATTGAATTCCCCTTTATAAACTGAGTTTAACCACATGCTGTCTCTTCTCCTATGAACAACAGTTCTTTTTGGGTAAGGAAAGTCACTATTGCGCTCCCATTGCCATACACAGTACAAATAGCACCTGCGTCTGTTCCCAGCAAGTGCAGTGTATTGGACGCAAGAGAAACTACTGCTCTTGTCAGTTTCCTAAGCAGAGTTGAACTAGATATGGCCTGTGTGTGTAGGAAGCACAGTTCTTTTGTTCTGAGCAAGGTCACTGTTCTGCCTCTGTAGGAACCACAATAGAGTAGAAGAGTGCTCTTTTCTCAAAAGCGGAGTGTGTTCCTTGTAAGGTGAGCTAGTGCTCCATTCCCCTTCATAAATGAAGGTGAATCACATGAAGTTTCTTGTCCTATGAGCAACAGTTCTTTCCTGATAAGGAAAGTCACTATTGTGCTCCCATTGCCATACACACTACAAATAGCACTCGCGTCGGTTCCCAGCAAGTGCAGTGTATTGGATGGAAGAGTAACTACTGTCCTTGTCAGTTTCCTAAACATAGTTAAAGTAGATATGACCCATGTGTTTAGGAAGCACAGTTCTTTTGTTCTGAGCAAGCTCACTATTCAGGCTCTATAGGAAACATAGTAGAGTTGAAGAGTGCTCTTTTCTCAGAAGTAGAATGTGTTTCTCATAAGGCAAGAAAGAGCTGCATTCCCCTTCATAAATGGAGTTGAATCACATGCAGTTTCTTGTCCTATGAGCTACAATTCTTTTCTAATGAGGAAAGTCACTATTGTGCTCCCAATGCCATACACAGTGTAAATAGCACTCCTATCTGTTCCAATCGCATGCAGTGTATTGGACTGAAGAAAAGCACCCATTCTTGTCATTTTCCTAAGCAGAGTTGAACTAGATATGGCCCGTGTGTGGAGGAAGCACAGTTCTTTTGTTCTGAGCAAGCTCACTGTTTGGCTCTATAGGAAACACAGTAGAGTAGAAGAGTGCTCCTTTATGAAAAGCAGAATGTTTTCCTAATAAGGCAAGCTAGTGTTGAATTTCATTCTTAATAGGAGTTGAACCACATGCAGTTTCTTGTCTTTCGAACAAAAGTTCTTTTCTGGTAAGAAAGTCACTATTGCACTCCCATTGCCATACATAGTGCAAATAGCACTCGCGTCTGTTCCCAGCAACTGCAGAGTATTGGAAGGAATAAAAGCTACTATTCTTGTGAGTTTCCTTGGCAGAGTTTAAGTAGATTTGGCCTGTGTGTGTAGGAAGCACAGTTCTTTTGTTCTGAGCAAGCTCACTGTTCTGGCTCTATAAGAAAAACAGTACAGTAGAAGAGTGCTCCTTTCTCAAAACAGAGTGTGTTTCTCATAAGGCAAGCTAGTGCTGAGTTTCCCTTCATAAACAGAGTTGAATCCCATGCAGTTTCTTGTCCTATGAGCAACAGTTCTTTCCTGTTAAGGAAAGTCACTATTGTGCTCCCATTGCCATACACACTACAAATAGCCCTCGCGTCTGTTCCCAGCAAGTGCAGTGTATTGGAAGGAAGAGAAGCTACTGTTCTTGTCAGGTTCCTAAGCAGAGTTGAACTACATATGGCATGAGTGTGTAGGAAGCACAGTTCTTATGTTCTGAGCAAGATCACTGTTCTGGATCTCTAGGAAACACAGTAGAGTAGAAGAGTGCTCCTTTTTGAAAAGCAGAGTGTATCTTGTAAGGCATGGTAGTGCTGTATTCTCCTTCAAAAATGGAGTTGAATCACATGCAGTTTCTTGTTCTACGAGCAAGAGTTCTTTTCTGGTAAGGAAAATCACTATTGTGCTCCCATTGCCATACACAGTGCAAATAGCACTCCCGTCTGTTCCCAGCATGTGCAGTGGATTGGGCGGAAGTGAATCTACTGTTCTTGTCAGTTTCTTAAGCAGAGTTGAACTAGATATCGCCCGTGTGTGGGAAGCACAATTCTTTTGTTCTGAGCAAGCTCACTGTTCTATCTCTAAAGAAAACACTTTAGAGGAGAAGCATGCTCCTTCCTCAAAAGCGAAGTGTGTTTCTCGTAAGGCAAGCTAGTGCGGAATTCCCTTTCATAAATGGCGTTGAATCACATGCAGTTCCTTGTCCTGTGAACAACAGTTCTTTTAAGGTAAGGAAAGTCACTATTGTGCTCCCATTGCCATACACAGTGAAAGTAGGACTCATGTCTGTTCTCATCAAGTGAATTGTATGGGATTGAAGAGAAGCTACTGTTCTTGTCAGTAGTTGAACTGGATATGCCCCATGTGTGTAGGAAGCACAGTTCTTTTTTTCTGAGCAAGCTCGCTGTTTTGGCTCTGTTGGAAACACAGTAGAACAGAAGAGAGCTCCTTTCTAAAGGGCAGATTGTTATTCTCGTAAGGCGAGCTAGTGCTGAATTCCTCTTCATAAACAGAGTTGAGTAACATGCTGTTTCTTTTCCTAGGAGCAAGAGTTCTTTTTTGGTAGGGAAAGTCATTATTGTGCTCCCTGTGCCATACACTGTGCAAATAGCACTCGTGTCTGTTCCCAGCAAGTGCAGTGTATTGGACCCAAAAGAAGCTACTGTTCTTGTCAGTTTCCTAAGCAGAGTTGAACTAGGTATGGCCCATATGTGTAGGAAGCACAGTTCTTTTGTTTTGAGCAAGCTCACTGTTCCTGATCTATAGGAAACACAGTAGAGAAGAAGAGTGCTCCTTTCTCTGAACCAGATGTGTTTCTTCTATAGCAAGCTAGTGTTGTTTTCCCCTTCATAAAGCAAGTTGAATCACATGCAGTTTCATGTCCTATGAACATTTCTTTTCTGGTAAGCAAAGTCATTATTGGGCTCCAATTGCCATACACAGAGCAAGTAGCAATCACATCTGTTCCCAGCAAATGCAGTGTATTGGAGAAGAGAAGCTACTGTTCTTCTCAGTTTTCTAAGCAGAGTAGAACTAGATATCACCTGTTTGTGTAGGAAGGAAAGTTCTTTTGTTCTGAGCAAGATCACAGTTCTGGCTTTGTAAGAAAATTATTAGAGTAGAAGACTGTTCCTTTCTCAAAAGCAAAGTGTGTTTTAGGAAGGCATACTGGTATTGAAATCCCCTCCATAAACGGAGTTGAATCACATGCAGTTTCTGTTCCTACGTGCAACAGTTTTTCTCTGGTAAGTAAAGTCACTATTGCACTCACATAGCCATATACCATGCAAATAGCTCTGGAGTCTATTCCCAGCAAATGCAGTGTGTTGGATGGAAGAGAAGCTACTCTTCTTCTCAGCTTCCTAAGCAGAGTTGAACTAGTTATGGCCCGTGTGTGAAGGAAGCACAGTTCTTTTTTCTGAGAAAGCTCATCGTTCTGGCTCTATATGAAACACAGTAGAGTAGAAGAGTGCTCCTTTCTCAAAAGCAGAGTGTCTTTCATGTAAGGCGAGCTAGTTTGCAATTCCCCTTCATAAATGGAGTTGAATCACATGCAGTTTCTTTTCCTATGAGCAACAGTTCTTTTCTGGTAAGGAAAGTCACTATCGTGCTCCCTTTGCCATACACTGTGCAAATAGCATTCACATCTGTTCCCTGAGAGTGCAGTGTATTGGACAGAAGAGAAGCTACTGTTCTTGCCAGTTTTCTAAGCAGAGTTGAACTAGATATGGCCTGTGTGTGTAGGAAGCACAATTCTTTTGTTCTGAGCAAGCTCACTGTTCTGGCCCTATAGGAAACACAGTAGAGTAGATGAGTGCTCCTTTCTCAAAAGCAGAGTGTGTTTCTCAGAAGACGAGATAGTGTTGGTTTCCCCTTCATAAAGGGAGTGTAATCACATGCAGTGTTTGGTCCTATGAGCAACAGTTCTTTTCGTGTTCAGAAAGGCACTTTTGTGCTCCCATTGGCATACACAGTGCAAATAGCACTCGTGTCTATTCCCACCAATTGTAGTGTATTTTATGGAAGGGGAGCTACTCTTCTTGTCAGTTTCCTAAGCAGAGTTGAACTAGATATGGCCCGTGTGTGTAGGAACCACAGTTCTTTTGTTCTGAGCAAGCTCACTGTTTTGGCTCTGTCGGAAACACAGTAGAGTAGAAGAGTGCTCCTTTCTCAACAGCAGAGTGTTTTTTTGGTTAGGCAAGCTAGTATTGATTTCCCCTTTATAAATGGAGTGGAATCACATGCAGTTTCTTTTCCTACAAGCAACAGTTCTTTTCTGGTAACTAAAGTCAGTATTGTACTCCCTTTGCCATATACAGTACAAAAAGCACTCGCATTTGTTTCCAGCAAGTGCAGTGTATTGGACGCAAGAGAAGCTACTGTTCTTGTCATTTTCCTAAGCAGATTTGAACTAGATGTGGCCCGTGTGTGTAGGAAGCACAGTTCTTTTGTTCTGAGCAAGCTCACTGTTCTGGCTCTATAGGAAACACAGGAGAGAAGAAGAATGCTCCTTTCTCAAAAGCAGAGTGTGTTTCTTGTAAGGCAAGCTAGTCTTTAATTACCCTTCTAAACGGAGTTGTATCATGTGCAGTTTCTTGTCCTATGAGCAACAGTTCTTTTCTGGTTAGTAGAGTCACCCTCTTGCTCCCGTTTCCATACACAGTGTAAATAGCACTGGCATCTGTTCCCAGCAAGTGCAGTGTATTGGACGGAAGAGAAGCTACTGCTCATGTTAATTTACAACACAGAGTTGAACTAGATGTGGCCCGTGTGTGTAGGAAGCACAGTTCTTTATTCTGAGCAAGCTCACTGTTCTGGCTCCATGGGAAACACAGTATAGGAGAATAGTGCTCCTTTCTCAAAAGCAGAGTTTGTTTCTTGGAAGGAAACTCTGTATTAATTTATGCTTCATAAACGGAGTTTAATTATATGCTGTCTCTTGTACTTAAAGCAACATTTTTTTGGGGGTAAGTAAAGTCACTAATCGGGTTCCATTGGGATACACATTCCAATTAGCAACCTGGTCTGTTTCCTGCTACTACAGTGTATTGAACGTAAGAGAAGGTATCGTCTTCTCAGTTTCCTAAGCATAGTTGAACTAGATATGGCCCCTGTGTGTAGGAAGCATGATTCTTTGTTCTGAGGAAGATCACAGTTTCGGTTAAATAGGAAACACAGTAGAGTAAGAGTGTGCCTTTTTCAAAAGCAGAGTGTGTTTCTGGTAAGGCAACTATGTGCTAATTTACCCTACATGAAAGGAGTTGAATCACATGCAGTTTCTTGTCCTACAAACAACAGTTCTTTTTCATTAAGGAAAGTCTGTTTTGTGCTTCCTTTGAGACACATAGTGGAAATAGCAGCCTAGTCTATTCCCAGCAAGTACAGGACATTGGATGTAAGAGAAGCTATGGTTTTTCTCAGTTTCCTAAGCAGAAGTTATCCAGATACATCCTGTGTGTGTAGGAAGGACAGGTCTAATGTTTTGATCAAGCTCAATGTCCTAGTTCTATAAGAAACACAGTAGAGTAGAAGACTGCTCCTTTCTCAAAATAAGAGAATGTTTCTTGAAATGCAACTGTGTGTTATTTTCTCCTCCATAAGCAGAGTTGAAACCACCTACATCTGTTCTCAGCAACTATAGTTCACTGATTGTAAGAGAAGCTATGGTTCTTCTCAGTTTCCTAAGTAGTATTGAACTAAATATGGCCCGTGTGTATAGAAGCACAGTTCTTTTGTTCTGAGCAAGCTCACTGTTCTGGCTCTATAGGAAGCACAGTGGAGTAGAAGAGAGCTACTTCACAGAAGCACATTGTGTTTCTTGTAAAGCAACTCTGTGTTCATTTGTCCTTCATAAATGGTTTAGAACCACATGCAGTCTCTTTTCCTATGAGCAACTGTCCTTTTCAAGTAAGGAAATTCTCGTTTGGGCTCCCTTTGAGATACACAATGTAAAAAGCACCCTAGTCTGTTCTCAGAAAGTTCAGTTTATTAGATGCAAAAGAAGCAACTGTTCTTATCAGTTTCCTAAGCAGAGTTAAACTAGATATGGCCTGTGTATATAGGAAGCACAGTTCTTTTTTTCTGAGCATGCTCACTGTTCTGGCTCTATAGGAAATACAGCAGAGTAGAAGATTGCTCCTTTATGGAAAGCAGAGAGTGTTCCTTGTAGGAAACTCAGTGTTAATTTCCTTTTTGCAAAAGGAGTTCAAGCACATTCTGTATCTTGTCCAATGAGCAACAGTTCTTTTTGGGTAAATAGTCACAACTCTGCTCCCTTTGTGATACACAGTGCAAATAGCCACCGTGTCCTTTCTCTTCACCTACAGTGTTTAAGATTTATGAGAATCTATGATTCTTCTCAGTTTCCGATGCAGAGTTGAACTAGATATGGCCCATGGTGTAAACAGCACAGATCTTTTGTTCTGAGCAGGCTCACTGTTCTGGCTGTATGGGAAACAAAGAAGAGTAGAAGTGTGCTCCATTCTCTAAAGCAGAGTGTTTTTCTGGTAAGGCAATCTAGTGTTGAATTTCCCTTCATAATCAGAGTTGAATCACATGCTGTCTATTTTCCTAACAACAACAGTCCATTACTCATAAGGAAATTCAAAATTGGGCTCCCATTGAGATGCACAATGCAAAGGAAAAAAAAACACCCACATCTGTTCTCAACAACTACAGTGCATTGGATGTAAGAGAAGATACGGTTCTTCTCAGTTTCCTAAGAAGTGTTGAACTAGATTTGGCCTGTGTGTATAGAAGCACAGTTCTTTTGTTCTGAGCAAGCTCACTGTTCTGGCTCTAGAGGAAACACAGTGGAGTAGAAGAGAGCTACTTCGCAGAAGCACATTGTATTTCTTGTAAGGTAACTCTGAGTTAATTTCTCCTTCATAAATGGATTTGAACCACATGCGGTCTCTTTTCCTATGAGCAACAGTCCTTTCTGAGTAAGGAAATTCACATTAGGGCTCTCATTGAGATACACAATATAAAGAGCACCCCAGTGTGTTCTCATCAGTTCAGTGTATTGGATGTCAAAGAAACTACTGTTTTTGTCAGTTTCCTAAGCAGAGTTGAACTAGATATGGCCCGTGTATGTAGGAAGCACAGTTCTTTTGTTCTGACCAAGCTCACTGTTCTGGTTCTATAGGAAATACAGTAGAGTAGAAGATTGCTCCTTTCTGGAAAGCAGAGTGTGGTTCCTGTAGGAAACTCAGTGTTAATTTCCCCTTCATAAACGGAGTTTGAAGCACATGCTGTATCTTGTCCAACGAGCAACAGTTCTATTTAGGTAAGGAACGTCATTACTTTGCTCCCATTGTGATATACAGTGCAAATAGCAACCGTGTCTGTTCCCTTCACCTACAGTGCATAGAATGTATGAGAATCGATGTTTCTTCTCAGTTTCCAATGCAGATTGAACTTGATACCGCCCGTGTGTGTCAGAAGCACAGTTCTTTTCTTCTGAGCAAGCTCACTCATCTGGCTATATAGGAAAAACTGTAGAGTAGAAGAGTGATTTATTATCAAAAGCACAGTGTTTTTCTAATTAGACAACCCAGTGTTGAATGACCCTTCATAAAATGAGGAGAATCACACACAGTTTGTTATCACGCGGGCAGCAGTTCATTTCATGTAAGGAAAGTCCGCATTGGGCTCCCATTGAGATACACAGTGGAAATGGCACTCGTGTCTGTGTCAGCAAGAACTGTGCATGGGATGAAAGAGAAGTTGCTGTTGTGCTCAGTTTCCTAATCAGAATTTATCTAGATATGCCTGTTGTGTATGATGCACATTTCTTTTGTTCTGAGCAAACACATATCTCTCTCCCTATAGGAAACAAAGTAGAATAGAAGAGTGCTGTTTTCTCAAAAGCTAAGTGTGTTTCTTGTTAGGCAACCCAGTATTAAAATTCCCTTCATAAATGGAGTTTAATCACATGCAGACTCTTATACTATGAGCAACAGTTGTTTTCAGGTAAGGAATGTCACTCTTCATCTCCCAGTGACATACACAGTGGAAATGGCACTCAAGTCTATTCCCAGCAAGTACAGTGCATTGGAAGGAAGAGAAGCTACTCTTGTGCTCAGTTTCCTAATCAGACGTGAAATAGACATGGCCTGTTTGTTTAGGAAGGACAGTTCTTTTTTTCTTAGTAAGCTCACCGTTCAGACTCTACAGGAAACACAGTAGAGTAGAAGAGGTCTCTTTTCTCAAAAGCATTATGTTTTTTTGGTTAGGCATTCCAGTTTTGAATTCCCCTTCATAAATGGAGTTGAATCACATGTAGTCTCTTATCCTACGAGCAAAAGTACTTTTCAGATAAGGAAGTCACTCTCGGCCTCCATTGAGATACACAGTGGAAATGGCACTCACATCTGTTCACAGCAAGTACAGTGCATAGGATCGAAGACAAGCTACTGTTGTGCAGTTTGCCTATCAGAGTTGAACTAGATATGGCCGGTGTCTGTAGGAAGCATAGGTCTTTTGTTCAGAGTAAGCTCACTGTTCTAATTGTATAGAAAACACATACAGTAGAAGAGTGCTCTTTTCTCAAAAGTAGAGTGTGTTTCTCATTAGGGAACTCACTGTTGAATTCCCCATCATAAATGGAATTGAATCTCATGCAGTCTCTTATCCTATGAGCAACTATACTTTTTGGGTAAGGAAAGTAACTCTTCGGCTCCCATTAAGTTACATTGTGGAAATGGCACTCGCGTCTGCTCCCAGCAAGTACAGTACATTGGTTGGAAGGAAAGCTACCCTTCTGCTCATGTTCCTAAGCAGAGTTGAACTAGATATGGCCCGTGTGTGTAGGAAGTTCATTTTATTTTGTTGTGAGCAATATATCTGTTCTGCCTCTACAGGAAAGACAGTAGAGTAGAACAGTGCTCTTTTCTCAAAAGCAGAGTGTGTTTCTCATTAGGCAATGCAGTGTTGAATTCTGCTTCATATACGGAGTTGAATCATATGAAGTCTCTTATCCTAGGAGCAACAGTTCTTTTCAGGAAAGGAAAGTCTCTATTGGGCTCCTATTGCAATGCAGAGTTGAAATGGCACTTGCAACTGTTCCCATCAAGTACAGTGCACTGGATGGAATAGAAGCTATTGTTGTGCTCAGTTATTTAAACACAGTTGAACTAGATATGGCCCGTGTGTGTAAAAAGCACAGTTCTTTTGTTTTGAGCAAGCTCACTGTACTGGCTGAATAGGAAACACATCTGAGTAGAAGAGTGCTCTTTCCTCAAAAGCAGAGTGTGTTTCTCATTAGGCAACCCAGTGTTGAATTCCCCCTCATAAACGGAGTTGAATCACATGCAGTGTTTCTTGTTAGGCAACCTGTCAGGGACAAGGACAGAATATCTAGTTAGTGGAAAAATACAGACCCCCAATAAGACAGGGAACTAGATCATCTTACGGTCTGGTTACTTAACCACAGGACATTGAGTCAGAGCCCTTGACTCTTTCACCCTGTAAACATCCTATACAAATATCCTGTTAGCTTTCCCCACCCTATGCACATAACAGCTTCTTGCTCCCCCTACCCTGCAGGAACTATATAAATCCTCATCGAGAAAAATAATGTTGCACCTTGATCAGAATATTACCTTGGTGTATTTCTTTTGTATCTCCTGTCCCTATTATTCCTTCCTTAGGGTGGTCGAGAACCCCTTGAAGCCCTCCTGGCCACAGCAACTTGTGCCCAACGTGAATGAAACCACCTCTTGAGGTTTTGGAACATCTTCTCCCAGAGGAAAGACCAAGGCCTTCTTGAAGTTGTTGGATCCCCCTGAAATCACCCATTTCAGGACGTGATCCCGGAGGAGAGCAGAGACGACACAGGTAAGAAAGTGATGAGTCATGGGACAGGCAACTTCATCACAAGGTTTATTCCTTTCTGGCCTAAAAGAGGCCCTCAAGATATGAGGAACTAGGGTAAAGAAAAAAGATCTTAAAGCCTTTTTTGATTATATTATAGACACATGTTCTTGGTTCTCCGAAGGAGGAACCATAGATGAAAAAAGTTGGGCATGCCTTGGGGACTGTTTAGATGATTGCTACAGGACTTTTGGACTAGAGAAGGTTCCCTTCACCATGTTTTCTTACTGGAAGCTTATTAATGACATTCTTAGGGTCTATAAACATTCCCCTGACATACAAGAGCTTATTAATATAGGAGAAAATATCTTAAAAGAAGCCTTTCACTCCCCCTCTACCTGCCCTAAGACCCCCCCAATCGCTTTCTTGTCTGCCTTCGAGCTGTCCCTTAGATCATGACCTGCGCTCTTTGGAAGAGGGGACGCACATGACTTTTAAACCTAGCAATCCCCAGGAGTCCGCTCCTGCCCATCTTTATCCCTCTGTTAATAATTTTACCTCTAACTCCCCTCTAGATCCCACCAATTAGGCTTCCCTATAGAAAGGGGTGGCCCGTTACCATAATCCAGACTGGCCTCTCTGCAAAAATCTCCCCTTAAAACAGGTGTCCTTGGGCCCTTTTATACCACCTCAAAAATCTCCAGTGGTTCCCCCTTCCACAATGCCACCTCCCTATGTTTCTCCATCTTCCCACCTTTGCGGGCCCGTTCTTGATGAGTTGGCTCCCCCTGTCCCAGATCTTGGCTAACTGCAATGGGCCCTCCAGGCTCGCAGGGAACATATTGAGCTTTTTAGGGAATTGAAAACTCTTGACATAGAACTTAAAGATCTTGCCCTTGAAGTGGTGGCTCCCGGCACACTAAAACCATCTCAAAAATCTATTAAATCAAAAAGTAAGCCTCAGCCTGTCCTGGCATTTCCTGTTACCCAGAGTCAGACCTCTGGGGACTCATCCAAGGTGGCTGCCCAGATCGGCCCTCAGACAGTTTGGAAGACCAAAATAAGGAGGGGGAGGAAGAGAAGGAGGAGCCATCATTAGAGGACCCCCCTCGAGGACAGACTTATCACAAATTAAATTTCCACCTTATTGAAAAGCTGAAATCCACCTGTGCTCAGTATGGTCCTATGGCTCCTTTTACATTAGCCTTGGTGGAAAACCAGAGCGAACATTGGTTGACCCCTAATGACTGGTATTTCCTTGCCTGTGTGGCTCTTTCTGGGGGTGACTTTGTCCTCTGGAAAACAGAATTTACAGAAAATTGTTGAGAAGTTGTTCAAAAAAATATTGAACAGCCATCCTCAAAAACTTGGATGCTAAAGAAACTCTTTGGCAACTCCCCTTATGATACAAATGCAGCACAGGTAAAATTCCCTCCTGGCCTCCTAGCCCAGATTCAAAACGCCTGGAAACACCTGTCCCAAAAGGGTTCAGCTACCACCAAATTGGCAAAGATTTGTCAGGACCCTGATGAGCCTTTTAGCGATTTTGTCTCTTGCTTAAATGATGCAAATGAGAGAACTGTTTGGGTTGGGCAAATACGAAAACATCTTTGTTAAATGCTTGGCCTTTGAAAATGCAAACCCTGCCTGCCAGGAAGTCCTCCGCCCTCATAAAAACAGAGCGGACCTGTCTGAATATGTCAGACTCTGTTCGGGTGTTGGTGCCACCCATGCCATGGGATTAGCAATCGGTGCCGCCCTGAGGGCTTCACAACAGCCTGGAGCCCACACCTGTTATTTCTGTAAATAACCCAGACATTTCGCTATGGAATGCCCCCAGAAAGGTAACAGCCTCATGCCCTTAGCCCACCCAGCCCAGGAGGCCGCCTCTATGAGGCCCCAGCCTTCTACTCTCTGACCCTACTGCAACAAGGGCTGTCATTGGGCTACAGAATGCAGGTCAAAATCCAATTATCTCCATCAGCCCCTTCCTCTGCAGGTGCCAGGAAACTTCCAAAGGGGCTAGCTCCTGGCCCCAATGCCTCCAAGAGAGCACCCTGGGGCCTTGAGGTCCGCTCACACCCTGCCTCCCCTGCCTCAACAAATTCTCCTGCCCCAGGTCCCTTCTCCTCCCTCCGAAGAGCAATTCCAGGCAGTGCCAGATTGGACTTGTGTGCCGCCACTGAAACAGTATTAAGCTCCCTTGAAGGGGCTCAGATCATTCCTACATGGGTGACAGGACCCTTACCTTCCAATGTTTGCGCGCTTGTCCTTGGCCGTGCTTCTGCAGCCCTTTGAGGGGTCCAGGTCTACCCTGGCATAATAGATAGTGATTTCACGGGTGAAATTAAGATTCTGGCCACTGCTGCAAACGGCATGGTCATGATTCCTCAAGGTACACACCTGGCACAGCTAGTTCCTCTACCCTCGTCTGTCTGTGATAATCCCTCAATTACAAACACCCCTCTGGGTCAGCTGGATTGGGCTCCTCGGACGCCTACTGAGTCCAGCCTGTTACTCAGGATTGCCCTACTCTTACCCTTACTATAGAGGGAAAGAAGTTCCAGGGTATCTTGGATATGGGGACAGATATCACAGTCACTTCCCAGTCTCACTGGCCATCCACTTGGACACTAGTTCCATCCCTCACCGATTTAAAAGGAATCGGTCAGTCTAATAATCCTTTAATTAGTTCAAGGACACTTTCCTGGAAAGAAAAGGAAGGAAACCAGGGGACTGTCACTCCTTTTGTTGTTCTGGGCCTGCCTGTTAATCTTTGGGGAAGGGACATACTTTCACAAGATTACTATATAAATAATCTTATATAGCCCAAACTCTACAGTCACACAACAAATGCTACGGATGCATTATATCCCTGGCACAGGCTTGGGCAAGGTAGCTCAGGGGAGAGCCCAAACAATTCAGCCTGTTCCAAGGAGGATAGACATGGGCTGGGATATTTGGGTTTTTAGTAGTGGCCGCTGACCTTCCTGTACCCAATGCAGACAAAATTACCTGGATGACCCAGACCCCTGTCTGGGTGGATCAGTGGCCCCTTACTCAAGAAAAGCTGCAGGCTGCCACTATGCTTGTACAGGAGCAGCTTATGGCTAGCCACATTGAGCCCTCCAACTCCCCTTGGAATACATGTATATTTGTTATAAAAAAGAAATCAGGAAAATGGAGAGTCCTTCAAGACTTAAGGGCAGTAACTAAGGTAATGAGGCCTTTGGGGGCACTTCAGCCTGGATTGCCTTCGCCTGTGGTCATTCTTGCTAAATTTTACACAATGGTCATTGACATTATAGATTGTTTCTTTACACCCCTTGCACCCCGAGGACAGAGCCTATTTTGCATTGTCTTCCCCATCTCAATTTTCAGGGACCCGTGCTTCACTACCAATAGAAGATATTACCCCAGGACATGGCCAACAGCCCTACTCTCTGCCAGAAATTCGTGGCTCAGGCTATGGACCCTGTCATATATATCTTACAGATATATATCTTACATTACATGGATGACCTTCTCCTCGCTGCACCTGACCCCATCTCCCTTGAGCGATGTTTTTCAGAACTCAGTAGAGCCTTTAATTGATTGGGACTACAGATTGCTCCAGATAAGGTCCAAACCCAGGACCCATTCAGTTACTTGGGATTGGAACTCCATTCAAACCTGATCCTAATTCCTCACGTCCAGTTATGCACTGACCATCTCCATACCCTAAATGATTTCCAACAATTGCTGGGCCATATCCAATTATTAAGTTGAATTCCCCTCCATAAACAGAGTTGAATCACATGAGTCTCTTATTCTACAAGTAACAGTTCTTTTCAGGTAAGGAAAGTTACTATTCGGCTCCCCTTGAGATACATACTAAAAATGACTCTTGCGTCTGTTGCCAGCAAGTACAGTGAATTGGATGGAAGAGAAGCAACTGTTGTGCTCAGTTATCTAAGCAGAGTTGAACCAGATATGGCCCGAGTGTGTAGGAAGCATAGTTCTTTTGGTCTGAGCAAGCTCACTGTTCTGGCTGTATAGGAAACACAGCAAAGTAAAAGAGTGCTCTTTTCTTAAAAGCAGAATGTGTTTCTCATAAGGCGAGCTAGTGCTGAATTCCCCTTCATAAACAGAGAAGCTACTGTTTTTGTCAGATTCCTAAGCAGAGTTGAACTAGATATGACCCGTGTCTGGAGGAAGCACAGTATTTCTATTCTGAGCAAACTCACTGTTCTGGGTGTACATGAAACACTAGAGTATAAGAGTGCTCTTTACACAAAAGCAGAGTGTGTGTCTTGTTAGACAACCCAGTGTTGAATTCCCCTTTATAAACGGAGTTGAATCACTTGCAGTCTCTTATCCTACGAGGAACAGTTCTTTTCAGGTAAGTCACTATTGGGCTCCCTTTGAGATACACAGTGGAAATGACACTCGCGTCTGTTCCCAGCAAGTACAGTGCATTGGATGGAAGAAAAGCTACTGTTGTGCTCAATTTCTTAAGCAGAGTTGAACTAGAGATGGCCATGTGTGTAGGAAGCACAGTTCTTTTGTTCTGAGCAAGCTCACTGTTCTGGCTCTATAGGAAACACAGTAGAGCAGAAGAGTGCTCTTTACTAAAAAGCAGAGTGTGTTTCTCATTAGGCAACTCAGTGTTGAATTCCCCTTCATAAATGGAGTTTAATCACATGCATTCTCTTATCCTACGAGCAACAGCTCTTTTTCAGTAAGGAAAGTTACTATTGAGCTCCCATTGAGATACACAGTGGAAATGGCACTAGTGTCTGTTCCCAGCAAGTAAAGTGCATTGGATGGAAGAGAAGCTACTGTTCTGCTCAGTTTCCTATCCAGAGTTGCACTAGATAGGGCCCCTGTGTGTAGGAAGCACAGTTCTTTTGGTCTGAGCAAGCTCACTGTTCCGGCTGTATAGGAAACACACTAGAGTAGAAGAGTGCTCTTTTCTCAAAAGCCGAGTATGCTTCTCATTAGGCAACCCAGTGTTGAATTCCTATTCATAAATTGAGTTGAATCACATGCAGTCTCTTATCCTATAAGTAACAGTTCTTTTCTAGTAAGGAAAGTCACTATTGGGCTTCAATTCAGATACACACTTGAAATGGCACTCCCGTCTACTCCCAACAAGTACAGTGCATTGGATGGAAGAGAAGCTACTGTTGTGCTCAGTTTCCTAAGTAGAATTGAACTAGATATGGCCCGTGTGTGTAGGAAACACATTTCTCTTGGTCTGAGAAAGCTCACTGTTCTTGTTGTATAGGAAACACAGTAGAGTAGAAGAGTGCTCTTTTCTCAAAAGCAGAGTGTGTTTCTCATTTGGCAACACAGTGTTGAATTCTCCTTCATAAATGGAGTTGAATCACATGAGGTCTCTTATCCTATGAGGAACAGTTCTCTTTGGGTAAAGAAAGTCACAATTGGGCTCCCTTTGAGATACTCAGTGGAAATGGCACTCCTGTCTGTTCCCAACAAGTACAGTGCATTGGATGGAAGATAATCTACTGTTGTGCTCAGTTTCCTAAGCAGAGTTGAACTAGATATGGCCCGTGTGTGTAGGAAGCACAGTTCTTTTGTCTGAGCAAGCTCATTGTTCTAGCTGTATAGGAAACCCAGTAGAGTATAAGTATGGGATAACTTCTCCCCAACGGGCTTGAGAGCCAGTCGGCCCAAACAAGTAAAGAAGATGCTTTCTGAGAGCCAGCCTGGGTCTGCCTAGGGGTCTTAGCAACAGCAGCTGAAACCTGATCTGGAGATGACCTGGACCAATGAGAGGCAGTCATGTCATACCAGCTGATGCATATTCATCAAACTTCCTTCCGTGGTGGTGTGGAAGGTGTATAAGGCTTGCCTCTTCCTGAATAAACTGAGCTTGTTGTTTTGACATTCTCCCGGAGTCTGTGTGGTTTGTCTCTGAGCCTACTTGGCTCCCACCTCCAAAGGGAACAGCAGCAAGGATCCTGCTACATCTGGTGCTGAAACCAGGAAAATTTGGTACTTGAACAGGGTCTGTGTGTCTCCCTTCACTTATGTGCAGCACTGGTTGAGAATCCCCCTTGAGTGGTATATTTTGGTGACTAGGCCCCTCTACATTGAGTAAATTCAGTCCCTTCAGCCGGTAAATGCTGGGACCCCCACTTTCTTCTTCCTGTTTGTCTTGTTTGTGAGTCTGTCTGTATGGTAGGGTGACATATACTTTTGTTCAGACTTGCCTGGTGTTTCAATATAAGGGCTGGTCCCTCAGGAAACAACAGCCACAGTCTGACTATTTTTAGTTATATATGTGTGTGTATGTGTGTGTTTGTGGGTTGTGATGCCTGGAGAGATGGATCAATAGTTTTTTAGTGCTTGCTCCATAGATCTTTTGAGAGAACATGTGGGAACCTGATCTTTGGATGAGAGCTATGTTCCTGGCCAGAAAAAGGAAAGTGGCCTCTGGAGTAACTCTCCAATTGTTTGTTATGCTCATTTTGTTGACTATAACCGAAGGCCTAAAGTCATCCTCTACTGAGGAGGTCATTAACGCCCACAACAAGCACTGCCAGAAACAATGTAACACTAACTTTTCTATTGCCTTCATTCTATCCATGACTGTTATTTCTTCTGCCTCTGCTGGCAAGGAGAGGCAGGAGGATAGGCATAAAGTGAAGGAAAGGGATGGAAAGAGAGAGGAAATGATTGCAGTAGCATCTAAGCCTATACCAGCAACCCTTCTCTCTGCTTACCCCATGCCTCGAGTGGCTACCCCTCACTGCAGTATCCACAGAGTGATTTGCCTGGATGTCTGCCTGCTGAGCCAGCTGCTCCGCATGCCTCCCAGCCTGTTCTACCTATGGTGTCGCACATGCCCACCATGGCATTTCCAGTTAATGTGGGCCCCAATGTGGCCAACCAGCCATGGATACGTACCCCTCTTGCAGACCTGTCTTTGGTTTGTAAGGCTGTTAATGAATCAGGTCCTGACTCACCATATTTTGAGCAAGTCCTATGGCAATGGGCAATGCATTTACATACTTATTATGCCTGGCACAATTTGATGAAGGCTGTATCAGAGCCTATGGTCTTCCTTAATTGGCAAGCTGCCTATGATGACCAGGCTGAGGCTCAGGCTCATTTTAATATACAGTACAACTTCACTGTTTCTCTCAAGATGCTTATGGGCCTAGGACCATATGTTAGCCCTGTCATATAAGCCCAAATTGGGCAACACACTTATTTACATGTCTTAGGAGATACCATTGCTCTTGGTGCATTGAAGGGATCCCATCACCCTTCAGTGACAACACTCTGTTCCCCTATTAACCGGAGGGCGAGGATATGCTTACATTTTCCCCCAGAATACCACCACACTGATATGGATACCCTCCAGAGATGTGCATCCGGCAACAGACCAAGAGACTTTGGACAAAGAAGAAGCTTCAGAAGGGTAATGTACTGTGTTATTAGTAAAGGTCATGTCATCACTGGCAAGTGAACCTAGATATTAAGCAATTGCCTCATCCCCTACAAGGTCAATTATACAGCACCAAAAAGACTTCAATTGGCATGATAAAAATGTCTGGGGTCCCGTCCATGTCTTTGAGATAGAAAATTTTGACTAACCCTTCTCTTGTTCAATATCTTCTGCAACAGGTTCACCAACAGAAGGCAGCCACAAAGGTGACCCTACATGTTTTATTGGCACTCAGATACCTAGATCAAAGTCCTCCTAGAGAGATAATGCACATATGGCTCACTGAGATACAGAAGGCTACTGCCTAAAGCCCACCACCCAGACAGCTCTCCAGTATTGATGCTCTTCCAGGACTGGTAGTCAATGATGGATACGAGCTTGTTTGGCAAGCCAATCTAATACAGGCACAGTCCAATATGCTGAGCTCTCCTGAGGTGGGTTCAACAAGGTTAGGGCAATGCAACCTACCTCCCACTGAAATAAGAAAAAGGGGTGGATATGAGGGATGACTCATCCCAAACGGGCTTGAGAGCCAGAAGGCCCTAACAAGTAAAAAGGTACTTTCTGAGAGCCAGCCTGGGTCTGCCTAAGGGTCTTAAAAACAGCAGCAGAAACATGATCTGGAGATGACCTGAACCAATGAGAGGCAGCCATGTCACACCAGCAGTTGCATACTCATCAGACATCCCCCCAGGGTGGGGTGGAGGGTATATAAGGCTTACCTCATCCTGAATACACTGAGCTTGTTGTTTTGACATTCTCCAGGAGTCTGTGTGGTTTGACTCTGAGCCTACTTGGCCCCCACCACCAAAGGGAACAACAGCAAGGATCCTGCTACATAGAAGAGTGCTCTTTTCTCAAAAGCAGAGTGTGTTTCTCCTTCAGCAACCAGTGTTGAATTCCCCTAAATAAACGGAGTTGAATCACATGCAGTCTCTGATCCTATGAGCAACAGTTCTTTTCTGGTAGGGGAAGACACTATAGGGCTCCCACATAGACACACAGTGGAAATGGCACTCGCGAAAGTTCCCAGCAAGTACAGTGCATTGGATGGAAGAGAAGCTACTTGTCAGCTCATTCCTAAGCAGAGTTGAACTACATATGGCCTGTGTGTATTGGAAGCAGAGCTCTCATGTTCTTAGCAATCGCACTGCACTGCCTCTACAGGAAACACAGTAGAGAAGAAGAGCTATATCCTCAAAAGCAGAGTGTGTTTCTCATAGGACAACCCAGTGTTGAATTCTCCTTCAAAAATGGAGTTGAAGCAAATGAAGTCTCTTATCCTATGAGCAACAGCTCTTTTTGGGTAAGGAAAGTCACTATGGGGCTCCCATTGAGATACACAGTGAAATGGAACTTGCCTCTGTTCCCAGCAAGTACAGTGCTATGGATGGACGAGAAGATACTGTTGCACCCAGTTTCCTAAGCAGAGTTGAACTACATATGGCCTGTGTGTATTGGAAGCAGAGCTCTCATGTTCTTAGCAATCGCACTGCACTGCCTCTACAGGAAACACAGTAGAGAAGAAGAGCTATATCCTCAAAAGCAGAGTGTGTTTCTCATAGGACAACCCAGTGTTGAATTCTCCTTCAAAAATGGAGTTGAAGCAAATGAAGTCTCTTATCCTATGAGCAACAGCTCTTTTTGGGTAAGGAAAGTCACTATGGGGCTCCCATTGAGATACACAGTGAAATGGAACTTGCCTCTGTTCCCAGCAAGTACAGTGCTATGGATGGACGAGAAGATACTGTTGCACCCAGTTTCCTAAGTAGAGTTGAACTACATATGGCCTGTTTGTAGGAATTACAGTTCATTTGTTCTGAAGAAGCTAACTGTTCTGCCTCTATAGGTAACAGAGTAGAGTAGAAGAGTACTATTTTATCAAAAGCAGAGTGTGTTTCTGGTTAGGCAACCCAGTGTTGACTTCCATTTCATAAACATGGTTGAATCAAATGTAGTCTCTTATCCTATGAGCAACAGTTCTTCTGGGGTAAAGATAGTCACTATGGGGCTCCCTTTGACATACACACAGGAAAGGGCACTCGTATATGTTCCCAACAACTACAGTGCATTGGATGGAAGAGAAGCTACTGTTGTGCTCAGTTTCCACAGCAGAGTTGAACTAGATATGGCTCCTGTGTGTAGGAAGCACAGTTCTTTTGTTCTAGGCAAGCTCACTGTCCTGGCTGTATAGCAAACACAGTAGAGTAGAAGAGTGCTCTTTTCTCAAAAGCAGAGAGTGTTTCTCATAAGGCATCCAAGTGTTGAATTTCCTTCATCAACAGAGTTCATTCACATGCAGTCTCTAATCCTACTGACCAACAGTTATTTTTGGGTAAGGAAAGTCACTATTGGGCTCCCATTGAGATACACAGTGGAAATGTCACTCGCATCAGTTCCCAGCAAGTACAGTGCATTGGATGGATCAGAATCTACTCTTCAGCTCAGTTTCCTAAACAGAGTTGAACTAGTTATGGCCCATGTGTGTAGGAAGCACAGTTCTTTTGTTCTGAGCAAGCTCACTGATCTGGTTGTATAGGAAACACAGTAGAGTAGAAGAGTGCTCCTTTCTCAAAAGCAGAGTGTGTTTCTCCTTAGGCAACCCAGTGTTCAATTCTCCTTCATAAACAGAGTCGAATCACATGCAGTCATTTATCCTACGAGGAAGACTTTTTATTGGGTTAGGAAGTCACTATTGGTCTCCCTTTGGGATACACAGTGGAAATGGCACTCACATATGTTCCTAGCAAGTACAGTGCATTGGATGGAGGAGAAGCCATTTTTCTGCTCCATTTCCTAAGAACAGTTGAACTAGATATGGCCTGTGTGTGTAGGAAGCACAGTTCTTTTGTTCTGAGTAAGCTCAATACTCACCCCCTATAGGTAACTCAGTAGAGTAGAAGCGTTCTCTTTTCTCAAAAGCAGAGTGTGTTTCTCATTAGACAAGCCAGTGTTGAATTCCCCTTCATAAACAGAGTTGAATCAAATGCAGACTCTTATTCTACAAACAAGAGTTCTTTTCAGGTAAGGAAAGTCACTATTGGGTTCCCATTCAGATACCCAGTGGAAATTGCACTTGTCTATGTTACCAGAAAGTACAGTGCATTGGATGGAAGAGAAGCTGCACTTGTGCTCAGTTTCCTAAGCAGAGTTGAACTAGATATGGCCCGTATGTATTGGAAGCAGAGTTCTTTTGTTCTGAGCAAGCTCACTATTCTGCCTCTATAGGAATATCAAGTGCAGTCTCTTCTCCTATGAGCAACAGTTCTTTTTTGGTAAGGAAAGTCACTATTGGGCTCCCACTGAGAAGCACACTGGAAAGGGCACTCACGCATCTTCCCAGGATTTTCAGTGCATTGGATGGAAGAGAAGCTACTTTTCTGCTTTGTTTCCTAAGCAAAATGGAACTAGATATGGACCGTGTGGTTAGGAAGCACAGTTCTTTTGTTCTGAGGAAGCTCACTGTTTTGCCTCTACAGGAAACACAGTAGAGTAGAAGAGTGCTCTTTTCTCAAAGGCAGAGTGTATTTCTTGGTAGGCAACCCAGTGTTGAGTTCCCCTTCATGAATGGAGTTGAATCACATGTAGTCTCTTATCCTACCAACAACAGTTCTTTTCGGGTAAGGAAAGTCCCTATTGGACTTTCATTGAGATGCACAGTGGAAAGGGCCCCGGGTCTGTTCCCAGGAAGTACAGTGAATTTCATGGAAGAGAAGATACTCTTCTTGTCAGTTTCCTAAGAAGAGTTGAACTAGATATAGCCCATGTGTAGGAAGCACAGGTCTTTGGTTCAGAGCAAGCTCACTGTTCTGGCCCTGTAGGAAACACAGTAGAGTAGAAGAGTGCTCCTTTCTCAAAAGCAGAGTGTATTTCTCATAAGGTGAGATAGTGTTGAATTCTCCTTCAAAAATAGAGTTGAATCACAGGCTTTCTCTTGTCCTATGAGCAGCAGTTCTTTTGGGGTAAGGAAAGCCAATATTGGGCTCCCGTTGAGATACACAGTGCAAATGGCACTGTTGTCTGTTCCCACCAAGTACAGCACATTATTGGCAGAGAAGCTAGCATTACACTCAGTTTCCTAAGCAGAGTTGAACTAGATATGGCCCATGTGTATAGGAAACACATTTCTTTTGTTCTCAGCAAGCACACTGTTCTGTCTGTATAGGAAACACAACAGAGTAGAAGAGTGCTCTTTTCTCAAATGGGAAGTGTGTTTCTCATAAGGCAAACCAGTGTTGAAATCTACTTTCATAAACAGAGTTGAATCCTGTTCTTTATCATGTCCTATGAGCAACAGTTTTCTTCAGATAGGAAAGTCACTATTGGGTTGCTTTTGAGATACATAGTGCAAATGGAACTCGCATGTGTTCCCACCAAGTGCAGTGCATTGCATGGAAGAGAAGCTAACATTGTGCTCAGTTTACTAAGCAGAGTTGAACTAGATATGTCCCGTGTGTGTAGGATTAACAGTTCTTTTGTGCTGAGCAAGCTTTCTCTTCTGTATGTATAGGAAACACAGTAGTGTAGAAGAGTGCTCTCTTCTCAAAAGCAGAGTGTGTTTCTCAAAAGGCAAACCAGTGTTGAATTCTACTTCATAAACAGAGTTGAATCAAATGCTTTCTCTTGTCCTACGAGCAACAGTTTTCTTCGGGTAGGAAAGTCACTATTGGGTCCCATTGAGATAAACTGTGGAAAGAGCACTCGCATCTGTTCCAAGCAAGTGCAGTGCATTGCATGGAAGAAAAGCTACCAATGTACTCAGTTTCCTAAACAGAATTGAACTAGATAAGACCCATTTGTGTAGGACACACAGTTCTTTTGTTCTAAGCAAGCTCACTGTTCAGTCTGTATAGGAAACACAATGGAGTAGAAGACTGCTCTTTACTCAAAAGCAGAGTATATTTCTCATGAGGCAACCCATTGTTGAATTCTCCTTCATAAACAGAGTTGAATCACATGCTTTATCTTTTCCTACATACTACAATAGTTGTCTTCAGGTAAGGAAAGACACTATTGGACTCCCCTTAACATACAGTGTACAAATAGCACTGAAGACTGTTCCCAGCAGTTGCAGTGCATTGGATGGAAGAGAAGCTAGCATTGAGCTGAGTTTCCTAAGCAGAGTTGAACCAGATATGGCCCATGTGTGTAGGAAGCACAGTTCTTTTGTTCTGAGTAAGCTCAAATTCTGGGTCAATAGGAAACACAGTAGTGTAGTAGAGTGTTCTTTCTCAAAAGCAGAGTATGTTATTCGCAAGGCATCCCAGTGTTAAATTCTCCTTCATAACCAGAGTTGAATCACATGCTTTCTCTTGTTCTACCCACAACAGTTCTTTTTATGTAAGGTAAGTCACTATTGGGCTCTCTTGGAGATACACAGTGTAAATGGCACTTGTGTCTATTTCCAGCAGTTGCAGTGCATTGGATGGAAGAAAAACTACCATTGTGCTCAGTTTCCTAAGCAGAGTTGAATAAGATATGGCCCGTGTGTGGGAAGCACAGACCTTTGTTTTGAGCAAGCTCACTCTTCTGTCTCTATAGGAAACACAATGGAGTAGAAGAGTGCTCTTTTCTCAAAAGTAGAGTGTGTTTCTTGTAAGGCAACCAAGTGTTGAATTCTCCTTCATAAACAGAGTTGAATCACATACTTTATCTTATCCTATGAGCAATAGTCCTTTTTGGGAAAGTCACTATTGGGCTCCCTTTGAGAAAAACAGTGCAAATGGCACTTGCATCGATTACCAGCAAGAGCAGCACATTGGATGGAAGAGAAGCTACTGTTCTTATCAGTTTCCTAAGCAGTGTTGAAATAGATAAGACCCGTGTGTAGGAAGCACAGTTCTTTTTTTCTGAACAAGGTCACTGTTCGGGCAGTATAAGAAACACTGTAGAGTAGAAGAGTTCTCTTTTCTCAAAAGCAGATTGTGGTTTTCCTTAGGCAACCCAGTAATGAATTTTCCTTTAAAAATGGAGTTGAATCCCATGCAGTCTCTTATCCTAAGTGCAACAGTTATTTTCAGGTAAGGAAAGTCATTACTGGGCTCCCATTGAGATACACAGTATAAATGGCACTCCCGTCTGTTCCCAGAAATTACAGTGCATTGGATGGAAGAGAAACTACTGTTGTGCTCATTTCCCTAATCAGAGTTGAACTAAATATGGCTTGTGAGTGTAGGAAGCACAATTCTTTTGTTCTGAGCAAGCTCACTTTTCTGCCTTGACAGGAAACACAGAAGAGTAGAAGAGTGCTCTTTTCCCCAAAACAGAGTGTGTTTCTCCTTAGGCAACCCAGTGTTGAATTCCCCATCATAAACGAGGGTGAATCACATGCAGTCTCTTATCCTATGAGCAACAGTTCTTTTCAGGTAAGGAAAGTGACTACTGGGCTCCTGTTGAGATACACAGTGGAAGAGTCACTCACGTCTGTTTCCAGCAAGTACATTGCATTGGATGGACGAGAAGCTACTGCTGTGCTCAGTTTCCTAAGTACAATTGAACTAGATAAGGACCGTGTGTAGGTAGCACAGTACTTTTGCTCTGAGAAAGCTCACTCTTTTGCCTCTACAGGAAACACAGTAGGGTAGGAAAGTGCTCTTTTCTGAAAAGCATAGTGTGTTTCTCATTAGGCAACCCAGTGTTTCATTCCTTTTCATAAACTTAGTTGAATCACATGCAGTCTCTTATCCTACAAGCAACAGTTCTTTTCAGGTAAGGAAAGTCACTGCTAGACTCCCATTGAGATACCCAGAGGAAATGGCCCTCACGTCTGTTCCCATCAAGTACACTGTACTGGATGGAAGAGAAGCTACTGTTGTGATGAGTTTCTCAAGCACAGTTGAACTAGATATGGCCGGTGTTTGTACGAAGCACAGTATTTTTCTTCTGAGAAAACTAACTGTTCTTCCTCTTTAGAAACAAAATAGAGAGGAAGATTTACCCTTTCCCAAAACAGAGTGTTTTTCTCATTAGGCAACCCATTGGATAATTCCCCTTCATAAACGAGGTTAAATCACATGCAGTCTCTTATCCTAGAAACAGCAGTTCTTTTTGGGTAAGGAAAGTCACTATTGGGCTCTCATTGAGATACACAGTGGAAATGGTGCTGGCATCTGTTCCTAGCAAATACATTGTAATGGATGGAAGAGAAGCTACTGTTGTGCTCAGTTTCCTAATCAGAGTTGAACTAGATATGGCCTGTTACTGCAGGAAGCACAGTTCATTTGTTTTGAGATAGCTCACTGTCTGCCTCTCTAGTAAACACAGTAGAGTAGAAGAGTGCTGTTTTCTCACCAATAAAGTGTGTTTCCCATTAGGCATCCCAGTGTTGAATTCCCCTTCATAAATGGAGTTGAATCGCATGTAGTCTCTTATCCTATGATCAAGAGTATCTGGTCCTATGAGCAAGAGTTGTTTTCTGGTAAGGAAACAATTGCGCTCCCATTGCCACACACAGTGCAAAAAGCACTCTTGTCTGTTCACAGCATGTACAGTATATTAGATGGAAGAGAAGATACAGTTCTTGTCAGTTTCCTAAGCAGAGTTGAACTAGATATGGCCTATGTGTGTAGGAAGCACAGTTCACTTTTTCTGAGCAACGTCAGTGTTCTGGCTCTAGGGGAAACATAGTAGAGTAGAAGAGTGCTCCTTTCTTAAAAGCAGAGTGTGTTTCTCATGAGAGGAGCTAGTGTTGAATTCCCCTTCCTAAACTTACTTGAATCACTTGCAGTTTCTGGTCCATTGAGAAACAGAACTTTTCTGGTAAGGAAAGTAACTATTGCCCTCCCATGTTCATACACAGTGCAAATAGCACTCGCATATGTTCCCAGCAAGTGCAGTGTGTTGGACAGAAGAGAAGCTACTGTTCTTGTTACTTTCCTATGCAGAGTTGAACTAGATATGACCCGTGTGTGTAGGAACCACAGTTCTTGTTCTCAACAAGTTCAATGTTCTGGGTCTATAGGAAACATAGTAGAATAGTAGAGTGCTCTTTTCTCAAAAGCAGAGTGTTTTTCTCATAAAAAGAGTTAGTGTTGAATTCCCCTTCATAAGGGGAGTTGAATAACATGCAGTTTCTTGTCCTAAGAGCAACAGTTCTTTTCTGGTAAGGATAATCATATTGTGCTACCATTGCCATACATAATGCAAATAGCACTCATGTATGTTCCGAGCATGTGCAGTGTGTTGGAAGGAAGAGAAGCTACTGTTCTTGTCAGTTTCCTTAGCAGAATTGAACTTGATACGGTCCGCGTGTGTAGGAAGCACAGTTCTTTTCTTCTGAGCAAGCTCACTGTTCTGGGCATATAGGAAACACAGTACAGTAGAAGAGTGTTCCATTCTCAAAAGCAGATTGTGTTTCTCATAAGGCAAGCTAGTGTTGAATTCCCCTTCATAAAGGGAGTTGAATCACATGCAGTTTCTGGTCTTACGAGCAACAGTTCTTTTCTGGTAAGGAAAGTCACTATTGCACTCCCATTGCCATACACAGTGCAAATAGCACTCGGGTGTGTTCCGAGCAAATGCAGTGTGTTGGATAGAAGAGAAGCTACTGTTCTTGTCAGTTTCCTAAGCAGAGTTGAACTAGATATGGCTGGTGTGTGTAGGAAGCACAGATCATTTGTCCTGAGGAAGCTAACTGTTCTGGGCTTATAATATAAACTGTGGAGTAGAAGAGTGCTATTTTCTCAAAAGCAGAGTGTATTTCTCATAAGGCGAGCTAGTTTTGAATTCCCCTTCATAAAGGGATTTAAATCAAATGCAGTTTCTGCTCCTACGAGCAACAGTTCTTTTCTGATAAGGAAAGTCACTATTGTGCTCCCAGTACCATACACAGTGCAAATAGTACTCCTGTCTGTTCCCAGCACGTGCAATGCGTTGGAAGGAAGAGAAGCTACTGTTCTTGTCAGTTTCCTAATCAGAGTTGAACTAGATATCGCCCGTGTGTGTTGGAAACACAGTTCTTTTGTTCTGAGCTAGCTCACGGTTCTGGTCCTATAGGAAACACTGAAGAGTAGAAAAGTGCTCCTTTCTCAAAAACAGAGTGTGTTTTTCATAAGGCGAGATAGTGTTGAATTCCCCTCATTAACTTACTTGAATCACATGTAGTTTCTGGTCCTAAGATCAACAGTACTTTTCTGGTAAGGAAAGTCACTATTGAGCTTCCATTGCCATACACAGTGCAAATAGCACTCGGATCTGCTCCCAGCAAGTGAAGTGTTTTGTATGGAAAAAAATCTATTGTTCTTCTCAGGTTCTAAGCAGAGTTGAACTACATATGGCCCGTGTGTGTAGGAAGCAGAGTTCTTTTATTCTGAGCAAGCTCACTGTTCTGGTCCTATAGGAAACACTGAAGAGTAGAAAAGTGCTCCTTTCTCAAAAGCACAGTGTGTTTCTCGTAAGGTGAGCTAGTGTTGAATTCCACTCGTTGACTTACTTGAATCACATGCAGTTTCTGCTCCTAAGAGGAACAGTTCTTTTCTGGTAAGGGAAGTCACTAGTGAGCTTCCATTGAAATACATAGTGCCAATAGCACTCACGTCTGTTCCCAGCAAGTGCAGTGTGTTGCAAGGAAGTGAAGCTACTGTTCTTGTCAGTTTCTAAGCATCATTGAACTATATATGGCTCATGTGTGTAGGAAGCACAGTTCTTTTGTTCTGAGCAAGCACACTGTTTTGGGCCTATTAGAAACAGAGCTCATTAGAAGAATGCTCCATTCTCAAAAGCAGAGTATGTTTCTCGTAAGGTGAGCTAGTGTTGAATTCCCCTTTATAAAGGGAGTAGAATCACATGCAGTTTCTGGTCCCACGAGCAACAAGTCTTTTCTGGATAGGAAAGTCACAATTGCAGCCCCATATCCATACACAGTGCAAATAGCATTTGCGTTTGTTCCCGCAAATGCAGTGTGTTGGACGGAGGAGAAGCTACTGTTCTTGTCAGTTTCCTAAGCAGAGTTGAACTAGATATAGCCCGTGTGTAGGATGCACAGTTCATTTGTTCTGAGCAAGTGCGCTCTTCTGGGACTATAGAAAACCCGAGTGCTCCTTTCTCAAAATCAGGGTGTGTTTCTTGTAAGGTGAGCTACTATTGAATTCACCTTCATAAAGGGGGTTGAATCAAATGCAGTTTCTGATCCTACGACCAAAATTTCTTTTCTGGTAAGGAAAGTCACTATTGCACTCCCATTGCCATACACAGTATAAATAGCACTCGTGTCTGTTCCGAGCAAGTACAGTGTTTTACAGAAGTTAGAGAAGAGAAGTTACAGTTCTTGTTAGTTACCTAAGCAGAATTGAACTAGATATGACACGTGTGTGTAGGAAGCACAGTTCTTTTGTTCTGAGCAAGCTCACTGTTGTGGCCGTATAGGAAACACAGTAGAGTAGAAGAGTGCTCCTTTCTCAAAAGCAGAGTGTGTTTCTGGTAAGGCGAGGTAGTGTTGAATTTCCCTTAATAAAGGGAGTTGAATCACTTGCAGGTTCTGGTCCGAGGAGCAACAGTTCGTTTCTGGTAAGGAAAGTCACTATTGCACTCCCATTGCCATACACACTGAACATAGCACTCTGGTCTGTTCCCAGCAAGTGCAGTATGTTGGATGGAAGAGAAGCTGCTGTTCTTGTCAGTTTCCTATCAGAGTTCAACTAGATATGCCCCATGTGTATAGGAAGCACATTTCTTTTGTTCTGAGCAAGCTCACAGTTCTGGGCCTATAATAATAACAGTGGAGAAGAGTGCTCTTTTCTCAAAAGCAGTGTGTGATTCTGGAGAGGCGAGAATGTGTTGAATTTCCTTCATAAGGGAGTTGAATCACATGCAGTTTCTGGTCCTAGGAGCAACAGTTCTTTTCTGGGAGGGAATGTCAGTATTGCTCTCCCATTGCAATATTCAGTGCACATAGCACTTGCGATTTTTCTTAGCAATTGCAGTGTGTTGGATGGAAGAGAAGCTACTCTTCTTGTCAGTTTCCTAAGCAGAGTTGAACTAGATATGGCCAGTGTGTGTAGTAAGCACAGTTCTTTTGTTCTGAGCAAACTCACATTTCTGGGCCTATAGGAAACTCGAGTGCTCCTTTCTCAAATGCAGAGTGTGTTTCTCCTAAGGCGAGCTAGTGTTCAATTCCCCCTCATAAAGAAAGTTGAATCACATACAGTTTCTGGTCCTAGGAGCAAGCGATCTTTTCTGGTAATGAAAGTCACTATTGTGCTCCCATTGCAATACTCAGTGCAAATAGCACTCGCGTCTGTTCCCAGCAATTGCAGTGTGTTAGTCAGAAGAGAAGCTACTGTTCTTGTCAGTTTTCTAAGTAGTGTTGTACTAGATATGGCCCGTGTGTGTAGGAAAAAGAGTTCTTTTGTTCTGAGCAAGCTCACTCTTCTGTGCCTATAAGAAACACAACAGAGTAGAAGGGTCCTCCTTTCTCTAAAGCAGGGTGTGTTTCTTGTAAGGTGGGCTAGTGTTGAATTACCCTTCTTAAAGTGAGTTGAATCACATGCAGTTTCTGGTCCTTCGAACAACAGTTCTTTTCTGATATGGAAAGTCACAGCAGAGTAGAAGAGTGCTCCTTTCTCTAAAGCAGAGTGTGTTTCTCGTAAGGCAGGCTAGTGTTGAATTACCCATCATAAAGGGAGTTGAATCACATGCAGTTTCTGGTCCCACGAGCAACAAGTCTTTTCTGGTAAGGAAAGTCACAATTGCGGCCCCATATCCATACACAGTGCAAATAGCATTTGCGTTTGTTCCCGCAAATGCAGTGTATTGGACGGAGGAGAAGCTACTGTTCTTGTCAGTTTCCTAAGCAGAGTTGAACTAGATATAGCCCGTGTGTAGGATGCACAGTTCATTTGTTCTGAGCAAGTGCACTCTTCTGGGACTATAGAAAACCCGAGTGCTCCTTTCTCAAAATCAGGGTGTGTTTCTTGTAAGGTGAGCTACTATTGAATTCACCTTCATAAAGGGGGTTGAATCAAATGCAGTTTCTGATCCTACGACCAAAATTTCTTTTCTGGTAAGGAAAGTCACTATTGCACTCCCATTGCCATACACAGTATAAATAGCACTCGTGTCTGTTCCGAGCAAGTACAGTGTTTTACAGAAGTTAGAGAAGAGAAGTTACAGTTCTTGTTAGTTACCTAAGCAGAATTGAACTAGATATGACACGTGTGTGTAGGAAGCACAGTTCTTTTGTTCTGAGCAAGCTCACTGTTGTGGCCGTATAGGAAACACAGTAGAGTAGAAGAGTGCTCCTTTCTCAAAAGCAGAGTGTTTCTGGTAAGGCGAGGTAGTGTTGAATTTCCCTTAATAAAGGGAGTTGAATCACTTGCAGGTTCTGGTCCGAGGAGCAACAGTTCGTTTCTGGTAAGGAAAGTCACTATTGCACTCCCATTGCCATACACACTGAACATAGCACTCTGGTCTGTTCCCAGCAAGTGCAGTATGTTGGATGGAAGAGAAGCTGCTGTTCTTGTCAGTTTCCTATCAGAGTTCAACTAGATATGCCCCATGTGTATAGGAAGCACATTTCTTTTGTTCTGAGCAAGCTCACAGTTCTGGGCCTATAATAATAACAGTGGAGAAGAGTGCTCTTTTCTCAAAAGCAGTGTGTGATTCTGGAGAGGCGAGAATGTGTTGAATTTCCTTCATAAGGGAGTTGAATCACATGCAGTTTCTGGTCCTAGGAGCAACAGTTCTTTTCTGGGAGGGAATGTCAGTATTGCTCTCCCATTGCAATATTCAGTGCACATAGCACTTGCGATTTTTCTTAGCAATTGCAGTGTGTTGGATGGAAGAGAAGCTACTCTTCTTGTCAGTTTCCTAAGCAGAGTTGAACTAGATATGGCCAGTGTGTGTAGTAAGCACAGTTCTTTTGTTCTGAGCAAACTCACATTTCTGGGCCTATAGGAAACTCGAGTGCTCCTTTCTCAAATGCAGAGTGTGTTTCTCCTAAGGCGAGCTAGTGTTCAATTCCCCCTCATAAAGAAAGCTGAATCACATACAGTTTCTGGTCCTAGGAGCAAGCGATCTTTTCTGGTAATGAAAGTCACTATTGTGCTCCCATTGCAATACTCAGTGCAAATAGCACTCGCGTCTGTTCCCAGCAATGCAGTGTGTTAGTCAGAAGAGAAGCTACTGTTCTTGTCAGTTTTCTAAGTAGTGTTGTACTAGATATGGCCCGTGTGTGTAGGAAAAAGAGTTCTTTTGTTCTGAGCAAGCTCACTCTTCTGTGCCTATAAGAAACACAACAGAGTAGAAGGGTCCTCCTTTCTCTAAAGCAGGGTGTGTTTCTTGTAAGGTGGGCTAGTGTTGAATTACCCTTCTTAAAGTGAGTTGAATCACATGCAGTTTCTGGTCCTTCGAACAACAGTTCTTTTCTGATATGGAAAGTCACAGCAGAGTAGAAGAGTGCTCCTTTCTCTAAAGCAGAGTGTGTTTCTCGTAAGGCAGGCTAGTGTTGAATTACTCATCATAAAGGGAGTTGAATCACATGCAGTTTCTGGTCCTTCGAACAACAGTTCTTTTCTGATATGGAAAGTCACTATTGTGCTCCCATTGCCTTACAAAGTGCAAATAGCAGTCGTGTCTGTTCCCAGCAAGTGCATTGCCATATACAGTGCAAATCCACTCGCAACTGTTCCCAGCAAGTGCAGTGTGTTGGATGAAAGAGAAGATTCTGTTCTTGTCAGTTTTATTGCTGAGTTGAACTAGATATGGCCTGTGTGTGTAGTAAACACCATTCTTTTGTTCTGAGCAAGTTCGCACTTGTGGTCCTATAGAAAACACAGTAGAGTAGAAGAGTGCTCCCTCCTCAAAACAGAGTGTATTTCTCATAAGGCGAGCTAGTGCTGAATTCCCCTTCATAGAGTGAGTTGAATCACAAGCAGTTTCTGGTCCTTCGAACAACAGTTCTTTTCCGGTATGGAAAGTCACTATTGTGCTCCCATTGCATTACAAAGTGCAAATAGCAGTCGTGTCTGTTCCCAGCAAGTGCAGTGTATTGGACAGAAGAGAAGCTACTGTTCTTGTCAGATTCCTAACCAGAATTGAAATAGATATGGTCGGCTTGTGTAGGAATCACAGTTCTTTTTTTCTGAGCAAGCTCACTGTTCTGGCTGTATAGGAAACACAATAGAGTAGAAGAGTGCTCATTTCTCAAAAGCAGAGTGTCTTTCTTGTAAGGTGAGCTAGTTTTGGTTTCCCCTTCATAATTTTAGTTGAATCATATGCAGTTTCTTTACCTACAAGCAGGTGTTTTTTTCTGGTAAGTAAAGTCACTATTGCGCTCCTATTGCCAAACATAGTGCAGATAGCACTTGCGCGTGTTCCCAGGAATTTCAGTGTATTGGAGAGAAGAGAAGCTACTGTTCTTGTAAGGCCTTATTCAGAATTGAAGTACATATGGGCTGTGTGTTAAGTAAGTACAGTTCATTTTTGTCTGAGCAAGCTCACTGTTTAGGCAGTATGGGAAACACAATAGAGTAGATGAGTGCTCCTTTTTCAGAAGCAAAGTGTGTTTCTTGTAAGGCAAGGTAGTGTTGGTTTCCTCTAAATAAATGGAGTGGAATCACATGCACTTTCTGGAGCTACAAGCAAGAGTTGTTTTCTGGTAAGGAAAGTCACTAGTGTGCTTCCATTGCCACACAAAGTACAAATAGCACTCACATCTGTTCCCATCAAGTACAGTGTATTAGACTTTAGAGAAGCTACTCTTCTCAGTTTCCTAAGCAGAGTTGAACTAGATATGGCTGGTGTGTGTAGGAAGCACAGTTCTTTTGTTCTAAGCAAGCTCACTATTCTGGCCCTTTAGGAAACACAGTAGAGTAGAAGAGTGCTCCTTTCTCAAAAGCAGAGTGTGTTTCTTGTTAGTCGAGCTAGTGTTGGTTTTCCCTTCATAAAAAGAGTTTAATGACATCAGTTTCTGGTGTTACAAGCAAGAGTTGTTTTCTGGTAGGAAATTCACTAGTGCGCTCCCATTGCCACACAAAGTGCAAATAGCCCTCCCGTCTTTTCCCAGCAAGTACAGTGTATTGGACCAAAGAGAAGCTACTGTTCTTGTCTGTTTCCTAAGGAGAGTTGAACTAGATATAGCCAGCGTGTGTAGGAAACAGAAAACTTTTTTTCTGAGCAAGCTCACTGTTCTGACCCTATGGGAAACACAGTAGAGTAGAAGAGTACTCCTTTCTCAAAAGCAGAGTGTGTTTCATGTAAGGCAAGCTAGTGTTTGTATCCCCTTCATAAAAGGAATTAAATCACATGAGGTTTCTGGTGCTATTAGCAAGTGTTGTTTTCTGGTAAGGGAAGTCACTAGTGAACTCTCATTGCCACGCCAAGTGCAAATAGCACTCGTGTCTGTTCCCAGCAAATTCAGTGTATTGGACAGAGGAGAAGCTTCTGTTCTTGTTAGTTTATTAAGCAGATTTGAACTAGATATGGCCGGTGTGTGTAGGAAACACATTTCTTTCATTCTGAGCAAGCTCATTGTTCTGGCCTTATAGGAAACAGTGTAGAGTAGAAGAGTGCTCCTTTCTCAAGAACAGAGTGTGTTTCTTGTAAGGTGAGCTAGTGTTGGTTTCCCCTTCATGAACAGAGTTGAATCACATGCAGTTTCTGGTGCTATGAGCAAGAGTTTTTTTCTGGTAAGGAAAGTCACAAGTATACTGCCATTGCCACACAAAGTGCAAATAGCCCTCCCATCTGTTCCCAGCAAGTATAGTGTATTGGACGGAAGAGAAACTACTGTTCTTGTCAGTTTCCAAAGCTGAGTTCAACTAGATATGGCCAGGGTGTGTAGGAAGCACAGATCTTTTGTTCTGAGCAAGCTCACTGTTCTGGCCCTATGAGAAACACAGTAGAATAGAAGAGGGCTCCTTTCTCAAAGGCAGAGAGTGTTTCTTGTAAGGCGAGCTAGTGTTTGTATACAGTTTCTGGTGTGTGGTGGTATTTTACTTGTACTGAAATGTGATTTTAATTGTATGTTAATAAATAAAGTTGCCTGGGGGTCAGAGCTCTTACAGCCATAGCAAGTGCGTGGTGGTGGTGGCGCACGCCTTTAAGGACCTGGAGGCAGAACATACAGTCAGTGACGAGGCAGTCACATGTTTGGGTTTACAACCAATGAGAAGGCAGAACAGCTAGAGTGTATAAAGACATACACACAGGAAGTATGTCCCTTTCAGGGAGCTCTATTGCCTTAAATGGATCCCTAAATCAGGAAGGGTGATGCTCTTAGCTCTGACCTCTTGGCTTTCTTCTCTGAATCAGCTCTGTGTTTCTTATTTAATAAGACCATTGGTTACATCTACAAATGGCGTCCAACGTGGTGGCACGAGTTTCCACCTAAAACCTGAGAAAAAAAGATTCTAAAACGGAGCTAAAAACAGCTTCCTAATTGTCTCTCTCAAATGAGTGGCAGCTGCCGGTTTGAGCTACTGGCGGGTTCCTAGCATGTGTGCATGCTTTACCTGCAGTATGGCAGGAATGAGGCCTCTGCAAGTGGCACATTAAGCTGTGTGGTGGATTTAGCCTTTGCTAGTACAAAACAAAACAAAAAAAGAGGTTTCTGGGCTACATGCTGCTTTGATAGAAGCATAGACCCACTATTTCTGAGAGTTGATGGCTCCCAGGCTGGCGGAAAACGTATCACCGCCATGTTGGGAAGCTGAAGTGGGCGGAGCCAGCTGCGCCAGCTCCCTTTCAGGCTTAGAATGCTGCAGTTTAAAGCAATAGGCTCAAGCTAATATAAAAAAAATAAGCCATGTAAAGATGGCTACCATACAGAGAACCTGGATTATGTTCTTTTTGATATTCGTAATTAAAGAAAAACATTTGATTGCAAAAGCTGTTGAGTTATGCCAAAATTTATATTTTAAAGGTACCTTGACTTCAAAATTTGGATGTAAGGATATGTTGCTTTGGAAAGGAGGCTCTGCTTTTGTTTCCACAGAAAGCCAGATTCTATGGATTTGTTCCAGTTTAAGATACATCAGGTTTGACCAGCCAAGACCCCCTGAAAGGTCTCCGATGACACCATGGCCCAGATGATCTAACATCCAGAACCATTTCAAGGCAACTGGCTCAGACGATACACCCTCATGGACTACTCAATAATCCTAAAATATTCTTTGTGTCCCCATAAGATACAGCGCCCCCCTCCAGCAGGAAGTAGTAAGAGAAGCTACGCCCAAATTCCCAAATATACCAAGCTGATTTTGGAAATATGTAAAGGTTAAAACCTTCCTTTTTAAGAAAAGAAAAGGGGAAGTGCTGTGGGATGGTCTGTATGTCAAATGTGTTGCTGATTGGTCAATAAATAAATCACTGATTGGCCCGTGGCAAGGCAGGAAGTATAGGCGGGACAAGGAGGAGAATAGAGCTGGGAAGTAGAAGGCTGAGTGAGAGAGACACTGCCAGCCAACATGATGAGAAACAGCATGTAAAGATGCCGGTAAGCCATGAGCCATGTGGCAAGGTCTAGATAAATGGAAATGGATTAACTTAAGCTGTAATAACAGTTAGCAAGAAGCCTGCCACGGCAATAAGTTTGTAACCAATATAAGTCTCTGTGTTTACTTGGTCGGGTTTGAGTGGCTGTGGGACTGGCGGGTGTCAGAGATTTGTCCTGACTGTGGGCCAGTCAGGAAAACTCAAGCTACACTGGTGCTATGAGCAAGTGCTGTTTTCTGGTACGAAAAGTCACTAGTGTACTCCCATTGCCACACACAGTGGAAATAGCACTCGCGTCTTTTCCCAGCAATTACACTGTATTGGATGGAAGAGAAGCTTCTCTTCCTGTCAGTTTCCTAAGCAGAGTTGAACTAGATATTTCCCGTGTGTGTAGGAAATACAGTTCTTTTGTTCTGAGCAAGCTAACTGTTCTGGCCCTATAGGAAACACAGTAGAGGAGAAGTGTGCTCCTTTCTCAAAAACCAAGTGTGTTTCTTGTAAGGTGAGCTAGTGTTGGATTCCTCTTCATAAACGGAGTTGATTCACATGCAGTTTCTGGTCCTACAAGCAAGTGTTGTTTTCTGGTAACGAAATTCACTACTGTGCTCCCATTGCCAACACAGTCCACATAGCACTCGCGTCTGTTCACAGCAAGTACAGAGTATTGGACAGAAGAGAAGCTACTTTTCTTGTCAGTTTCCTAAGCAGAGTGGAACTAGATATGTCACATGTGTGTAGGAAGCATAGTTCCTTTGTTCTGAGCAATCTGACTGTTCTGGCTCTATAGGAAACACAGTAGAGTATAAGGGTGTTTCTTTCTCAAAAACAGAGTTTGTTTCCTGTAAGGTGAGCTAGTATTGGTTTCCCCTTCATTACCGTAGTTGAATCACATGCAGTCTGTTCCTAACAGCAAGATTTGTTTTCTGGTAAGGAAAGTCAATATGTGCTCTCATTGCCATAAACAGTGCAAATAGCACTAGCGTCTGTTCTGAGCAAGTACAGTGTATTGGACCAAAGAGAAGCTACTGTTCTTTTCAGCTTACTAAGCAGAGTTGAACTAGAAATGGCCCGTGTGTGTAAGAAGCACAGTTCTTTGGTCTGAGCAATCTCACTGTTCTGGCCCTATAGGAAACACAGTAGAATAGAAGAGTGTTCCTTTCCAAAAGCAGAGTGTGTTTCTTGTTAAGGCGAGCTAGTGTTGGTTTGCCCTTCATACACGGAATTGAATCACATGCAGTTTCTGGCGGTATGAGCAAGAATGGTTTTCTGGTAAGGATAGTCACTAGTGCGCTCCCATTGCCTCACAAAGTGCAAATAGCACAATCGTCTGTTCTCAGCAAGTACAATGTATTGGACGGAAGGGAAGCTACTGTTCTTGTCAGTTTCCTAAGCAGTGTTGAACTAGATATGGCCGGTATGTAAGAAGCAGAGTTCTTTTGTTCTGAGCAATCTTACTGTTCTGGCCCTATAGAAAACACAGCAGAGTAGAAGAGTGATCCTTTCTCAAAAGCAGAGTATGTTCCTTGTAAGGTGAACTAGTGTTGGACTCCCCTTCATTAAAGGACTTGAATTATATAAATTTCCTGTCCTACCAGCAAGAGTTGTTTTCAGGTAAGGAAAGTCAATATGTATTCCCATTGCCATACACAGTGCAAATAGCATTCGTGTCTGTTCCCAGCAAGTACAGTGTATTGGACTGAAGAGAAGCTACTGTTCTTGTCAGTTTCCTAAGCAGAGTTGAACTAGATATGGCCCGTGTGTGTAGGAAGCACAGTTCTTTTGTTGTGAGCAAGCTCACGTTCTGGCCCTATGGGAAACACAGTAGAGTAGAAGAGTGCTCCGTTCTCAAAAGCAGAGTGTTTCTTGTAAGGCGAGCTAGTGTTGGTTTCCCCTTCATAAACGGAGTTGAAAAACATGCAGTTTCTGGTCCTATGAGCAAGTGTTGTTTCCATATTAAGAAAGTACCTACTGTGCTAACATTGGCATATACAGTGCAAATAGCACTCGCGTCTGTTCCCAGCAAGTTCAGTGTATTGGACAGAAGATTAGCTACTGTTCCTGTCAGTTTCCTAAGCAGAATTGTACAGATATGGCCCATGTGTGTAGGAAGCACAGTTCTTTTGTTCTGAGCATGCTCAGTGTTCTGGTCATATAGGAAACACAGTAGAGTAGAAGAGTGCTCCTTTCTCAAAAGCAGAGTGTTTTTATTGTAAGGCGAGCTAGTGTTGGATTTCCCTTCATTAACGGAGTTGAATTATATAAATTTCCTGTCCTACCAGCAAGAATCATTTTCTGGAAAGGACAGTAACTAGTGGTCTCCCATTGCCATACACAGTGCAAATAGCACTCGCGTTTGTTCCCAGCAAGTACGGTGTATTGGATGGAAGAGAAGTTACAGTTCTTGTCATTTTCCTTATCAGAGTTGAACTAGATATGGCCTGGGTGTAGAGGGCACAGTTCTCTTGTTTGGAGCAAGCTCACTCTTCTGGCCCTCTAGGAAACACAGTACAGTAGAAGAGTGCTCCTTTCTCAAATGCAGAGGGTGTCTCTTGTCAGGCAAGTTAGTGGTGGTTTCCCCTTCCTAAACAGAGTTGAATCACATGCAGTTTATGGTCCAACGAGCAAGGGTTTTTTTCTGGTAAGGAAAGTCACTAGTACGCTCCCATTGGCATACATAGTACAAGTAGCACTCGTGTCTGTTCCCAGCAAGTACAGTGTAGTGTACGGAAGAGGAACTACTGTTCTTGTCAGTTTCCTAAGCAGAGTTGAACTAGATATGGCCCGTGTGTGTAGGAAGCACAGTTCTTTTGTTCTGAGCAAGCTCACTGTTGTGGCCCTATAGGAAACACACTAGAGTAGAAGAGTGCTCCTTTCTCAAATGCAGAGTGTGTCTCTTGTCAGGCGTGTCAGTGTTGGTTTCCCCTTCATAAACGGAGTTGAATCACATGCCGTTTCTCATCCTGGGAGCAAGAGTTGTTTACTGGTAAGGAAAGTTTCTACTGCGCTCCCATTGGCATACACAGTAAAATTAGCACTCGCGTATGTTCCCAGCAATTACAGTGTATTTAAAGAAATTGAAACTACTTTTCTTGTCAGTTTCTGAAGCAGAGTTGAAGTAGATATGGCCCATGTGTAGGAAGAACAGTTTTTTTTCCAGAGCAAGCTCACTTTTCTGGGCCTATATGAATCACAATAGAGTAGAAGAGTGCTCCTTTTTCTATGGCAGAGTGTGTTTCTCGTAAGGCGTGCTAGTGTTGGCTTCCCCTTCATAAACGGAGTTGAAGCACATGCAGTTTCTGGTCCTCCGAGTAACATTTCTTTTCTGTTGAGGAGAGTCACTATTGTGCTCCCATTGCCATACACAGTGCAATTAGCACTCGCATCTGTTCCCAGCAAGTGCAGTGTGTTGGATGGAAGAGAAGTTACTGTTCTTATCACTTTCCTAAACAGAGTTGAACTAGATATGGCCCGAATGTGTAGAAAGCACAGTTCTTTGTTCTGAGCATGCTCACTCTTCTGGCCCTATAGGAAACACAGTACAGTAGAAGAGTGCTCCTTTCTCAAAAGCAGAGTGTGTTTCTCGTAAGGTGAGCTAGTGTTGGTTTCCCCTTCATAAACGGAGTTGAATCACATGCAGTTTCTTGTCCTACGAGCAACAGGTCTTTTCTGGTCTGGAAAGTCATTATTTTGCTCCCATTTCTTTATAAAGTGCAAAGAGCACACGCGTCTGTTCCCAGGAATGGCAATGTTTTGGATGGAAGAGAAGCTACTTTTCTTGTCAGTTTCCTAAGCAGAGTTGAACTAGATATGGCCTGTGTTGTAGGAAGCACTGTTCTTTTTCTCTGAGAAAGCTCACTGTTCTGGCCCTATAGGAAACACAGTATAGTAGAAGAGTGCTCCTTTTCCAAAAGCAGAGTGTGGTTCTTGAAAGTCGAGCTAGTGTTGGTTTCCTCTTTATAAATGGAGCTGAATTACATGCAGTTTCTGGTCCTAAAGCAAGAGTTTTTTGCTGGTTATGAAAGTCACTATTGCACTCCCATTGCCGTACACAGTGTAAATAGCACTACCGTCTTTTCCCAGCAAGGACAGTGTTTTGGATTGAAGAGAAGCTACTGTTCTTGTCGGTTTCCTATGCAGACTTGAACTAGATATGTTCCATGTGTTGAACCCAGTTCTTTTGTTCTGAGCAAGCTCACTGTTCTAGCTCTATGGGAAAAACAGTAGAGTAGAAGAGTGCTCCTTTATCAAAAGTAGAGTGTGGTAGTTTTAGGGTGAGCTAGTGTTGGTTTCCCCTTCATAAATGGAGTTGAATCTCATGCAGTTTCTGGTTCTACGAGCAAGAATTGTTTTCTGTTAAAAAAAAGTTATTATTGCGCTCCTTTCGCCATACACAGTGCAAGTAGTACTTGTGTCTGTTCCCTGCCAGTACAGTGTATTGGACGGAGAGAAGCTACTGTTTTTGTCAGTTTCCTAAGCAGAGTTGAACTAGATATGACCCGTGTGTAGGAAGCACAGTTGTTTTGTTCTGAGCAAGCTCACTGTTCTTGCTGTATAGGAAACACAGTAAAGAAGAAAAGTGCTCCTTTCTGAAAAGCAGAGTGTGTTTCTCGTGAGGCGAGCTAGTGTTTTCCACTTCATAAACGGAGTTGAATCACATGTAATTTCTGGTCCTACAAGCCAGATTATTATTCTGGTAAGGAAAGTCACTATTGCTCTCCCATTTCCATACATAGTGCATATATTCCTTGCATCAGTTTTCAGCAAGTACAGTGTACTGGACAGAAGAGAATCTACTGTTCTTGTCATTTTCCTAAGCAGAGTTGAACTAGATATGGCCCGTGTGTGTAGAAGCACAGTTCTTTGTTGTGAGCAAGCTCACTGTTCTGGCTTTAGAGGAAACACAGTCGAGTAGATGAGTGCTCCTTTCTCAAAAGCAGAGTGTGTTTCTTGTACGTTGAGCAGGTGTTTGTTTCCCCTTCATATAGAGTTGAATGACATGCAGTATCTGGTTATGAGCAAGAGTTGTTTCCTGGTAAGGATAGTCACTATTGTGCTCTCATTTCCATACACATTGCAAATAGCATTCGCATGTGTTCCCAGCAAGTACAGTGTATTGTATGGAAGAGAAGTTAATGTTCTTGTCAGTTTCCTAATCAGAGTTTAACTAGATATGGTCCCTGTATGTAGGAAGCACAGTTCTTTTGTTCTGAGCAAGCTCACTGTTCTGGCTCTAACGTAATCACAGTTGAATAGAAGAGTGCTGCTTTCTCAAAAGCAGAGTGTGTTTCTTGTAAGGCGAGTAAGTGTTGGTTTCCCCTTCATAAACGATGTTGAATCACATGCAGTTTATTGTTCTCTGAGCAAGAGTTGTTTTCTGCTAAGTAAACTCACTATTGTGCTCCCATTGACATACACAGTGCAAATAGTACTCACGTGTGTTCCCAGCAAGTAAAGTGTATTTTTGCCTCTGTCACAGGCCTGGTTATTGGGTGAGACCTGAGGAGGCACCCCCTGAAATATCAATGGGGGCATGAGAGAAAGGAGACCAGGCGCATAAAAAAAGACAAAGTCATTCTGAATCCCGTCAAGGTCTCATTTATTGCAAGGGGAGGCAGGCTTATATATGCTGGTAGCTAGAAGTAGATAGAGGCATGGAAAATCACTAGGATGAAGTTAGGATAGGGTGGGGTTTAGGGTAATGTCTCTTTGTTTCAGGGCTTGAGCAACAGATAATCATGTTCCAGGAAGTTAATCTAAAAGTACATACTGTGGTATTGTTGAGAAATGTTTGCTATTGAAACTGTTAACAGAAGATTAGATAAACAGCTTTTTCCCATGAGAATCAGCTAGTCTAGTTGGCTCCTGACAATTCCCCCTTCTTTCTATGAAATGGCCAAAGCAGGTTTTGGTCATTAATCGAGAGGGCCCCTGTCTTAGGCTCTATGCGCTCTGTCCAGTGTCTGGCAATGTGCCATGTTGAGCCAGTCTCTGGCGACCTCTGTATGTTGTGCTCCCTGCACAGGCCCCATACTATTCCCGTAGTTGAGTACCCTCTAGCTTTTAGTTGTAAGGGTTTAGATTCGTAGGACGCTGATCCTGAGCCTTTCACCTGTTTCGATAGTTTGATCTCGAGTTTCTATCCGATGGAAGTGTACTGAAACAGTTTTTGATAGGGCAGAATCAATCTGATTTTTTAGTGATTTGTGTTAGTTGTTGTAAAGCCCAAGGGCCAAAGGTGAGGAGGAGAAGGAAAATGATCAAGGGGGCCAAGAGGTTGGGGATCAGAGTAGAAAGCCAAGGGGATCCCTTAAGCCAGCCCTCAAACCAATTGTATTGATTTTCAAAATCACGTTTTCTTTGTGCCAATCTTTCTCTTAGTTTATCCATTGATTCTCTGACTACCCCAGTGTGATCGGCATAAAAGCAGCATTCTTCCTTCAAGGCTGCACATAATCCCCCCTCCTTTAAAAATAGTAAATCCAGACCTCTTCTGTTTTGTAACACAACCTCAGAGAGCGAGGTTAAATACTTCCCCAGAGCAGAAATGGATCTTTCTATGGCCTCTAGGTCAGTAGTCATAGCCATTTGTAAGTGCATAAGGTGGCTGCACTGCACAAGGGCAGTAGTTCCTGTACCAATTCCTGTAGCGATGCCCCCAATGCCTAACAAGAGGACAATAGTCATAGACACAGGTTCTTGAGTGTATCTGCCTCTCTGCTTGAAAAATTCCATCACTGAGCTCTGTTGATGATAAGTGACACAAGGCCATAACTAGACCAACACACAAAATTCATGGGAATCATTAAATATCTGAGCAGATATGCAAGCGGTCAATCCTGTGTTACAGGTCCAGTAGGACCCATTGGGGGCCTCGAGATAATAGCTCCCTTTATAGGGTGTCAACGTTTGTTTACAGAGGTGGCTATGGGTCGATGGAATCTTGCCCAAACAAGAACCTCGTCCGGAGACCTCAGGGAGTGATAGCTTATGTGGCTTAGTCTGACACCTATTGCTCAGGGAAGTGAGGTTATTGGCAGTAGACTTAAAGGCGATTCCTTCATAATAAGGGGGACTGGAGGCAAGGCAGAGCCAGCAATCCAAGGTTTGTTTTGGATTTGGGGCATTTAGGGCCAGATAAGCTCCCTGGACCAAATTAAACAATCTATCTCCTGTTCCCCCAAAATGAGTAAGGAGAGTGCCATTACTGGAGACTACGATGATAGTCATGGTGCTTGTATGGTTGGGAAAGGGACAAGGATGAGGTGAGGGTGGAGGAGGAGGAGGTGATGGCACCTTTTCATGATTGGAGGGAACCTTTTGTTCAGAAAGAACTAAGTTGGGCCCTACCGACTTTGGGTACAGGTTTTCTATTGTTAACAAAATCTTGAAAGTGACTCCTTTATCTGCACCATCAAGATACCAGTGGAGTCCCCATGTTTTTCCTGAGGGCCATTCTTGATTCACCCAATCCTGAGGAGTGAAGGTTATGTTTAAAGGTAATGATAGCTGTGATTATGGGCTTTCCAAGTATGGGAGCTAAAGTCAAAACATCTATTCGTGCTAGGCTTACTGTATCCTCTTGTAACTGAAATAAAGTCTCAAGATGAAGTTGGTTTCCAGTAAGCTGCCCCTGTGGTTTCACAACCCCATCAAGCACAAAAGAAGGTCTCGAATCCCCCACATCTGGTAGCAGTGACTCGGCTTCTACCGTCCTTAGGACAGACGTAAAAGTCAGATTGTGCTAACCTACAATGAGCTATAGGACTAACACAGCCTGGGCGGTCATCACGGCAGGGTTATTATCATGGAATGTCCCACAAGGGCTTGACCAAGTGGTTTTAGGACTGTAAGGAAATTGATTGCAGTTTAGAATCATTTGACCTCCTGTATCATTTAACTGGTGTTGGTCAATAGTAGGTATATCCCAAGAATCCAATCGGCAGCCAGCTGACAGAAGTCGGGAGTGAGTGATGGCCACCAGGAATAGGGAGCATGGTTTACAGTAACCCTCCAGACATCCTCCCCCGTTTCTGTGAAAATTCACCAGGTAAGCTTTTTAATAGCGTGGGGGCTTTCCTCGGAGATGCAGGAGAGGCGAAGGGGGAAGAGTAGAAAGCAAGCGATGAAGTAGGGGTTGGTTTCCCAGGGCCAAGATGAACAGGTCCTGCCATTGGGATGTCCCGTGGCTCCCTTTATTTTCCAAGCCGGAGGCACTTCTGAAAGAAAAAGAGAGAATTTTTGTCTCAGGGTTGTGTCCTGGACATAACAGTTATTTTTCCCTTAGTCTAGGGAGGCAATCTGTTTAGAGTAAGCCTTAATCAGTCTTTCTGGTAGCCAACGAGCCCCATTTTCCTTCGAGTCATAGATACATGCAGACCCCTTTCCCCAGATTATAACTGGGTCAGGACTGCCCCATTTTCCAGTTATTGGATCTTTCCAAAGGGCCTGTGCATATCCTTGTTTCGTTTCTGGGTGCCAGTGTCGCTCAGCCGCAGATTTTCCAAAAACATCCAATGTCAGAAAATTTAATACAAATAGGGCGTGAGAAAGCAGAGCTTTGTGGTTTCCCTTAAAGGGAAATTGTGTCTCTTGTGAGCTGAGTTTATTAAGAGTATTTTATACCTGGCCTTGAGGGTTATAGGATATTCCAGTGATGTGTTTAATTCCTAATTGTAAACAAAATTGTCTAAATTTGCTACTAGTATATCCTGGATCATTATCAGTTTTTATACATTTCAGCTGACCCAGCACTGTGAAGACATGTAACATATGATTGATAACATCTTTGGTGGCTTCTCCACTATGAGCTGAGGCACAAATAAATCCACTGAAGGTATCTACAGTAACATGTATGAACTTTAATTTGCCAAAAGAAGGAACATGGGTGACATCCATCTGCCATATTTGTCCAGGTATAAGCCCTCTGTGGTTTACTTCATAATGAGGTTCGGGTAAGAGCATCAGGCAATTTTTACAGCTTTTTACAATTTCCCTAGCCTGTTCTCTAGTGATTGAGAACCTTAGTCTCATAGTTTGAGAATTGAGGTGATGAAGGCAGTGCATCTCATGAGCGGTTGCTACCTGATCATGCTCCAAGTGAGAAATCAAGATAGAACGTGTAGCAGAATGGGCAAGTTCATTTCCCCGAGGTAGGGGTCCAGGGAGGCCTGTTTGGGCACAAATATGGCCATCATAAAAGGGTAGCAACATTTGTTGGATTAATTTTTGTAATTCAGATAACATTTGGAAGGTGGAAGTAATGGGTTGGATTATTGGGACCATTTCCAAAGTCTGTAAAGCCCCTACCACATATCTACTGTCTGAATACAAATTAAAGGAGCAATCTTTAAAATTTTTAAAGACAGCGAGTGCAGCATATAGCTCCACCAGCTGAGCTGACTTGAAAGGGGTTGTCATAATGTTCTTTTGGCCATTGAGGACATAATCAGCTTTACCATTAATTGAGCCATCTATGAAAAGCACAGGGGAGTCCGGGATGGGCTCCATTCGGGTATTTTTAAGAAAAACAAAGGAAGTAAGGGAGAAGAATTGTAGGAGTCTGTTACTGGGCATCTCTGTGTCAAGTTTTCCTTCATAGGTGCAGACAAGGATGGCCCAGTCAGGACTACGGGTGCATAACCATTCAAGTTGCTCTTTATCATATGGCATAACAATAATATCAGGGTCATGCCCAAAGTATCGAGTGGAGGCTTTTATTCCTAACATTATCGATTGGCAAACCAGAGAAGGGTAGGTGGGAAGGATTTTTCATTTATTAACTGGAAGATTTACCCACAGTAAGGGTACGGGCCCTTGCCAAAGCAGGCCCATAGGGGCAAAATCTGTATAAAAAATGATCAAATACAATGGGAGGGTCGGGTCAAAGTATCCCGTGTGTTGTTGAGTGATGGCCGTTTCAACCTTTTTAATATCCTCTCTGCCTCCACCATAAGGTATCTAGGGGATTGAGGGTCGGAAGTTCCTTTTAGGATATTTTCGAGGGGTTGTACCTCTCCCTTGGTTATTTTTAAATAGGGTCACAGCCAATTGATATCCCCTAAAAGCTTTTGAAAATCACTGAGACAACGAAGTATATCTTTTCTAATCTGGATTTGTTGTGTATAGAGGAGGTCTGGGTGTAACTCAAACCCTAAAAACAGGAAGGGGTATTGGGTTTGTATCTTCTCTGGAGCTATATGAAATCCTCGGTCCTGAAGTGTGGTAATTATCTTTTGAGCTACATTTTGCGTTTTTTCTTCAGATTTCACTGCTATTAACAAATCATCCATATAATGTATAATATAAACTTTGGGGTACTGGACCCTCACTGGATCTATAGACTGAGGTACATACTTTTGACATAGCGTAGGGGAATTGGCCATTCCTTGGGGCAATACTCTCCATTGAAATCGAGGGTTAGGCCCAACATGATTTACAACAGGTATAGAAAAGACAAAGCGTTTGCAATCCAGAGGATGCAGGGAGATAGAGAAAAAACAATCTTTGATATCTATGACTATCTTAAAATATTTTTTGGGAATGGCCACAGGAGATGGCAACCCGGGCTGTAATGCTCCCATGGGGACCATGGTTTTGTTTACTTCCCTGAGATCCTGCAATAGCCTCCATTTTCCAGTCTTCTTCTTTATCACAAAAATAGGAGTGTTCCATGGAGATGTGGAAGGTTCAAGATGCCCTTGTTCTAATTGTTCCTGTACCAACTGAAGGGCAGCCCATACCTTTTCCTGAGGCATGGAACACTGGTCTATCCAAACCGTATTGTTTAACTTCCAAGTTATTTTATCGGCTTGGTATGCAGGAGGAACAGTGGTCCTTAGGAAAAAAAGTCTGTCCCCAATCCCCTTTTATCCAGCTTAGGGGTGAGCATGATGGGCTGAGTTCATCCTTGTTCAAACTTCTCCAACCCTTTGCCAGGCAGAAAGCCTGTCTTTAGCATCATTTGGGTCACTTTATCATTGGAACTCATCATAATGACCCCCATCTGTGTCAAAATGTCTCTTCCCCACAGGTTGGTCGGCAACCCCTCAACTATAAAGGGCCTTACTGTTCCACTATTTCCCTCAGGATCTTCTCATTTTAAGAATTTAGAGCTTTGTAGCGTATTTTGGATTGGGCCTATTCTCTTTAAATGTGTGGCAGTTGGTTCCAGTGGCCATAAATCAGGCCAGTATTTTTTTTGCTATAATGGTGGCATCAGCGCCTGTATCAAGAATACCCGAAAATTGTTTCCCCTCCAAGGAGAGGTTGAGTATAGGCCGGCCCTCCGTTAATTGTTGTATACAAAATATATCTGAAGAGCCTGGTGTTGAGTGACCATGAGTTGGACCCTTTTGGGAAAATCATCCAACCATCGGGAGAGGAAGGGCCTCTGTGATGTGTTGGCCTGCGGAGATGGTGATACGACTCTGAGAGGCCATGGCCAGGCATTTTATTTCTCCTTGATAATCAGCATCTACTATGGAGGGAACAATGGAGAGCCCTTGTAGTGAGCTGGAGGCTCATCCTATAATTAGGAAGAACATATCAGGTGGAGGAGGGCTGAGGACCCCAGTTTCTATAATCACCGTGCCCTCTTCCGGGGTAAAAACCCGGGTGGTGGGGGAACAGTGGTCCAATCCTGTGCTTCCTGGTGTGGCTCGGGATAGGCCTGAGGAAGCTGAGCCAAGGCTGTCTGGGGCAGCGGGGTCCCGTGTTCCCGATTGTTGCTGAAAGGGTTGTTGGGGGTTACACAGGGTTGTAACAGTTGGGTGGGGCCCCGAGATGGGGCCCACATCCCATTTCCCAAGACCGCAGACAATGGCTGGCCATTAATATCAGTTTTGGAATGGCAGTCCTTGGCCCAATGTCGCCCCCTTTTGCATCGAGGACAGAGTCCTGGGGGTGGATTGTTTAGATCATTATTAAAAGAGGATCCTTCACCTTGGATGCTAGGGCACTCTCTGGTGAAATGTCCTGGGCGCCCGCATTTGAAACAGTTCTTGACTCCATAATTCGGTCCTCTGATGGGTGCCTGAAGCTTGGCACCTATGGCCATACTAATGGATTTAGAAATCTTGTGATCAAAGGAGTCTACATCATTACATAGCTTGATCATGCCATTGAGATCCATGGCCTTAGTTTTGCCTCTTAAGGCTGCTCTGCAGTCTTCATTGGCATTTTCTATGGCCAATTGTTTAACCATAATATTTTCCAGCCCATCTTCTCCCAGGATTCGTTCGGCTGCTTCTAGGTGTAACTGGGTGTAAGGTTCACTGTTGCCTTGGACTATCTTAGACAGGGAAGTAGTGGCTTTCCCTGTCGCAGGCACAGCCCACCAGGCAGCTATCCCTGCCTGGGCTGTTTGTACCAGAAGCCCTGCTGGGAGTTTTTGTTGCTTTTCCTCCGTGACATACTTGCTCCTTCCCGTAATTTTATCCAAAGACCATTAGGCCATCTGGGGGCTTTTTTTTATTTATGACGGCCTGCTTTTCAGCTCTGTCTATAAATACAGCCTTCCAGGTCAAAAATTGACTTTGAGTTAACATTGACTGTAACACTTTTTTCCATTCATTAGGCAACAAAGTACCTCCCTGACCCAACCCTTCAAGTACTGAAATTGTGAAGGAGGCGTTAATACCATAATTTTTCACTGCCGAATACAAGACTTTTAAATGTCTGATGTTTAGTTTTCTATATATGACCTGGCCATTAGTGTCACCACCCTGTTCCTCTGCTAGGTCTTCCTCATCTCCTTCGGAGGCTGAGGTACCTTGTTCTGCACTCTCAGCATCCTCATCATCATCCTGAGTGGTGTCAACTTGTCCCCCCTTGTCCTAGGGCTGAGTACCAGAGCGGGTCATTACTGGGAAGGAGAGGGAAACGGTGGGCAGTGTCTTTTTGATTTTGTCTACTTTTGGTTTGATTTGTGCCTATGACTGGGAGTCTGGGTGACGGGGATTACCGGAGGTGGTGGGAAGGGTGGTCTTGGCCTCTCCTGTAAGGTCAGCCTATAAATCCTGTATCTGTTGGGTAAAATCCCTCAATTCTCTTTTCATAGAAAGAACATCTTTCAAATTGGTGATCTGGTTTAGAAGAGATTCCTTGGTCTCTAAAAGACCCTGCATTCCAGGTACAGCACAGCCCATTTGACCTAGCACTGTCTCTCTATGAGTGGGGGAGTTCGGGGCGCTGGGAGTAGGAGGGACATAGGGAGGCAGGGGGGGGTCAACGAAGGCACCTCTCACCAAATAGGATCTGGGACTGATCAAAAGGAGGGGGTCATATCTTTCTTTTTCATAGCGTTCTGCCTCCTCTTCCAAGCTTACTTCAGAAGAGGGGTCAAGCCATTCATTGCCTGGCACATTTTTATAAATGACAGGGCAGATCTTTTTACAAGATTGAGTGGCATTGTGTGGTTTTATTGGGGGGGTGTTAACTCATTAGGGATAGGCTCATCGATAAGTGAGGGGGCACGCGAGACCAGGACGGCTGCAGGTTCGCCCATGATCTCGATGTTCTTTTGAGTCTCCGTTAGGGGAGAAGCGGCCGTTCTTGTTTTACTTTCATTTTTTAATGGAGTGGCAGCCGCAGCCCCAGACTCATTATCAGGTGTCAGGCAGGGGGAGTTTGAGAGAAAATCCTCTGCAAGGGCGAGTAAATGTGAAACACGCCCGTCTCCCTCTGCTTCCTTTAGAACATCTCTAATCACACTTTAAAAACTAAAAATGGTGTCAGGGACATTTTCCCCGTCTCTGAGTCATTTGTTAATATCTTTTACAACCTTGTTCCAAGTCAGAGGGTGAATTCCTGGGCTGTTAATCACTAACCAGGGGCATTACACCTCCACAAATTGGAAGAATTTTATCAAATCCTTTTTCTTAACTCTTATTCCTCTCTCCCTAAGATTACCTTTCATCTCCTTGAGAAAAACAGTCTCTTTAGATAAATTTTTGCCCATGATCTATGGGACAACACACTTACCTCGAGTGATGCGGTCCAGTCGCCTCTACCATATGTGGTTCGGAATTTCGAGATTCTCCGTCGTCCGGTGGGTCACCGTGCCTCAAGGACCAACGTCTGGGCGCCACTTGACCCATCCCACCCGCAGGCTGGGTTATTGGGTGAGACCCAAGGGGGCACCCCCTGAAAGATCAATGGGGGCGAGAGAGAAAGGAGACTAGGTGCATAAAGAAAGACAATGTCAGTCTGAGTCACATCAAGGTCTCGTTTATTGCAAGGGGAGGCAGGCTTATATATGCTGGTAGCTAGAAGAAGTAGATAGGGGCATGGAAAATCACTAGGAGGAAATTAGGATAGGGTGGTGGTTAGGGCAAGGACTCTTTGTTCAAGAGCATGAGCAACAGACCATCATGTTCCAGGAAGTTAATCTAAAAGTACATACTGTGGTTTTGTTGAGAAACGGTTGCGATTGAAACTGTCAAGAGAAGATTAGTTAAACAGCTTTTTCCCATGAGAATCAGCTAGGCTACTTGGCTTCTGACAGTATTGAACAGAGAAGAAGCTATTGTTCTTGTCAGTTCTCTAAGCAGAGTTGAGTTATATATGGCCTTTGTGTGTAGGAATCAGAGTTCTTTTTTCTGAGCAGGCGCACTGTTCTGGCATGCAGGAAACACAGTAGAGTAAAAGAGTGCACCTTTCTCAAAAGCAGAATGTGTTTCTATAAGGCGAGGTAGTTTTCATTTCCCCTTCAAAAACAGAGTTGAATCGCATGTAGTTTCTGGTGCTACGAGCAAGAGTTGTTTTCTGGTAAGGCAAGTTACTATTGCACTCCCACTGCCATACACAGTGCAAATACACTCGCGTCTATTCCCAGCAAGTACAGTGTATTAGACAGAAGAGAACCTACTGTTCTTGTCAGTTTCCTAAGCAGAGTTGAATTATATATGGCCCATGTTTGTAGGAAGCACAGTTCTTTTGTTCTGAGCAGGCTCGCCGTTCTGGCTGTTTAGGAAACACAGTAGAGTAGAAGAGTGCTCCTTTATCAAAAGCAGAGTGTGTTTCATGTAAGGTGAGCTAGCTTTGGTTTCCCCTTCATAAAAGGAGTTAAATCACATGCAGTTTCTGGTACTACGAGCAAGAGTTTTTTTGTGGTAACGAAAGTCACTATTGTGCACCCATGGTCATACAAAGTGCAAATAGCACACTTCTCAGTTCCCAGCAAGTGCAGTGTATGGGACGGAAGAGATGCTACTGTTCTTGTCAATTTCTTTTTTTTTTTTTTTTTTTTTTGGTTTTTCGAGACAGGGTTTCTCTGTGAAGCTTTGCGCCTTTCCTGGGACTCACTTGGTAGCCCAGGCTGGCCTCGAACTCACAGAGATCCGCCTAGCTCTGCCTCCCAAGTGCTGGGATTAAAGGCGTGCGCCACCACCGCCCGGCCAATTTCTTAAGCAGAGTTGAACTAGATAATCCACTTGTGTGTAGGAAGCACAGTTCTTTTGTTCTGAGCAAGCTCTCTGTTCTGGCTGTAGAGGAAACACGGTAGAGTAGAAGAATGCTCCTTTCTCAAAAGCAGAGTGTGCTTCTTGATAGGCGAGCTAGTGTTGGTTTCCCCTTCATTAACGGAGTTGAATCACATGCAGTTTCTGGTCCTACGAGCAAGAGTTCTTTTCTGATAGGAAAGTCACTATTGGGCTCCCATTGTACATACAAAGTGCAAATAGCACTCATGTCTCTTCCCAGAAAATACAGTGTATTGGACAGAAGAGAAACTACAGTTCTTGTCAGTTTTTTAAGCAGAGTTGAATTAGATATGGCCCGTGTGTGTAGGAAGCACAGTAGAGTAGAAGAGTGCTCCTTTCTCAAAAGCAGAGTGTCTTTCTCGTAAGTCAAGCTAGTGCTGAATTACCCTTCATAAACAGAGTTGAATCACAGTCAGTTTTACGACTAAGGAGCAACAGTTCTTTTCGTGTAAGGAAAGTCACTATTGTGCTCCCATTGTTATATACAGTGCAAATGGCACTTGTGTCTGTTCTCAGCACGTGCAGTGGATTAGACAGAGGAGTAGCTACTGTTCTTGTCAGTTTCCTAAGCAGAGTTGAACTAGATATGGCCCGTGTGTGTAGGATGCACAGTTCTTTTTTTTCTGTGTAAGCTCACTGTTCTTGCCCTATAGGAAACACAGTAGAGTGGAAGTGTGGTACTTTCTCAAAAGCAGAGTGTGTTTCTCATAAGGCGAGCCAGTGCTGAATTCCCCATCATAAACACTTGAATCACATGCAGGTTCTCGACCTAGGAGCAACAGTTCTTTTACAGTAAGGAAAGTCACTACTGCACCCCCATTGCCATTCGCAGTGCAAATAGCACTCACGCCTGTTTCCAGCAAGTGCAGTGTATTGGACGCAAGAGAAGCTACTGTTCTTGTCAGTTTCCTAAGGAGAGTTCAACTAGACATGGCTCTTGTGTGTAGGAAGCACAGTTCTTTTTTTCTGCACAAGCTCACTGTTCTGGCCATATAGGAAACACACTAGAGTAGATGAGTGCTCCTTTCCGAAAAGCAGAGTGTGTTTCTAGTAAGGCTAGCTAGTGCTCAATTCCCCTTCATACACAGAGTTGAATCACAGGCAGGTTTTGATCCTAGTAGCAACAGATTTTTTTCGGGTTAGGAAAGTCATTAATGCACTCCCATTGCCAAATACAGTGCAAATAGCACCCGCATCTGTTCCCAGGAAGTTCAGTGTATTGGACGCAAGAGAAGCGACTTTCCTTGTCAGATTCATAAGCAGAGATGAAATTGATATGGCCCGTGTGTGTCGGAAGCACAGTTCTTTGTTCTGAGCAAGTTCACTGTTCTGGCCATATAGGAAACACAGTAGAGTAGATGAGTGCTCCTTTCCAAAAAGCAGGGTGTGTTTCTAGTAAGGCTAGCTAGTGCTCAATTCTCCTTCATACACAGAGTTAAATCACAGGCAGGTTTTGATCCTAGTAGCAACAGATTTTTTTTTCGGGTTAGGAAAGTCATTAATGCGCTCCCATTGCCAAATACAGTGCAAATAGCAACCGCATCTGTTCCCAGGATGTTCAGTGTAGTGGACGCAAGAGAAGATACTTTCCTTGTCAGATTCATAAGCAGAGATGAAATAGATATGGACCGTATGTGTAGGAAGCACAGTTCTTTGTTCTGAGCATGCTCACTGTTCTGACCCTATAGGAAACTCAGTAGAGGAGAGTGTTCCTTCTAAAAAGCAGAGTATGTTTCTCGTAAGGCGAGCTAGTGATCAATTCCCCTTCAGAAATGGAGTTGAATCACTTGCAGTTTCTGGTCTTGGAGCAACAGTTCTTTTCACCTAAGGAAAGACACTATTGTCCTCCCAATGCCATACACAGTGGAAATAGGATTTGAATCTGTTCCCAGCATGTGCAGTGTATTGCATGCAAGAGAAGCTACTGTTCCTGTCAGTTTCCTAAGCAGAGTTGAACTAGAAGCACAGTTCTTTTTTTCTGAACAAGCTCACTGTTCTGGCCCAAAGGAAACACAGTAGAGTAGAAGAGTGCTCCTTTCTCAAAAGCAGAGTGAGTTTCTCATAAGAGGAGCTAGTGTTGAATTCCCATTCATGAAAAGAGTTGAATTACATGCAGTTTCTGGACCAAGGAGCAACAGTTCTATTCGGGAAACGAAAGTCACTTTTATGCTCCCATTGCCATACACAGTGCAAATAGCACTGGCATCTATTACAAGCAAGTGCAGCATATTGGACGCAAGAGAAGCTACTGTTCTTGTCAGTTTCCTAAGCAGAGTTTAACTAAACATGTCCGCTGTGTGTAGGAAGCACAGTTTTTTTGTTCTGAGCTAGCTCAATCTTCTGGGAATATAGGAAACATTGTAGAGTAGAAGAGTGGTCCTTTCTCAAAAGCAGAGTTTGTTTCTCGTAAGACGAGCTAGTGTTGAATTCCCCTAAATAAATATAGTTGAATCACATGCAGTTTCTGGTCCTAGGTGCAAGAGTTCTTTTTGGGTAAGGAAAGATGCTATTGTGCTCCCATTGACATACACGTTGAAAATAGCATTTGCATCTGGGCCCAGCAAGTGCAGTGTATTGGCCAGAATAGAAGCTTCTGTTCTTGTCAGTTTCCCAAGCACAATTGAACTAGATATGGCAGGTGTGTGTAGCAAGCACAGTTCTTTGGTTCTGAGCAAGCTCACTGTTGTGGTCCTTTGGGGAATACAGTAGAGTAGAAGAGTGCACCTTTCTCAAAAGCAGAGTGTGTTTCTTGTAAGGTGATGTAGTGTTGCTTTCCGCTTCATAAACGGAGTTGAATCACATGCAGTTTCTGGTACTAGAAGTAGGAGTTGTTTTCTGGTAAGGAGAGTCACTAGTGTGCTCCCTTTGCCATACACAGTTCAAATAGCACTCGGCTCTGTTCCCAGCAAGTACAGTGTATTGGACAGAAGAAAAGCTACCGTTCTTGTTAGTTTTCTAAGCAGAGATGAACCAGATATGGCCCGTGTGTGTAGGAATCACAGTTCTTTTGTTCTGAGCAAGCTCACTGTTCTTGCCCTCTAGGAAACATAGAAAAGAAGGAGTGTGCCTTTCTGAAAAGCAAAGAGTGTTTCTTGTAAGCCGAGCTAGTGTTGCTTTCCCCTTCATAAAGTGAGTTGAATCACATGCAGTTTCTAGTCCTAGCAGCAAGAGTTGTTTTCTGGTAAGGAGAGTCACTAGTGTGCTCCCATTGCCATACACAGTGCAAATAGCACTCCCATCTGTTCCCAGCAATTACAGTGTACTGGAAGGAAGAGAAGTTACTATTCTTGTCAATTTCCTAAGCCAAGTTGAAGTAGATATGGCCCGTGTGTGTAGGAAGCACAGTTCTTTTGTTCTGAGCAAGCTCACTGTGCTGGCCCTATATAAAACACATTAGAGTAGAAGAGTGCTCCTTTCTCTAAAGCAGTGTGTTTCTTGTAAGTCGCGATAGTGTTGCTTTCCCCTCATAAACGGAGTTGAATCACATACAGTTTCTGGTACTAGCAGCAAGAGTTCTTTTCTGGTAAGGAGAGTCACTAGTGTGCTCCCATTGCCATATACAGTGCAAAGAGCACTCGCGTCTCTTCTCAGCAGGTACAGTGTATTGGAAGGAAGAGAAGCTACTGTTCTTTTCAATTTCCTAAGCAGAGTTGAACTAGATATGGCCGGTCCATGTGTGCAGGAAGCACAGTTGTTTTTTTCTGAGCAAGCTCACTGTTCTGGCACCATAGGAAACAGTAGAGTAGAAGAGTGTGCCTTTCTCAAAAGCAGAGTGTTTCTTGTAAGGCAAGCTAGTGTTGCTTTCCACTTCACAAACGGAGTTGAATTACATGCAGTTTCTGGTCTTAGCAGCAAGAGTTGTTTTCTTGTAAGGAGAGTCACTAGTGTGCTTCCATTGCCATACATAGGGCAAATAGCACTCTCGCATGTACTAAGCAATTACAGTGTATTTTACGGAAGAGAAGCTACTGTTCTTGTCAGTTTTTTAAGCAGAGTTTAACTAGATATGGCCCGTGTGTGTAGGAAGCACAGTTCTTTTGTTCTGAGCTAGCTCACTGTTCTGCCCCTATAGGAAACACAGTAGACTAGGAGAGTGTGCCTTTCTCAAAAGCTGAATGTGTTTCTTGAAAGGTGAGCAAGTGTTGCTTTCCCTTTCATAAACGGAGTTGAAACACACGCTGTTTCTGGTCCTAGCAGCAAGAGTTCTTTTCTGGTAAGGAGAGTCACTAGTATGCTCGCTCCCATAGCCATACTCAGTGTAATTAGCACTCGCGTTGGTTCCCAGCAAGTGCAGTGTATTTTACGGAAGAGAAGCATCTGTTCTTGTCAGTTTCCTAAAAAGAGTTGAACTAGATATGGCCCGAGGGTGTAAGTAGCACAGTTCTTTTGTTCTGAGAAGGCTCAATGTTCTGGCCCTATAGGTAACACAGTAGAGTAGAAGAGTGCGCCTTTCTCAAAAGAAGAGTGTGCTTCTTGTAAGGCGAGCTAGTGTTGCTTTCCACTTCGTAAATGGAGTTGAATTCCGTGCAGCTTCTTGTCCTAGGAGCGAGTTGTTTTATGCTAAGGAGAGTCACTAGTGCGCTCCCCATGCCATACACAGAGCAAATAGCACTCGCGTCTGTTCCCAGCAAGTACAGTGTATTGGAAGGAAGAGAAGCTACTGTTCTTGTCAGTTTCTTAAACAGAGTTTAACTAAGTATGGCCCGTATGTGTAGGAAGCTCAATTCTTTTGTTCTGAGGAAGCTCACTGTGCTGGTCCTATAGGAAACTCAGTAGAGTAGAAGAGTGCTCATTTCTCAAAAGCCGAATATGTTTCTTGTAAGGCTAGCTAGCGTTGCTTTCCTCTTCATAAACAGAGTTGAATCACATGCAGTTTCTGGTCCTAGCAGCAAGAGTTGTTTTCTGGTGAGGAGAGTCATTAGTGCGCTCCCATTGCCTTACACAGTGCAAATAGCACTCGCGTCTGTTACCAGGTGGTAGGGTGTATTGTAAAGAAGAGAAGCTACTGTTCTTGTCAATTTCCTAAGCAGAGTTGAACTAGATATGGCCCGTGTGTTGGAAGCCCAGTTCTTTTGTTCAGAGCAAGCTCACTGTTCTGGCGCTATAGAAACACTTTTAGTGTAAGGGTACGCCTTTCTCAACAGCAGAGCGAGTTTCTTGTAAGGCGAGCTAGTTTTGCTTTTCCCTTCATAAACGGGAGTTGAATCCCATGCAGTTTCTGGTCCTAGCAGCAAGACTTGTCTTCGGATTAGGAGAGGCACTAATGTGTTCCCCTTGCCATACACAGTGCAAACAGCACTCGTGTCTGTTCCCAGCAAGTACAGTGTATTGGCCGGAAGAGAAGCTACTGTTCTTGTCAGTTTCCTAAGCAGAGTCGAACTAGATATGGCCCTTGTGTTTAGGAAGCACAGTTCTAGTGTTCTTAGCAAGCTCACTGTTCTGGCCCTATAGGAAACACTACAGAGTAGAAGAGTGTGCCTTTCTCAAAAGCAGAGTGTGTTTCTTGTAATGTGAGGTAGTGTTGCTTTCCCCTTCATAAACGGAATTGAATCACATCAGGTTCTGGTCCTAGCAGCAAGAGTTGTTTTCTCGTAATGAGAGTAACTAGTGCGTTCCCATTGCCATACACAGTGCAAATAGCACTCGCGTCTCTTCCCAGCAAGTTCAGTGTATTGGACAGAAGAGAAGCTCCTGTTCTTCTCAGTTTCCAAAGCAGAGTTGAACTAGACATGACCCGTGTGTGAATGAATCACATTTCTTTTGATCAGAGCAAGCTCACTGATCTGGCCCTATAGGAAACACAGTAGATTAGAAGAGTGCTCCTTTCTGAAAAGCAGAGTGTGTTTCTAGTAAGGCGAGCTAGTGTTGCTTTCCCCTTCATAAAGGGAGGTTAATCACATGCAATTTCTGGTCCTAGCAGCAAGAGTTGTTTTCTGGTAAGGATACTCACTAGTGCGCTCCCATTACAATACACAGAGGAAAGAACACTCGCTTCTGTTCCCAGAATGTACAGTGTATTGGACGAAAGAGAAGATACTGTTCTTGCCAGTTTCCTAAGCTGAGTTGAACTAGATATGGCCCGGGTGTGTAGGAAGCACAGTTCTTTTGTTCTGAGCAAGCTCACTGTTCTGGTCCTTTGGGCAATACAGTAGAGTAGAAGAGTGCACCATTCTCAAAAACGGATTGTGTTTCTTGTAAGGCGAGCTAGCATTGCTTTCCCCTTCATAAAGGGAGTTGAGTAACATGCAGTTTCTTATCCCAGAAGCAAGAGTTGTTTTCTGGTAAGGAGAGTCACTTTGCGCCCCCATTGCCATACACAGTGCAAATTGCACTCGCGTCTATTCCCAGCAAGTACAGTGTATTGGACGGAAGAGAAACTACTGTTCTTGTCAGTTTCCTAAGCAGAGTTGAACTAAATATGGCCTGTGTGTGTAGAAAGCACAGTTCTTTGGTTCTGAGCAAGCTCACTGTTGTGGTCCATTGGGCAATACAGTAGAGTAGAAGAGTGCACCTTTCTCAAAAGCAGAGTGTGTTTCTTGTAAGGTGATGTAGTGTTGCTTTCCGCTTCATAAACGGAGTTGAATCACATGCAGTTTCTGCTACTAGAAGTAGGAGTTGTTTTCTGGTAAGGAGAGTCACTAGTGTGCTCCCTTTGCCATGCACAGTGCAAATAGCACTCGGCTCTGTTCCCAGCAAGTACAGTGTATTGGACAGAAGAAAGGCTACCGTTCTTGTTAGTTTTCTAAGCAGAGATGAACCAGATATGGCCCGTGTGTGTAGGAATCACAGTTCTTTTGTTCCGAGCAAGCTCACTGTTCTTGCCCTCTAGGAAACATAGAAAAGAAGGAGTGTGCCTTTCTGAAAAGCAAAGAGTGTTTCTTGTAAGCCGAGCTAGTGTTACTTTTCCCTTAATAAACGGAGTTGAATCCCATGCAGTTTCTGGTCCTAGCAGCAAGACTTGTTTTCGGATTAGGAGAGGCAGTAATGTGTTCCCCTTGCCATACACAGTGCAAATAGAACTCGCGTCTGTTCCCAGCAAGTACAGTGTATTGGCCGGAAGAGAAGCTACTGTTCTTGTCAGTTTCCTAAGCAGAGTCGAACTAGATATGGCCCTTGTGTTTAGGAAGCACAGTTCTATTGTTCTTAGCAAGCTCACTGTTCTGGCCCTATAGGAAACATTACAGAGTAGAAGAGTGTGCCTTTCTCAAAAGCAGAGTGAGTTTCTTGTAATGTGAGGTAGTGTTGCTTTCCCCTTCATAAACGGAATTGAATCACATCAGGTTCTGGTCCTAGCAGCAAGAGTTGTTTTCTCGTAATGAGAGTAACTAGTGCGTTCCCATTGCCATACACAGTGCAAATAGCACTCGCGTCTCTTCCCAGCAAGTTCAGTGTATTGGACAGAAGAGAAGCTCCTGTTCTTCTCAGTTTCCAAAGCAGAGTTGAACTAGACATGGCCCGTGTGTGAATGAATCACATTTCTTTTGATCAGAGCAAGCTCACTGATCTGGCCCTATAGGAAACACAGTAGATTAGAAGAGTGCTCCTTTCTGAAAAGCAGAGTGTGTTTCTAGTAAGGCGAGCTAGTGTTGCTTTCCCCTTCATAAAGGGAGGTTAATCACATGCAGTTTCTGGTCCTAGCAGCAAGAGTTGTTTTCTGGTAAGGATACTCACTAGTGCGCTCCCATTATAATACACAGTGGAAAGAACACTCGCTTCTGTTCCCAGAATGTACAGTGTATTGGACGAAAGAGAAGATACTGTTCTTGCCAGTTTCCTAAGCTGAGTTGAACTAGATATGGCCCGGGTGTGTAGGAAGCACAGTTCTTTTGTTCTGAGCAAGCTCACTGTTCTGGTCCTTTGGGCAATACAGTAGAGTAGAAGAGTGCACCATTCTCAAAAACGGATTGTGTTTCTTGTAAGGCGAGCTAGCGTTGCTTTCCCCTTCATAAAGGGAGTTGAGTAACATGCAGTTTCTTATCCCAGAAGCAAGAGTTGTTTTCTGGTAAGGAGAGTCACTTTGCGCCCCCATTGCCATACACAGTGCAAATAGCACTCGCGTCTATTCACAGCAAGTACAGTGTACTGGACGGAAGAGAAACTACTGTTCTTGTCAGTTTCCTAAGCAGAGTTGAACTAGATATGGCCTGTGTGTGTAGAAAGCACAGTTCATTGGTTCTGAGCAAGCTCACTGTTGTGATCTTTTGGGCAATACAGTAGAGTAGAAGAGTGCACCTTTCTCAAAAGCAGAGTGTGTTTCTTGTAAGGTGATGTAGTGTTGCTTTCCGCTTCATAAACGGAGTTGAATCACATGCAGTTTCTGGTACTAGAAGTAGGAGCTGTTTTCTGGTAAGGAGAGTCACTAGTGTGCTCCCTTTGCCATACACAGTTCAAATAGCACTCGGCTCTGTTCCCAGCAAGTACAGTGTATTGGACAGAAGAAAGGCTACCGTTCTTGTTAGTTTTCTAAGCAGAAATGAACCAGATATGGCCCGTGTGTGTAGGAATCACAGTTCTTTTGTTCTGAGCAAGCTCACTGTTCTTGCCCTCTAGGAAACATAGAAAAGAAGGAGTGTGCCTTTCTGAAAAGCAAAGTGTGTTTCTTGTAAGCCGAGCTAGTGTTGCTTTCCCCTTCATAAAGTGAGCTGAGTCACATGCAGTTTCTAGTCCTAGCAGCAAGAGTTGTTTTCTGGTAAGGAGAGTCACTAGTGTGCTCCCATTGCCATACACAGTGCAAATAGCACTCCCATCTGTTCCCAGCAATTACAGTGTACTGGAAGGAAGAGAAGTTACTGTTCTTGTCAATTTCCTAAGCCAAGTTGAAGTAGATATGGCCCGTGTGTGTAGGAAGCACAGTTCTTTTGTTCTGAGCAAGCTCACTGTGCTGGCCCTATATAAAACACATTAGAGTAGAAGAGTGCTCCTTTCTCTAAAGCAGTGTGTTTCTTGTAAGTCGCGATAGTGTTGCTTTCCCCTCATAAACGGAGTTGAATCACATACAGTTTCTGGTACTAGCAGCAAGAGTTCTTTTCTGGTAAGGAGAGTCACTAGTGTGCTCCCATTGCCATATACAGTGCAAAGAGCACTCGCGTCTCTTCTCAGCAGGTACAGTGTATTGGAAGGAAGAGAAGCTACTGTTCTTTTCAATTTCCTAAGCAGAGTTGAACTAGATATGGAATGTCCGTGTGTGCAGGAAGCACAGTTGTTTTTTTCTGAGCAAGCTCACTGTTCTGGCACCATAGGAAACAGTAGAGTAGAAGAGTGTGCCTTTCTCAAAAGCAGAGTGTTTCTTGTAAGGCAAGCTAGTGTTGCTTTCCACTTCACAAACGGAGTTGAATTACATGCAGTTTCTGGTCTTAGCAGCAAGAGTTGTTTTCTTGTAAGGAGAGTCACTAGTGTGCTTCCATTGCCATACATAGGGCAAATAGCACTCTCGCATGTACTAAGCAATTACAGTGTATTTTACGGAAGAGAAGCTACTGTTCTTGTCAGTTTTTTAAGCAGAGTTTAACTAGATATGGCCCGTGTGTGTAGGAAGCACAGTTCTTTTGTTCTGAGCTAGCTCACTGTTCTGCCCCTATAGGAAACACAGTAGACTAGGAGAGTGTGCCTTTCTCAAAAGCTGAATGTGTTTCTTGAAAGGTGAGCAAGTGTTGCTTTCCCTTTCATAAACGGAGTTGAAACACACGCTGTTTCTGGTCCTAGCAGCAAGAGTTCTTTTCTGGTAAGGAGAGTCACTAGTATGCTCGCTCCCATAGCCATACTCAGTGTAATTAGCACTCGCGTTGGTTCCCAGCAAGTGCAGTGTATTGGACGGAAGAGAAGCATCTGTTCTTGTCAGTTTCCTAAAAAGAGTTGAACTAGATATGGCTCGAGGGTGTAAGTAGCACAGTTCTTTTGTTCTGAGAAGGCTCAATGTTCTGGCCCTATAGGTAACACAGTAGAGTAGAAGAGTGCGCCTTTCTCAAAAGAAGAGTGTGCTTCTTGTAAGGTGAGCTAGTGTTGCTTTCCACTTCGTAAATGGAGTTGAATTCCATGCAGCTTCTTGTCCTAGGAGCGAGTTGTTTTATGCTAAGGAGAGTCACTAGTGCGCACCCCATGCCATACACAGAGCAAATAGCACTCGCGTCTGTTCCCAGCAAGTACAGTGTATTGGAAGGAAGAGAAGCTACTGTTCTTGTCAGTTTCTTAAACAGAGTTTAACTAAGTATGGCCCGTATGTGTAGGAAGCTCAATTCTTTTGTTCTGAGGAAGCTCACTGTGCTGGTCCTATAGGAAACTCAGTAGAGTAGAAGAGTGCTCATTTCTCAAAAGCCGAATATGTTTCTTGTAAGGCTAGCTAGCGTTGCTTTCCTCTTCATAAACAGAGTTGAATCACATGCAGTTTCTGGTCCTAGCAGCAAGAGTTGTTTTCTGGTGAGGAGAGTCATTAGTGCGCTCCCATTGCCTTACACAGTGAAAATAGCACTCGCGTCTGTTACCAGGTGGTAGGGTGTATTGTAAAGAAGAGAAGCTACTGTTCTTGTCAATTTCCTAAGCAGAGTTGAACTAGATATGGCCCGTGTGTTGGAAGCGCAGTTCTTTTGTTCAGAGCAAGCTCACTGTTCTGGCGCTATAGAAACACTTTTTAGTGTAAGGGTACGCCTTTCTCAACAGCAGAGCGAGTTTCTTGTAAGACGAGCTAGTGTTGCTTTTCCCTTCATAAACGGAGTTGAATCCCATGCAGTTTCTGGTCCTAGCAGCAAGACTTGTTTTCGGATTAGGAGAGGCACTAATGTGTTCCCCTTGCCATACACAGTGCAAATAGCACTCGCGTCTGTTCCCAGCAAGTACAGTGTATTGGCCGGAAGAGAAGCTACTGTTCTTGTCAGTTTCCTAAGCAGAGTCGAACTAGATATGGCCCTTGTGTTTAGGAAGCACAGTTCTAGTGTTCTTAGCAAGCTCACTGTTCTGGCCCTATAGGAAACACTACAGAGTAGAAGAGTGTGCCTTTCTCAAAAGCAGAGTATGTTTCTTGTAATGTGAGGTAGTGTTGCTTTCCCCTTCATAAACGGAATTGAATCACATCAGGTTCTGGTCCTAGCAGCAAGAGTTGTTTTCTCATAATGAGAGTAACAAGTGTGTTCCCATTGCCATACACAGTACAAATAGCACTCGCGTCTCTTCCCAGCAAGTTCAGTGTATTGGACAGAAGAGAAGCTCCTGTTCTTCTCAGTTTCCAAAGCAGAGTTGAACTAGACATGTCCCGTGTGTGAATGAATCACATTTCTTTTGATCAGAGCAAGCTCACTGATCTGGCCCTATAGGAAACAGAGTAGATTAGAAGAGTGCTCCTTTCTGAAAAGCAGAGTGTGTTTCTTGTAAGGCGAGCTAGAGTTGAATTCCCTTTCATAAACGGAGTTGAATCACATGCAGTTTCTGGTCCTAGCACCAAGAGTTGTTTCCTGGTAAGGGGAGTCAATATTGTGCTCCTTTGGGCATACCCAGTGCAAATAGCACTCACGTCTGTTCCCAGCAAGTGCAGTACATTGGACGGAAGAGAAACTACTGTTATTGTCAGTTTCCTAAGCAGAGTTGAACTAGATATGGCCCTTGTGTGTAGGAAGCTCACTTCTTTGGTTCTGAGCAAGCTGACTGTTCTGGCTCTATAGGAAACACAGTAGAGTAGAAGAGTGCTGCTTTCTCAAAAGCAGAGTGTGTTTCTTGTAGGGCGAGCTACAGTTTAATTCCCTTTCATCAAGAGAGTTGAATCACATGCAGTTTCTGGTCTTACCAGCAAGAGTTGTTTCCTGGTAAGGAGAGCCACTATTGTGCTCAATTGGCCATACAGAGTGCAAAGAGCACTCGTGTCTGTTCCCAGCAAGTGCAGTGTATTGGTCGCAAGAGAAACTACTGTTCTTATCAGTTTTCCAAGCAGAGTTGAACTAGATATGGCCCGTGTGTGTGGGAAGCACAGTTCTTTGGTTCTGAGCAAGCTGACTATACTGGCTCTATAGGAAACACAGTAGAGTAGAAGAGTGCTGCTTTCTCAAAAGCAGAGTGTGTTTCTTGTAAGGCGAGCTAGAGTTGAATTCCCTTTCATAAACGGAGTTGAATCACATGCACTTTCTGGTCCTAGCAACAAGAGTTGTTTTCTGGTAAGGAGAGTCACTGTTGTGCTCAAATGGCCATACCCAGTGCAAATAGCACTCGCGTCAGTTATAAGCAAATGCAGTGTATTGGACGCAAGAGAAACTTCTGTTCTTGTCAGTTTCCTAAGCAGAGTTGAACTAGATATGGCCCTTGTGTGTAGGAAGCACAGTTCTTTGGTTCTGAACAAGCTGACTGTTCTGGCTCTATAGGAAACACAGTAGAGTAGAAGAGTGCTGCTTTCTCAAAAGAAGAGTGTGTTTCTTCTAAGGTGAGCTAGAGTTAAATTCCCTTTCATAAAGAGAGTTGAATCACATGCAGTTTCTGGTCCTAGCAGCAAGAGTTGTTTTCTGGTAAGGGGTGTCACTACTGTGCTCAATTGGCCATACCCAGTGCAAATAGCACTCGCGTCTGTCCCCAGCAAGTGCAGTACATTGGACGCAAGAGAAACTTCTGTTCTTGTCAGGTTCCTAAGCAGAGTTGAACTAGATATGGCCCTTGTGTGTTGGAAGCACAGTTCTTTGGTTCTTAGCAAGGTGAATGTTCTGGCTCTATAGGAAACACAGTTGAGTAGAAGAGTGCTGCTTTCTCAAAAGCAGAGTGTGTTTCTTGTAAGGCGAGCTAGAGTTGAATTCCCTTTCATCAAGAGAGTTGAATCACATGCAGTTTCTGGTCCTAGCAGAAAGAGTTTTTTTCTGGTAAGGAGAGTCACTATTGTGCTCAATTGGCCATACCCAGTGCAAATAGCACTCGCGTCTGTTCCCAGTAAGTGCAGTACATTGGACGCAAGAGAAACTTCTGTTCTTGTCAGTTTCCTAAGCAGAGTTGAACTAGATATGGCCCTCGTGTGTTGGAAGCACAGTTCTTTGGTTCTGAGCAAGCTGACAGTTCTGGCTCTATAGGAAACACAGTAGAGTAGAAGAGTGCTGCTTTCTCAAAAGCAGAGTGTGTTTCTTGTAGGGCGAGCTAGAGTTGAATTCCCTTTCATCAAGAGAGTTGAATCACATGCAGTTTCTGGTCTTACCAGCAAGAGTTGTTTTCTGGTAAGGAGAGCCACTACTGTGCTCAATTGGCCAAACCTAGTGCAAATAGCACTCGCGTCTGTTCCCAGCAAGTGCAGTGTATTGGACACAAGAGAAACTACTCTTCTTGTCAGTTTCCTAAGCAGAGTTGAACTAGATATGGCCCTTATGCTTTGGAAGCACAGTTCTTTGGTTCTGAACAAGCTGACTGTTCTGGCTCTATAGGAAACACAGTTGAGTAGAAGAGTGCTGCTTTCTCAAAAGAAGTGTGTTTCTTGTAAGGCAAGCTAGAGTTGAATTCCCATTCATAAACGGAGTTGAATCACATGCAGTTTCTGGTCCTAGCAGAAAGAGTTGTTTTCTGGTAAGGAGAGTCACCATTGTGCTCAATTGGCCATACCCAGTGCAAATAGCACTCGCGTCTGTTCCAAGCAAGTGCAGTACATTGGACGCAAGAGAAACTTCTGTTCTTGTCAGGTTCCTAAGCAGAGTTGAACTAGATATGGCCCTTGTGTGTAGGAAGCACAATTCTTTGGTTCTGAGCAAGCTGACTGTTCTGGCTCTATAGGAAACACAGTAGAGTAGAAGAGTGCTGCTTTCTCAGAAGCAGAGTGTGTTTCTTGTAGGGCGAGCTAGAGTTGAATTCCCTTTCATCAAGAGAGTTGAATCACATGCAGTTTCTGGTCTTACCAGCAAGAGTTGTTTTCTGGTAAGGAGAGCCACTATGTGCTCAATTGGCAATACCCAGTGTAAATAGCACTCGCATCTGTTCCCAGCAAGTGCAGTGTATTGGACACAAGAGAAACTACTGTTATTGTCAGTTTCCTAAGCAGAGTTGAACTAGATATGGCCCTTATGCTTTGGAAGCACAGTTCTTTGGTTCTGAGCAAGCTGACTATACTGTCTCTATATGAAACACAGTTGATTAGAAGAGTGCTGCTTTCTCAAAAGCAGTGTGTGTTTCTTGTAAGACGAGCTAGAGTTGAATTACCTTTCATAAACCTAGTTGAATCACATGCAGTTTCTGGTCCTAGCAGCAAGAGTTATTTTCTGGTAAGGAGAGCCACTATTGTGCTTAATTGACCATACAGAGTGCAAATAGCACTCGCGTCTGTTCCCAGCAAGTGCAGAGTATTGGACGCAAGAGAAACTACTGTTCTTGTCAGTTTCCCAAGCAGAGTTGAACTAGATATGGCCCGTGTGTGTGGGAAGCACAGTTCTTTGGTTCTGAGCAAGCTGACTATACTGGCTCTATAGGAAACACAGTAGAGTAGAAGAGTGCTGCTTTCTCAAAAGAAGAATGTGTTTCTTGTAAGGCGAGCTAGGGTTGAATTCCCTTTCATAAACGGAGTTGAATCACATGCAGTTTCTGGTCCAAGCAGCAAGAGTTGTTTTATGGTAAGGAGAGTCACTATTGTGCCCAATTGGCCATACCCTGTGCAAATAGCACTCGCGTCTGTTCCCAGCAAGTGCAGTGTATTGGACGCAAGACAAACTACTATTCTTCTCAGTTTCCTAAGCAGGGTTGAACTAGATATGGCCCGTGTGTGTGGGAAGCACAGCTCTTTAGTTCTGAGCAAGCTGACTGTTCTGGCTATATAGGAAACACAGTAGAGTAGAAGAGTGCTGCTTTCTCAAAAGCAGAGTGTGTTTCTTGTAAGGCAAGCTAGAGTTGAATTCCCTTTCATAAACGGAGTTGAATCACATGCAGTTTCTGGTCCTAGCACCAAGAGTTGTTTTCTGGTAAGGAGAGTCACTATTGTGCTCATTTGGCCATACACAGTGCAAATAGCACTCGCGTCTGTACCCAGCAAGTGCATTGTATTGGACGCAAGAGAAACTACTGTTCTTGTCAGTTTCCTAAGAAGAGTTGAACTAGTTATGGCCATTGTGTGTAGGAAGCACAGTTCTTTGGTTCTGAGCAACCTGAGTGTTCTGGCTATGTAGGAAACAGAGTAGAGTAGAAGAGTGCTGCTTTCTCTAAAGCAGAGTGTGTTTCTTGTAAGGCGAGCCAGAGTTTAATTCCCTTTCATAAACGGAGTTGAATCACATGCAGTTTCTGGTCCTAGCAGCAAAAGTTGTTTTCTGGTAAGGAGATTCACTATTGTGCTCAATTGGCCATACACAGTGCAAATAGCACTGGCGTCTTATCCCAGCAAATGCAGTGTATTGGACGCAAGAGAAACTACTGTTCTTGTCAGTTTCCTAACCAGAGTTGAATTAGATATGGCCCTTGTGTGTAGGAAGCACAGTTCTTTAGTTCTGAGCAAGCTGACAGTTCTGGCTATATAGGAAACAGAGTAGAGTAGAAGAGTGCTGCTTTCTCTAAAGCAGAGTGTGTTTCTTGTAAGGCGAGCTAGAGTTGATTTCCCTTTCAAAAATGGAGTTGAATCACATGCAGTTTCTGGTCCTAGCAGCAAAAGTTGTTTTCTGGGAAGGAGATTCACTATTGTGCTCAATTGGCCATACACAGTACAAATAGCACTCGCGTCTTAATCCAGCAAATGCAGTGTATTGGACGCAAGAGAAACTACTGTTCTTGTCAGTTTCCTAAGCAGAGTTGAATTAGATATGGCCCTTGTGTGTAGGAAGCACAGTTCTTTAGTTCTGAGCAAGCTGACTGTTCTGGCTATATAGGAAACACAGTAGAGTAGAAGAGTGCTGCTTTCTCAAAAGCAGTGTTTCTTGTAGGGCGATATAGAGTTGCATGCCTTTTCATAAACGGAGTTGAATCACATGCAGTTTCTGGTTCTAGTAGCAAGAGTTGTTTTCTGGTAAGGGGTGTCACTACAGTGCTCATTTGGCCATACCCTGTGCATATAGCACTAGCTTCTGTTCCCAGCAACTGCAGTGTATTGGACTAAAGAGAAACTACTCTTCTTGTCAGTTTCCTAAGCAGAGTTGAACTAGATATGGCCCGAGTGTGTAGGAAGCACAGTTCTTTGGTTCTGAGCAAGCTGACTGTTCTGGATCTATAGGAAACACAGTAGAGCAGAAGAGTGCTGCTTTCTCAAAAGCAGAGTGTGTTTCTTGTAAGGCGAGCTAGAGTTGAATTCCCTTTCATAAACGGAGTTGAATCACATGCAGTTTCTGGTCCAACCAGCAAGAGTTATTTTCTGGTAAGGAGAGTCACTATTGTGCTCAATTGGCCATACAGAGTGCAAATAGCACTCGCGTCTGTTCCCAGCAAGTGCAGTGTATTGGACACAAGAGAAACTACTCTTCTTGTCAGTTTCCTAAGCAGAGTTGAACTAGATATGGCCCTTATGCTTTGGAAGCACAGTTCTTTGGTTCTGAACAAGCTGACTGTTCTGGCTCTATAGGAAACACAGTTGAGTAGAAGAGTGCTGCTTTCTCAAAAGAAGTGTGTTTCTTGTAAGGCAAGCTAGAGTTGAATTCCCATTCATAAACGGAGTTGAATCACATGCAGTTTCTGGTCCTAGCAGAAAGAGTTGTTTTCTGGTAAGGAGAGTCACCATTGTGCTCAATTGGCCATACCCAGTGCAAATAGCACTCGCGTCTGTTCCAAGCAAGTGCAGTACATTGGACGCAAGAGAAACTTCTGTTCTTGTCAGGTTCCTAAGCAGAGTTGAACTAGATATGGCCCTTGTGTGTAGGAAGCACAATTCTTTGGTTCTGAGCAAGCTGACTGTTCTGGCTCTATAGGAAACACAGTAGAGTAGAAGAGTGCTGCTTTCTCAGAAGCAGAGTGTGTTTCTTGTAGGGCGAGCTAGAGTTGAATTCCCTTTCATCAAGAGAGTTGAATCACATGCAGTTTCTGGTCTTACCAGCAAGAGTTGTTTTCTGGTAAGGAGAGCCACTATGTGCTCAATTGGCAATACCCAGTGTAAATAGCACTCGCATCTGTTCCCAGCAAGTGCAGTGTATTGGACACAAGAGAAACTACTGTTATTGTCAGTTTCCTAAGCAGAGTTGAACTAGATATGGCCCTTATGCTTTGGAAGCACAGTTCTTTGGTTCTGAGCAAGCTGACTATACTGTCTCTATATGAAACACAGTTGATTAGAAGAGTGCTGCTTTCTCAAAAGCAGTGTGTGTTTCTTGTAAGACGAGCTAGAGTTGAATTACCTTTCATAAACCTAGTTGAATCACATGCAGTTTCTGGTCCTAGCAGCAAGAGTTATTTTCTGGTAAGGAGAGCCACTATTGTGCTTAATTGACCATACAGAGTGCAAATAGCACTCGCGTCTGTTCCCAGCAAGTGCAGAGTATTGGACGCAAGAGAAACTACTGTTCTTGTCAGTTTCCCAAGCAGAGTTGAACTAGATATGGCCCGTGTGTGTGGGAAGCACAGTTCTTTGGTTCTGAGCAAGCTGACTATACTGGCTCTATAGGAAACACAGTAGAGTAGAAGAGTGCTGCTTTCTCAAAAGAAGAATGTGTTTCTTGTAAGGCGAGCTAGGGTTGAATTCCCTTTCATAAACGGAGTTGAATCACATGCAGTTTCTGGTCCAAGCAGCAAGAGTTGTTTTATGGTAAGGAGAGTCACTATTGTGCCCAATTGGCCATACCCTGTGCAAATAGCACTCGCGTCTGTTCCCAGCAAGTGCAGTGTATTGGACGCAAGACAAACTACTATTCTTCTCAGTTTCCTAAGCAGGGTTGAACTAGATATGGCCCGTGTGTGTGGGAAGCACAGCTCTTTAGTTCTGAGCAAGCTGACTGTTCTGGCTATATAGGAAACACAGTAGAGTAGAAGAGTGCTGCTTTCTCAAAAGCAGAGTGTGTTTCTTGTAAGGCAAGCTAGAGTTGAATTCCCTTTCATAAACGGAGTTGAATCACATGCAGTTTCTGGTCCTAGCACCAAGAGTTGTTTTCTGGTAAGGAGAGTCACTATTGTGCTCATTTGGCCATACACAGTGCAAATAGCACTCGCGTCTGTACCCAGCAAGTGCATTGTATTGGACGCAAGAGAAACTACTGTTCTTGTCAGTTTCCTAAGAAGAGTTGAACTAGTTATGGCCATTGTGTGTAGGAAGCACAGTTCTTTGGTTCTGAGCAACCTGAGTGTTCTGGCTATGTAGGAAACAGAGTAGAGTAGAAGAGTGCTGCTTTCTCTAAAGCAGAGTGTGTTTCTTGTAAGGCGAGCCAGAGTTTAATTCCCTTTCATAAACGGAGTTGAATCACATGCAGTTTCTGGTCCTAGCAGCAAAAGTTGTTTTCTGGTAAGGAGATTCACTATTGTGCTCAATTGGCCATACACAGTGCAAATAGCACTGGCGTCTTATCCCAGCAAATGCAGTGTATTGGACGCAAGAGAAACTACTGTTCTTGTCAGTTTCCTAACCAGAGTTGAATTAGATATGGCCCTTGTGTGTAGGAAGCACAGTTCTTTAGTTCTGAGCAAGCTGACAGTTCTGGCTATATAGGAAACAGAGTAGAGTAGAAGAGTGCTGCTTTCTCTAAAGCAGAGTGTGTTTCTTGTAAGGCGAGCTAGAGTTGATTTCCCTTTCAAAAATGGAGTTGAATCACATGCAGTTTCTGGTCCTAGCAGCAAAAGTTGTTTTCTGGGAAGGAGATTCACTATTGTGCTCAATTGGCCATACACAGTACAAATAGCACTCGCGTCTTAATCCAGCAAATGCAGTGTATTGGACGCAAGAGAAACTACTGTTCTTGTCAGTTTCCTAAGCAGAGTTGAATTAGATATGGCCCTTGTGTGTAGGAAGCACAGTTCTTTAGTTCTGAGCAAGCTGACTGTTCTGGCTATATAGGAAACACAGTAGAGTAGAAGAGTGCTGCTTTCTCAAAAGCAGTGTTTCTTGTAGGGCGATATAGAGTTGCATGCCTTTTCATAAACGGAGTTGAATCACATGCAGTTTCTGGTTCTAGTAGCAAGAGTTGTTTTCTGGTAAGGGGTGTCACTACAGTGCTCATTTGGCCATACCCTGTGCATATAGCACTAGCTTCTGTTCCCAGCAACTGCAGTGTATTGGACTAAAGAGAAACTACTCTTCTTGTCAGTTTCCTAAGCAGAGTTGAACTAGATATGGCCCGAGTGTGTAGGAAGCACAGTTCTTTGGTTCTGAGCAAGCTGACTGTTCTGGATCTATAGGAAACACAGTAGAGCAGAAGAGTGCTGCTTTCTCAAAAGCAGAGTGTGTTTCTTGTAAGGCGAGCTAGAGTTGAATTCCCTTTCATAAACGGAGTTGAATCACATGCAGTTTCTGGTCCAACCAGCAAGAGTTATTTTCTGGTAAGGAGAGTCACTATTGTGCTCAATTGGCCATACAGAGTGCAAATAGCACTCGCGTCTGTTCCCAGCAAGTGCAGTGTATTGGACGCAAGAGAAACTACTGTTCTTGTCAGTTTCCCAAGCAGAGTTGAACTTGATATGGCCCTTGTGTGTAGGAAGCACAGTTCTTTGGTTCTGAACAAGCTGACTGTTCTGGCTCTATAGGAAACACAGGAGAGTAGAAGAGTGCTGCTTTCTCAAAAGAAGAGTGTGTTTCTTCTAAGGCGAGCTAGAGTTGAATTCCCTTTCATAAACGGAGTTGAATCACATGCAGTTTCTGGTCCTAGCAGCAAGAGTTGTTTTCTGGTAAGGAGAGTCACTATTGTGCTCAATTGGCCATACCCTGTGCCAATAGCACTCGCGTCTGTTCCCAGCAAGTGCAGTGTATTGGACGCAAGACAAACTACTGTTCTTGTCAGTTTCCTAAGCAGAGTTGGACTAGATATGGCCCGTGTGTGTGGGAAGCACAGTTCTTTGGTTCTGAGCAAGCTGACTATACTGTCTCTATAAGAAACACAGTTGATTAGAAGAGTGCTGCTTTCTCAAAAGCAGAGTGTGTTTCTTGTAAGACGAGCTGGAGTTGAATTACCTTTCATAAACCTAGTTGAATCACATGCAGTTTCTGGTCCTAGCAGCAAAAGTTATTTTCTGGTAAGGAGAGCCACTATTGTGCTCAATTGGCCATACAGAGTGCAAAGAGCACTCGTGTCTGTTCCCAGCAAGTGCAGTGTATTGGTCGCAAGAGAAACTACTGTTCTTATCAGTTTTCCAAGCAGAGTTGAACTAGATATGGCCCGTGTGTGTGGGAAGCACAGTTCTTTGGTTCTGAGCAAGCTGACTATACTGGCTCTATAGGAAACACAGTAGAGTAGAAGAGTGCTGCTTTCTCAAAAGCAGAGTGTGTTTCTTGTAAGGCGAGCTAGAGTTGAATTCCCTTTCATAAACGGAGTTGAATCACATGCACTTTCTGGTCCTAGCAACAAGAGTTGTTTTCTGGTAAGGAGAGTCACTGTTGTGCTCAAATGGCCATACCCAGTGCAAATAGCACTCGCGTCAGTTATAAGCAAATGCAGTGTATTGGACGCAAGAGAAACTTCTGTTCTTGTCAGTTTCCTAAGCAGAGTTGAACTAGATATGGCCCTTGTGTGTAGGAAGCACAGTTCTTTGGTTCTGAACAAGCTGACTGTTCTGGCTCTATAGGAAACACAGTAGAGTAGAAGAGTGCTGCTTTCTCAAAAGAAGAGTGTGTTTCTTCTAAGGTGAGCTAGAGTTAAATTCCCTTTCATAAAGAGAGTTGAATCACATGCAGTTTCTGGTCCTAGCAGCAAGAGTTGTTTTCTGGTAAGGGGTGTCACTACTGTGCTCAATTGGCCATACCCAGTGCAAATAGCACTCGCGTCTGTCCCCAGCAAGTGCAGTACATTGGACGCAAGAGAAACTTCTGTTCTTGTCAGGTTCCTAAGCAGAGTTGAACTAGATATGGCCCTTGTGTGTTGGAAGCACAGTTCTTTGGTTCTTAGCAAGGTGAATGTTCTGGCTCTATAGGAAACACAGTTGAGTAGAAGAGTGCTGCTTTCTCAAAAGCAGAGTGTGTTTCTTGTAAGGCGAGCTAGAGTTGAATTCCCTTTCATCAAGAGAGTTGAATCACATGCAGTTTCTGGTCCTAGCAGAAAGAGTTTTTTTCTGGTAAGGAGAGTCACTATTGTGCTCAATTGGCCATACCCAGTGCAAATAGCACTCGCGTCTGTTCCCAGTAAGTGCAGTACATTGGACGCAAGAGAAACTTCTGTTCTTGTCAGTTTCCTAAGCAGAGTTGAACTAGATATGGCCCTCGTGTGTTGGAAGCACAGTTCTTTGGTTCTGAGCAAGCTGACAGTTCTGGCTCTATAGGAAACACAGTAGAGTAGAAGAGTGCTGCTTTCTCAAAAGCAGAGTGTGTTTCTTGTAGGGCGAGCTAGAGTTGAATTCCCTTTCATCAAGAGAGTTGAATCACATGCAGTTTCTGGTCTTACCAGCAAGAGTTGTTTTCTGGTAAGGAGAGCCACTACTGTGCTCAATTGGCCAAACCTAGTGCAAATAGCACTCGCGTCTGTTCCCAGCAAGTGCAGTGTATTGGACACAAGAGAAACTACTCTTCTTGTCAGTTTCCTAAGCAGAGTTGAACTAGATATGGCCCTTATGCTTTGGAAGCACAGTTCTTTGGTTCTGAACAAGCTGACTGTTCTGGCTCTATAGGAAACACAGTTGAGTAGAAGAGTGCTGCTTTCTCAAAAGAAGTGTGTTTCTTGTAAGGCAAGCTAGAGTTGAATTCCCATTCATAAACGGAGTTGAATCACATGCAGTTTCTGGTCCTAGCAGAAAGAGTTGTTTTCTGGTAAGGAGAGTCACCATTGTGCTCAATTGGCCATACCCAGTGCAAATAGCACTCGCGTCTGTTCCAAGCAAGTGCAGTACATTGGACGCAAGAGAAACTTCTGTTCTTGTCAGGTTCCTAAGCAGAGTTGAACTAGATATGGCCCTTGTGTGTAGGAAGCACAATTCTTTGGTTCTGAGCAAGCTGACTGTTCTGGCTCTATAGGAAACACAGTAGAGTAGAAGAGTGCTGCTTTCTCAGAAGCAGAGTGTGTTTCTTGTAGGGCGAGCTAGAGTTGAATTCCCTTTCATCAAGAGAGTTGAATCACATGCAGTTTCTGGTCTTACCAGCAAGAGTTGTTTTCTGGTAAGGAGAGCCACTATGTGCTCAATTGGCAATACCCAGTGTAAATAGCACTCGCATCTGTTCCCAGCAAGTGCAGTGTATTGGACACAAGAGAAACTACTGTTATTGTCAGTTTCCTAAGCAGAGTTGAACTAGATATGGCCCTTATGCTTTGGAAGCACAGTTCTTTGGTTCTGAGCAAGCTGACTATACTGTCTCTATATGAAACACAGTTGATTAGAAGAGTGCTGCTTTCTCAAAAGCAGTGTGTGTTTCTTGTAAGACGAGCTAGAGTTGAATTACCTTTCATAAACCTAGTTGAATCACATGCAGTTTCTGGTCCTAGCAGCAAGAGTTATTTTCTGGTAAGGAGAGCCACTATTGTGCTTAATTGACCATACAGAGTGCAAATAGCACTCGCGTCTGTTCCCAGCAAGTGCAGAGTATTGGACGCAAGAGAAACTACTGTTCTTGTCAGTTTCCCAAGCAGAGTTGAACTAGATATGGCCCGTGTGTGTGGGAAGCACAGTTCTTTGGTTCTGAGCAAGCTGACTATACTGGCTCTATAGGAAACACAGTAGAGTAGAAGAGTGCTGCTTTCTCAAAAGAAGAATGTGTTTCTTGTAAGGCGAGCTAGGGTTGAATTCCCTTTCATAAACGGAGTTGAATCACATGCAGTTTCTGGTCCAAGCAGCAAGAGTTGTTTTATGGTAAGGAGAGTCACTATTGTGCCCAATTGGCCATACCCTGTGCAAATAGCACTCGCGTCTGTTCCCAGCAAGTGCAGTGTATTGGACGCAAGACAAACTACTATTCTTCTCAGTTTCCTAAGCAGGGTTGAACTAGATATGGCCCGTGTGTGTGGGAAGCACAGCTCTTTAGTTCTGAGCAAGCTGACTGTTCTGGCTATATAGGAAACACAGTAGAGTAGAAGAGTGCTGCTTTCTCAAAAGCAGAGTGTGTTTCTTGTAAGGCAAGCTAGAGTTGAATTCCCTTTCATAAACGGAGTTGAATCACATGCAGTTTCTGGTCCTAGCACCAAGAGTTGTTTTCTGGTAAGGAGAGTCACTATTGTGCTCATTTGGCCATACACAGTGCAAATAGCACTCGCGTCTGTACCCAGCAAGTGCATTGTATTGGACGCAAGAGAAACTACTGTTCTTGTCAGTTTCCTAAGAAGAGTTGAACTAGTTATGGCCATTGTGTGTAGGAAGCACAGTTCTTTGGTTCTGAGCAACCTGAGTGTTCTGGCTATGTAGGAAACAGAGTAGAGTAGAAGAGTGCTGCTTTCTCTAAAGCAGAGTGTGTTTCTTGTAAGGCGAGCCAGAGTTTAATTCCCTTTCATAAACGGAGTTGAATCACATGCAGTTTCTGGTCCTAGCAGCAAAAGTTGTTTTCTGGTAAGGAGATTCACTATTGTGCTCAATTGGCCATACACAGTGCAAATAGCACTGGCGTCTTATCCCAGCAAATGCAGTGTATTGGACGCAAGAGAAACTACTGTTCTTGTCAGTTTCCTAACCAGAGTTGAATTAGATATGGCCCTTGTGTGTAGGAAGCACAGTTCTTTAGTTCTGAGCAAGCTGACAGTTCTGGCTATATAGGAAACAGAGTAGAGTAGAAGAGTGCTGCTTTCTCTAAAGCAGAGTGTGTTTCTTGTAAGGCGAGCTAGAGTTGATTTCCCTTTCAAAAATGGAGTTGAATCACATGCAGTTTCTGGTCCTAGCAGCAAAAGTTGTTTTCTGGGAAGGAGATTCACTATTGTGCTCAATTGGCCATACACAGTACAAATAGCACTCGCGTCTTAATCCAGCAAATGCAGTGTATTGGACGCAAGAGAAACTACTGTTCTTGTCAGTTTCCTAAGCAGAGTTGAATTAGATATGGCCCTTGTGTGTAGGAAGCACAGTTCTTTAGTTCTGAGCAAGCTGACTGTTCTGGCTATATAGGAAACACAGTAGAGTAGAAGAGTGCTGCTTTCTCAAAAGCAGTGTTTCTTGTAGGGCGATATAGAGTTGCATGCCTTTTCATAAACGGAGTTGAATCACATGCAGTTTCTGGTTCTAGTAGCAAGAGTTGTTTTCTGGTAAGGGTGTCACTACAGTGCTCATTTGGCCATACCCTGTGCATACAGCACTAGCTTCTGTTCCCAGCAACTGCAGTGTATTGGACTAAAGAGAAACTACTCTTCTTGTCAGTTTCCTAAGCAGAGTTGAACTAGATATGGCCCGAGTGTGTAGGAAGCACAGTTCTTTGGTTCTGAGCAAGCTGACTGTTCTGGATCTATAGGAAACACAGTAGAGCAGAAGAGTGCTGCTTTCTCAAAAGCAGAGTGTGTTTCTTGTAAGGCGAGCTAGAGTTGAATTCCCTTTCATAAACGGAGTTGAATCACATGCAGTTTCTGGTCCAACCAGCAAGAGTTATTTTCTGGTAAGGAGAGTCACTATTGTGCTCAATTGGCCATACAGAGTGCAAATAGCACTCGCGTCTGTTCCCAGCAAGTGCAGTGTATTGGACGCAAGAGAAACTACTGTTCTTGTCAGTTTCCCAAGCAGAGTTGAACTTGATATGGCCCTTGTGTGTAGGAAGCACAGTTCTTTGGTTCTGAACAAGCTGACTGTTCTGGCTCTATAGGAAACACAGGAGAGTAGAAGAGTGCTGCTTTCTCAAAAGAAGAGTGTGTTTCTTGTAAGGCGAGCTAGAGTTGAATTCCCTTTCATAAACGGAGTTGAATCACATGCAGTTTCTGGTCCTAGCAGCAAGAGTTGTTTTCTGGTAAGGAGAGTCACTATTGTGCTCAATTGGCCATACCCTGTGCCAATAGCACTCGCGTCTGTTCCCAGCAAGTGCAGTGTATTGGACGCAAGACAAACTACTGTTCTTGTCAGTTTCCTAAGCAGAGTTGGACTAGATATGGCCCGTGTGTGTGGGAAGCACAGTTCTTTGGTTCTGAGCAAGCTGACTATACTGTCTCTATAAGAAACACAGTTGATTAGAAGAGTGCTGCTTTCTCAAAAGCAGAGTGTGTTTCTTGTAAGACGAGCTGGAGTTGAATTACCTTTCATAAACCTAGTTGAATCACATGCAGTTTCTGGTCCTAGCAGCAAAAGTTATTTTCTGGTAAGGAGAGCCACTATTGTGCTCAATTGGCCATACAGAGTGCAAAGAGCACTCGTGTCTGTTCCCAGCAAGTGCAGTGTATTGGTCGCAAGAGAAACTACTGTTCTTATCAGTTTTCCAAGCAGAGTTGAACTAGATATGGCCCGTGTGTGTGGGAAGCACAGTTCTTTGGTTCTGAGCAAGCTGACTATACTGGCTCTATAGGAAACACAGTAGAGTAGAAGAGTGCTGCTTTCTCAAAAGCAGAGTGTGTTTCTTGTAAGGCGAGCTAGGGTTGAATTCCCTTTCATAAACGGAGTTGAATCACATGCACTTTCTGGTCCTAGCAACAAGAGTTGTTTTCTGGTAAGGAGAGTCACTGTTGTGCTCAAATGGCCATACCCAGTGCAAATAGCACTCGCGTCAGTTATAAGCAAATGCAGTGTATTGGACGCAAGAGAAACTTCTGTTCTTGTCAGTTTCCTAAGCAGAGTTGAACTAGATATGGCCCTTGTGTGTAGGAAGCACAGTTCTTTGGTTCTGAACAAGCTGACTGTTCTGGCTCTATAGGAAACACAGTAGAGTAGAAGAGTGCTGCTTTCTCAAAAGAAGAGTGTGTTTCTTCTAAGGTGAGCTAGAGTTAAATTCCCTTTCATAAAGAGAGTTGAATCACATGCAGTTTCTGGTCCTAGCAGCAAGAGTTGTTTTCTGGTAAGGGGTGTCACTACTGTGCTCAATTGGCCATACCCAGTGCAAATAGCACTCGCGTCTGTCCCCAGCAAGTGCAGTACATTGGACGCAAGAGAAACTTCTGTTCTTGTCAGGTTCCTAAGCAGAGTTGAACTAGATATGGCCCTTGTGTGTTGGAAGCACAGTTCTTTGGTTCTTAGCAAGGTGAATGTTCTGGCTCTATAGGAAACACAGTTGAGTAGAAGAGTGCTGCTTTCTCAAAAGCAGAGTGTGTTTCTTGTAAGGCGAGCTAGAGTTGAATTCCCTTTCATCAAGAGAGTTGAATCACATGCAGTTTCTGGTCCTAGCAGAAAGAGTTTTTTTCTGGTAAGGAGAGTCACTATTGTGCTCAATTGGCCATACCCAGTGCAAATAGCACTCGCGTCTGTTCCCAGTAAGTGCAGTACATTGGACGCAAGAGAAACTTCTGTTCTTGTCAGTTTCCTAAGCAGAGTTGAACTAGATATGGCCCTCGTGTGTTGGAAGCACAGTTCTTTGGTTCTGAGCAAGCTGACAGTTCTGGCTCTATAGGAAACACAGTTGAGTAGAAGAGTGCTGCTTTCTCAAAAGAAGTGTGTTTCTTGTAAGGCAAGCTAGAGTTGAATTCCCATTCATAAACGGAGTTGAATCACATGCAGTTTCTGGTCCTAGCAGAAAGAGTTGTTTTCTGGTAAGGAGAGTCACCATTGTGCTCAATTGGCCATACCCAGTGCAAATAGCACTCGCGTCTGTTCCAAGCAAGTGCAGTACATTGGACGCAAGAGAAACTTCTGTTCTTGTCAGGTTCCTAAGCAGAGTTGAACTAGATATGGCCCTTGTGTGTAGGAAGCACAATTCTTTGGTTCTGAGCAAGCTGACTGTTCTGGCTCTATAGGAAACACAGTAGAGTAGAAGAGTGCTGCTTTCTCAGAAGCAGAGTGTGTTTCTTGTAGGGCGAGCTAGAGTTGAATTCCCTTTCATCAAGAGAGTTGAATCACATGCAGTTTCTGGTCTTACCAGCAAGAGTTGTTTTCTGGTAAGGAGAGCCACTATGTGCTCAATTGGCAATACCCAGTGTAAATAGCACTCGCATCTGTTCCCAGCAAGTGCAGTGTATTGGACACAAGAGAAACTACTGTTATTGTCAGTTTCCTAAGCAGAGTTGAACTAGATATGGCCCTTATGCTTTGGAAGCACAGTTCTTTGGTTCTGAGCAAGCTGACTATACTGTCTCTATATGAAACACAGTTGATTAGAAGAGTGCTGCTTTCTCAAAAGCAGTGTGTGTTTCTTGTAAGACGAGCTAGAGTTGAATTACCTTTCATAAACCTAGTTGAATCACATGCAGTTTCTGGTCCTAGCAGCAAGAGTTATTTTCTGGTAAGGAGAGCCACTATTGTGCTTAATTGACCATACAGAGTGCAAATAGCACTCGCGTCTGTTCCCAGCAAGTGCAGAGTATTGGACGCAAGAGAAACTACTGTTCTTGTCAGTTTCCCAAGCAGAGTTGAACTAGATATGGCCCGTGTGTGTGGGAAGCACAGTTCTTTGGTTCTGAGCAAGCTGACTATACTGGCTCTATAGGAAACACAGTAGAGTAGAAGAGTGCTGCTTTCTCAAAAGAAGAATGTGTTTCTTGTAAGGCGAGCTAGGGTTGAATTCCCTTTCATAAACGGAGTTGAATCACATGCAGTTTCTGGTCCAAGCAGCAAGAGTTGTTTTATGGTAAGGAGAGTCACTATTGTGCCCAATTGGCCATACCCTGTGCAAATAGCACTCGCGTCTGTTCCCAGCAAGTGCAGTGTATTGGACGCAAGACAAACTACTATTCTTCTCAGTTTCCTAAGCAGGGTTGAACTAGATATGGCCCGTGTGTGTGGGAAGCACAGCTCTTTAGTTCTGAGCAAGCTGACTGTTCTGGCTATATAGGAAACACAGTAGAGTAGAAGAGTGCTGCTTTCTCAAAAGCAGAGTGTGTTTCTTGTAAGGCAAGCTAGAGTTGAATTCCCTTTCATAAACGGAGTTGAATCACATGCAGTTTCTGGTCCTAGCACCAAGAGTTGTTTTCTGGTAAGGAGAGTCACTATTGTGCTCATTTGGCCATACACAGTGCAAATAGCACTCGCGTCTGTACCCAGCAAGTGCATTGTATTGGACGCAAGAGAAACTACTGTTCTTGTCAGTTTCCTAAGAAGAGTTGAACTAGTTATGGCCATTGTGTGTAGGAAGCACAGTTCTTTGGTTCTGAGCAACCTGAGTGTTCTGGCTATGTAGGAAACAGAGTAGAGTAGAAGAGTGCTGCTTTCTCTAAAGCAGAGTGTGTTTCTTGTAAGGCGAGCCAGAGTTTAATTCCCTTTCATAAACGGAGTTGAATCACATGCAGTTTCTGGTCCTAGCAGCAAAAGTTGTTTTCTGGTAAGGAGATTCACTATTGTGCTCAATTGGCCATACACAGTGCAAATAGCACTGGCGTCTTATCCCAGCAAATGCAGTGTATTGGACGCAAGAGAAACTACTGTTCTTGTCAGTTTCCTAACCAGAGTTGAATTAGATATGGCCCTTGTGTGTAGGAAGCACAGTTCTTTAGTTCTGAGCAAGCTGACAGTTCTGGCTATATAGGAAACAGAGTAGAGTAGAAGAGTGCTGCTTTCTCTAAAGCAGAGTGTGTTTCTTGTAAGGCGAGCTAGAGTTGATTTCCCTTTCAAAAATGGAGTTGAATCACATGCAGTTTCTGGTCCTAGCAGCAAAAGTTGTTTTCTGGGAAGGAGATTCACTATTGTGCTCAATTGGCCATACACAGTACAAATAGCACTCGCGTCTTAATCCAGCAAATGCAGTGTATTGGACGCAAGAGAAACTACTGTTCTTGTCAGTTTCCTAAGCAGAGTTGAATTAGATATGGCCCTTGTGTGTAGGAAGCACAGTTCTTTAGTTCTGAGCAAGCTGACTGTTCTGGCTATATAGGAAACACAGTAGAGTAGAAGAGTGCTGCTTTCTCAAAAGCAGAGTGTGTTTCTTGTAAGGCAAGCCAGAGTTTAATTCCCTTTCATAAACGGAGTTGAATCAGATGCAATTTCTGGTCCTAGCAGCAAGAGTTGTTTTCTGGTAAGGAGATTCACTATTGTGCTCAATTGGCCATACACATTGCAAATAGCACTCGAGTCTGTTCCCAGTAAATGCAGTGTATTGGACGCAAGAGAAACTACTGTTCTTGTCAGTTTCCTAAGCAGAGTTGAATTAGATATTGCCCTTGTGTGTAGGAAGGACAGTTCTTTAGTTCTGAGCAAGCTGACAGTTCTGGCTATATAGGAAACACAGTAGAGTAGAAGAGTGCTGCTTTCTCTAAAGCAAAGTGTGTTTCTTGTAAGGCGAGCTAGAGTTGATTTCCCTTTCATAAACGCAGTTGAATCACATGCAGTTTCTGGTTCTAGTAGCAAGAGTTGTTTTCTGGTAAGGGGTGTCACTACTGTGCTCATTTGGCCATACCCTGTGCATATAGCACTAGCTTCTGTTCCCAGCAAGTGCAGTGTATTGGACGCAAGAGAAACTACTCTTCTTGTCAGTTTCCTAAGCAGAGTAGAACTAGATATGGCCCGAGTGTGTAGGAAGCACAGTTCTTTGGTTCTGAGCAAGCTGACTGTTCTGGATCTATAGGAAACACAGTAGAGTAGAAGAGTGCTGCTTTCTCTAAAGCAGAGTGTGTTTCTTGTAAGGCGAGCTAGAGTTGAATTCCCTTTCATAAACGGAGTTGAATCACATGCAGTTTCTGGTCCTAGAGCAAGAGTTATTTTCTGGTAAGGAGAGCCACTATTGTGCTCAATTGGCCATACAGAGTGCAAATAGCACTCGCGTCTGTTCCCAGCAAGTGCAGTGTATTGGACGCAAGAGAAACTTCTGTTCTTGTCAGTTTCCTAAGCAGAGTTGAACTAGATATGGCCCTTGTGTGTAGGAAGCACAGTTCTTTGGTTCTGAACAAGCTGACTGTTCTGGCTCTATAGGAAACACAGTAGAGTAGAAGAGTGCTGCTTTCTCAAAAGAAGAGTGTGTTTCTTGTAAGGCGAGCTAGAGTTCAATTCCCTTTCATAAAGAGAGTTGAGTCACATGCAGTTTCTGGTCCTAGCAGCAAGAGTTGTTTTCTGGTAAGGGGTGTCACTACTGTGCTCATTTGGCCATACCCAGTGCAAATAGCACTCGCGTCTGTTCCCAGCAAGTGCAGTGTATTGGACGCAAGAGAAACTACTGTTCTTGTCAGTTTTGCAAGCAGAGTTGAACTAGATATGGCCGGTGTGTGTGGGAAGCACCGTTCTTTGGTTCTGAGCAAGCTGACTATACTGGCTCTATAGGAAACACAGTAGAGTAGAAGAGTGCTGCTTTCTCAAAAGCAGAGTGTGTTTCTTGTAAGGCGAGCTAGAGTTGAATTCCCTTTCATAAACGGAGTTGAATCACATGCAGTTTCTGGTCCTAGCAACAAGAGTTGTTTTCTGGTAAGGAGAGTCACTGTTGTGCTCAAATGGCCATACCCAGTGCAAATAGCACTCGCGTCAGTTATAAGCAAATGCAGTGTATTGGAGGAAAGAGAAACTTCTGTTCTTGTCAGTTTCCCAAGCAGAGTTGAACTAGATATGGCCCTTGTGTGTAGGAAGCACAGTTCTTTGGTTGTGAGCAAGCTGACTTTTCTGGCTCTATAGGAAACACAGTAGAGTAGAAGAGTGCTGTTTTCTCAAAAGCAGAGTGTGTTTCTTGTAAGACGATCTAGAGTTGAATTCCCTTTCATACAGAGAGTTGAATCACATTCAGTTTCTGGTCCTAGCAGCAAGAGTTATATTCTGGTAAGGAGAGAGACTATTGTGCTCAATTGGCCATACAGAGTTTAAATAGCACTCGCGTCTGTTCCCAGCAAGTGCAGTGTATTGGACGCAAGAAAAACTACTCTTCTTGTCAGTTTCCTAAGCAGAGTTGAACTAGTTATGGCCATTGTGTGTAGGAAGCACAGTTCTTTGGTTCTGAGCAAGCTGACTGTTCTGGCTCTATAGCAAACACAGTAGAGTAGAAGAGTGCTGCTTTCTCAAAAGCAGAGTGTGTTTCTTGTAAGGCGAGCCAGAGTTTAATTCCCTTTCATAAACGGAGTTGAATCACATGCAATTTCTGGTCCTAGCAGCAAGAGTTGTTTTCTGGTAAGGAGATTCACTATTGTGCTCAATTGGCCATACACATTGCAAATAGCACTCGCGTCTGTTCCCAGCAAATGCAGTGTATTGGACGCAAGAGAAACTACTGTTCTTGTCAGTTTCCTAAACAGAGTTGAATTAGATATGGCCCTTGTGTGTAGGAAGCACAGTTCTTTAGTTCTGAGCAAGCTGACTGTTCTGTCTGTAGGAAACAGAGTAGAGTAGAAGAGTGCTGCTTTCTCTAAAGCAGAGTGTGTTTCTTGTAAGGCGAGCCAGAGTTTAATTCCCTTTCATAAACGGAGTTGAATCACATGCAGTTTCTGGTCCTAGCAGCAAAAGTTGCTTTCTGGTAAGGAGATTCACTATTGTGCTCAATTGGCCATACACATTGCAAATAGCACTCGCGTCTGTTCCCAGCAAATGCAGTGTATTGGACGCAAGAGAAACTCCTGTTCTTGTCAGTTTCCTAAGCAGAGTTTAATTAGATATGGCCCTTGTGTGTAGGAAGCACAGTTCTTTAGTTCTGAGCAAGCTGACTGTTCTGGCTATATAGGAAACACAGTAGAGTAGAAGAGTGCTGCTTTCTCAAAAGCAGAGTGTGTTTCTTGTAAGGCAAGCTAGAGTTGAATTCCCTTTCATAATCGGATTTGAATCACATGCAGTTTCTGGTCCTAGCACCAAGAGTTGTTTTCTGGTAAGGAGAGTCACTATTGTGCTCATTTGGCCATACACAGTGCAAATAGCACTCGCGTCTTATCCCAGCAAATGCAGTGTATTGGACGCAAGAGAAACTACTGTTCTTGTCAGTTTCCTAAGCAGAGTTGAACTAGTTATGGCCATTGTGTTTAGGAAGCACAGTTCTTTGGTTCTGAGCAAGCTGACTGTTCTGGCTCTGTAGTAAACACAGTAGAGTAGAAGAGTGCTGCTTTCTCAAAAGCAGGGTGTGTTTCTTGTAAGGCGAGCCAGAGTTTAATTCATTTTCATAAACGGAGTTGAATCACATGCAATTTCTGGTCCTAGCAGCAAGAGTTGTTTTCTGGTAAGGAGATTCACTATTGTGCTCAATTGGCCATACACATTGCAAACAGCACTCGCGTCTGTTCCCAGCAAATGCAGTGTATTGGACGCAAGAGAAACTACTGTTCTTGTCAGTTTCCTAAGCAGAGTTGAATTAGATATTGCCCTTGTGTGTAGGAAGCACAGTTCTTTAGTTCTGAGCAAGCTGACAGTTCTGGCTATATAGGAAACACAGTAGAGTAGAAGAGTGCTGCTTTCTCTAAAGCAGAGTGTGTTTCTTGAAAGGCGAGCTAGAGTTGATTTCCCTTTCATAAACGGAGTTGAATCACATGCAGTTTCTGGTCCTAGCAGCAAAAGTTGTTTTCTGGTAAGGAGATTCACTATTGTGCTCAATTGGCCATACACATTGCAAATAGCACTCGCGTCTTATCCCAGCAAATGCAGTGTATTGGACGCAAGAGAAACTACTGTTCTTGTCCGTTTCCTAAGCAGAGTTGAATTAGATATGGCCCTTGTGTGTAGGAAGCACAGTTCTTTAGTTTTGAGCAAGCTGACTGTATTGGCTATATAGTAAACACAGTAGAGTAGAAGAGTGCTGCTTTCTCAAAAGCAGAGTTTGTTTCTTGTAAGGCAAGCTAGAGTTGAATTCCCTCTCATAAACGGAGTTGAATCACATGCAGTTTCTGGTCCTAGCACCAAGAGTTGTTTTCTGGTAAGGAGAGTCACTATTTTGCTCATTTGGCCATACACAGTGCAAATAGCACTCGCGTCTGTACCCAGCAAGTGCATTGTATTGGACGCAAGAGAAACTACTGTTCTTGTCAGTTTCCTAAGCAGAGTTGAACTAGTTATGGCCATTGTGTGTAGGAAGCACAGTTCTTTAGTTCTGAGCAAGCTGACAGTTCTGGCTATATAGGAAACAGAGTAGAGTAGAAGAGTGCTGCTTTCTCTAAAGCAGAGTGTGTTTCTTGTAAGGCGAGCTAGAGTTGATTTCCCTTTCAAAAATGGAGTTGAATCACATGCAGTTTCTGGTCCTAGCAGCAAAAGTTGTTTTCTGGTAAGGAGATTCACTATTGTGCTCAATTGGCCATACACAGTACAAATAGCACTCGCGTCTTAATCCAGCAAATGCAGTGTATTGGACGCAAGAGAAACTACTGTTCTTGTCAGTTTCCTAAGCAGAGTTGAATTAGATATGGCCCTTGTGTGTAGGAAGCACAGTTCTTTAGTTCTGAGCAAGCTGACTGTTCTGGCTATATAGGAAACACAGTAGAGTAGAAGAGTGCTGCTTTCTCAAAAGCAGAGTGTGTTTCTTGTAAGGCAAGCTAGAGTTGAATTCCCTTTCATAAACGGAGTTGAATCACATGCAGTTTCTGGTCCTAGCACCAAGAGTTGTTTTCTGGTAAGGAGAGTCACTATTGTGCTCATTTGGCCATACACAGTGCAAATAGCACTCGCGTCTTATCCCAGCAAGTGCATTGTATTGGACGCAAGAGAAACTACTGTTCTTGTCAGTTTCCTAAGCAGAGTTGAAATAGTTATGGCCATTATGTGTAGGAAGCACAGTTCTTTGGTTCTGAGCAAGCTGACTGTTCTGGCTCTATAGGAAACACAGTAGAGTAGAAGAGTGCTGCTTTCTCAAAAGCAGAGTGTGTTTCTTGTAAGGCGAGCCAGAGTTTAATTCACTTTCATAAACGGAGTTGAATCACATGCAATTTCTGGTCCTAGCACCAAGAGTTGTTTTCTGGTAAGGAGAGTCACTATTGTGCTCAATTGGCCATACACATTGCAAATAGCACTCGCGTCTGTTCCCAGCAAATGCAGTGTATTGGAAGCAAGAGAAACTACTGTTCTTGTCAGTTTCCTAAGCAGAGTTTAATTAGATATCCCCCTTTTGTGTAGGAAGCACAGTTCTTTAGTTCTGAGCAAGCTGACAATTCTGGCTATATAGGAAACACAGTAGAGTACAAGAGTGCTGCTTTCTCTAAAGTAGAGTGTGTTTCTTGTAAGGCGAGCTAGAGTTCATTTCCCTTTCATAAACGGAGTTGAATCACACGCAGTTTCTGGTCCTAGCAGCAAAAGTTGTTTTCTGGTAAGGAGAATCACTATTGTGCTCAATTGGCCATACACAGTGCAAATAGCACTCGCTTCTGTTCTCAGCAAGTGCAGTGTATTGGACGCAAGAGAAACTACTGTTCTTGTCAGTTTCCTAAGCAGAGTTGAATTAGATATTGCCCTTGTGTGTAGGAAGCACAGTTCTTTGGTTCTGAGCAAGCTGACAGTTCTGGCTATATAGGAAACACAGTAGAGTAGAAGAGTGCTGCTTTCTCTAAAGCAGAGTGTGTTTCTTGTAAGGCGAGCTAGAGTTCATTTCCCTTTTATAAACGGAGTTGAATCACATGCAGCTTCTGGTCCTAGCAGCAAAAGTTGTTTTCTGGTAAGGAGAGTCACTATTGTGCTCAATTGGCCATACACAGTGCAAATAGCACTCGCTTCTGTTCTCAGCAAGTGCAGTGTATTGGACGCAAGAGAAACTACTGTTCTTGTCAGTTTCCTAAGCAGAGTTGAACTAGTTATGGCCCATTGTGTGTAGGAAGCACAATTCTTTGGTTCTGAGCAAGCTGACTGTTCTCGCTCTATAGGAAACACAGTAGAGTAGAAGAGTGCTGCTTTCTCAAAAGCAGAGTGTGTTTCTTGTAAGGCGAGCCAGAGTTTAATTCCCTTTCATAAAGAGAG